>NC_067401.1:24620269-24920269 GCF_016432865.1 Antechinus flavipes | reverse complement strand
GTTTGTTTTTTTGTATCTTCAGAACCTAGCATAGTGCTTTGCACACAGCAGGTATTTATTTAATAAATGCTTTTTGATTGATTTGAAAGTAATTGCTTTCATGTCATCTAATAAAGAAGAAAAATATAATTTAGAAGAATTTTCAAATCAGAATATTTTTAAAATCTTGTCACTTATATGGGAGGAAGCAACTTCCTTTTTCGAACATTACAGTGGGTAAAAATTGGTAGCTTTTAGAATGAGAGTATTAGCACAGCCATTAGTCTCAGGTTGGGAGGGCATAGAAAATGGGCAAGCTGTGGTAGTTGATTTGGGCCTAGTTTATTTTATTTTTAAAAATTTCAAGAGTATTTTATTTTCCAAATATGTGTTAAGATAGTTTTCAACATTTGTATTTGTAAGACTGTTTTCCAAAATTTTCTCCCTCCCTGTCTTACCTCCCTTCTTCCCAAGACATCCAGTAATCTGACATAAATTAATATGTGCAATTCTTTTAAATGTATTTGTCGTGTTGTGCAAGAAAAATCAGACCAAAGTAGAAAAAAACCATGAGAAAGAAAAAACAAACAAAAAGTGAAAATACCATGCTTCGACCCACATTCAGTCTCCATAATTCTCTCTCTGGATGTGGATGACATTTTCTATCCCAAGTGTATTAGAATTGCTTTAAATCACTGCATTGTTGGGAAAAGCCAAGTTCATCATAGTTGATCATCACAAAATCTTGTTATGTGTGTTCTGTTTGCTTCCCTCAGATTCAGTTCATGTAAGTCTTTCCAAGCTTTTTTGAAATCATCCTGCTCATCACTTCTCATAGAACAATAATATTCCATTATCTTCATATCCCCTAATTTATTTAGCCATTCCCCAATTGATGGGCATCCATTCAATTTCCAGTTTCTTGGATTTGGGCCTAGTTTAAAAGAGAACTTGAAAATGGTATCCTATGGAAAGTGCTAGCCACATCCAGAGAGAAAACTATGGAGACTGAATGTGAATCAAAACATAGGCTCTTCACTTTTTTGGTTATTATTATTTGTTTGTTTGATTTTTTCGTCTATTTTTTCTCATTTTGATCTGATTTTTCTTGTGTAGTATGACAAATATGGGAATAAGTTTAGAAGAATTACATATGTTTAACCTATATCAGATTGCTGTCTTGGGGAGGGGAGAGAGGGTAGGAGAAAGCAAAAAATTTGGAAGACAAGGCTTTTCTTTTTTTTTAATAGTTTTTTTTTATTTTCAAAATATATGCAAAGATAATTTTCAACATGCATCCTTGCAAAACCTTGTTCCAAATTTTTCTCCCTCCTTTCCCTCCATCCCCCTTTCCCTTAGACAGTAAGTAATCCAATATAGATTAAACATATGTACTTCTTTTAAGCATAATTCCACATTTATCATGCTGTGTAAGAAAAATTAAATCAAAAAGGGGAAAATGAGAAAGAAAAAACAAGCAAGCAAACAACAACAAAAAAGTGAAAATACTATGTTGTGATCCACATCCAGATGGATGCAGATGGCTCCCTCCATACAAGTCTATTGGAATTGGTCTGAATCATCTCATTGTTGAAAAGAGCCACGTCCATCAAAATTGATCATTGTATAGTCTTGTTGTTGCCGTGTATAATGATCTCCTGGTTCTGCTCATTTCCCTCAGCATCAGTTCCTGTCAGTCTCTCCAGGTCTCTCTGTATTCATCCTGCTGGACATTTCTTATAGAACAATAGTATTCCATAACATTCATAGACCATAACTTATTCATCCATTCCCCAATTAATGGGTATTTCCTTAATTTCAGCTTCTTGCCACTACAAAAAGGGCTGGCACAAACAGTTTTGCACATGTGGGTTCCTTTCCCTATCCCTCTTTGGGATACAGGCCCAATAGAGACACTGCTGGATCAAAGGGTATGTATAGTTTGATAGCCTTTTGGGCGTAGTTCCAAATTGCCCTCTAGAATGGTTGGATCAGTTCACAACTTTACCAACAATATACTAGTGTACCAGTTTTCCCACATCCCTTCCAATATTTATCATTATCTTTTCCTGCCATCTTAGCCAGTCTGGGAAGTATGTAGAGGTACCTCAGAAGTGTCTTAATTTGCATTTCTTCAATCAATAGTGATTTAGAACATTTTTTTCATATAACTAGAAATGACTTTCATTTCTTCATCTGAAAATTGTCGAATACAAGATTTTTCAAAGGTGAATGTTGAAAACTATGTTTGTATGTATTTGGAAAATTAAAATTCTATTAAGTAGGTACCTTAAGTCCCATGGCTGACACTCCACCCAGATTTCCAGTCACCACTTGTACAGATTTCTGTTTTGTGGGTCTCACAGAGACATTTCTCAGTCCCGTAGCAATGGTGGATAGTTGGGCATCTTAAGAGATGTGGGTATGAGAAATGTGGGAACAGACAAGGAGAGAGTTGAAGTAAAACCATATATGAAGAACTGGCAAGGACCCCAGAGGCTGTCTACTCCAATGTCCTCATTTGGTTGTTGAGGAAGCCGAAGCCCAGGGAGGTAAGACCACTTGTCCAAGTCACATAGACATTACCCGTTTTACAGTTGAGGAAATGGAGGCTTAGAACTGTTGATAATATGGAATTATAGATTCAGAGAAGGAGCCATAGAGGCCATTTCTTTTAACCCACTAATTTTTGTATTGAGGAAACTGAGACCTAAGGAGATTGTTGATTGTCATACAAGTAAGAGGTAAGATATGAATTCATATCCTTTTACTCTTGAGCTTTAACTTTCTCTTCACAGTAGTATGCTCCCTCTATTTAAATTTTTTTTAGGGAAATATATAATTAATTGGAATTCTCAATGTGTATTTTAGTAGAGTATTATTTATATTATGTAAAAAAACACAGTTTGACGTTGTTGTTTTTTCTCCAAGGAAATTTATCAAGTATTTTTTGATAAATTATTTCAACATCACAGGATTTGGAGCTCAATGGGAGCTTAGAGAATGATATCGCTTTACCTAAGCTGGGGATTAAAGTAGCAAGATCCAAAATCTGGACCCAGGTCCTTGTTCTGGAGTCTTCCCACTGAGCCTTATTTCAGGATTGGAGCCTTTAGGCCTTGGCAGGGTGCGGATGACCCATCCAGAAGGGTCTGGCACTCACAGAAGCCAAGATTTTCCCTGTTCACGCATCCTTCCATTGGTTCTATCAAAGGGCCCTCAGATGGTAGATGAAAAATTAGGGAGAGGATGTGATGAAGCTGCGAGTCAGGAAGGTGTGTCAGCTAGAGAATTTTGATGAAACCACAGACGGAAACCCATTTGAACTCTGCTCTAATATGGGGCCCAGAGGAAAGAGGAGGCGACATTTCAGCGGTTGCAGAGATAGCACAGTGCTCATTAAGCATCTTCTTAACTTGCTCATTCTCCCTGCTAGTATAGTATCTGGGTGACGCTGTGGGGTGTTGCCCTATTAAACTTAAGGCAGAGGACTCTGTCTGTAGGAATAGAACTGGGGAACACTCTCATTCCCATCCTACTTCATCTGTTTCTCTCTAAGACAGGCAAGTCACTTTTTCATTTTTCTTTCTCTTGGGGTAACTTTTAATTTTTTCCTATTATAGTAATATACAGTTAATATTATGCAGTAAATAAGAGAGATGAAAAGATTCCTAGGTTGAGAATTGAAAGGGAATTTAGAGACCGTGCAGTCTGGCCCTCTTGGAAACAAGAGACTCCATCATTTAGCTCATTTATATTTATCAGATATTTTTTGGTAAATACAATATACTGAGGTGATTCAGAGCAATTCTAATAGTCTTGAAAGAGAGCCATCTGCTTCCAGAAAAAGGACTAGGAAGACTGAATGTGCATCACAACCTAGTATTTTCACCTTTTTTGTTGTTGATTGCTTGCTTTTTCTTTCTCATTTTTCCCTTTTGATCTGATTTTTCTTGTGTAGGATGATAAATATGGAAATATGTCTAGAAGAATTGTGTATATTTAACGTATTGGGTTACTTGTTGTCTAAGGGAGGGGAGAGGGAGAAAAATTTGGAACATGAGGTTTGGCAAGAGTGAATATTGATGCACACTCTGTCCAACTTAGGCACTTGGAGATAGGATAGTTTCTACAATTCTTAGAGAGCTGCTGCCCTTATCTCCAGTTCTTTATCGTTATGAGCAGCAGCTACTTCTCTCCAGAGTCCGTTTTTTGCATCATGGACCCCTTTGGCAATCCAGGAAAGCCTAAGGACCACTTCTCAGAATTATATTTCTAAATGTATAACATAAAATACATACGACTACAAAGGAAACCAGCTACATTAAATAAAATGACCAAAATTAAAAACAAAAAAGAGGGAATATTGAAAGCTACCTTTGCATGTATTTTGAAAAATAAAGGGGCAGCTAAATGGCACAGTGAATAGAGCACTGGCCCTGGAGTCAGGAGGACCTGAGTTCAAATCCAGACTCAGACACTTAATACTTCCTAGCTGGATGACCCTGGACAAGTCACTTAACTCCAACTGCCTCACCAAATAAACTCATTAGTATTTTTAAAAAGGATAAATACATTGTACTAGAATTCCATTTTGGGTATGGTTCAATTAGATGGTCATTACAATTCTCCTCTCCCCTCAACTTTCAACTTCTGTACCTGTGTGCATTCATTAAGTGCCTACTGTATATCAGGCCCTGTACTAACTGCCAAGGATGTCACTATAGAAAAGAAAGAAACCAATTCTGCTCTCAGGAAATCAACAGATTTACTCCAGATCAGGCAGGTAATAAGTAGCCCTGGCAGATTTTGAATTCACTTTTTTTGATTCTGAATCAAGGGAACCTTTAACATAGAATATTTTTAATGGTATAAAATATTATTATGGTATTATATAATGGTATATAAATATAAATGGTATTAAAATCTTAAGACTTGGATAAAACCCAGTTTAGTTCAACAGTCATGTTAAACTCATTACCTGACAGAAGAAGAAAAAATGGAGGGGTTGTTTATCCTTGGGGAGCTTACAGTTTTACTGCAATTGACAAAAGAATACAGTCATTTTTGCTATGCGTTTTAATAAGTTGCCAAGAAACAGAGGTTCTCACCAGTTAGCAACACAAAAGTCGTTTTCTACCTGATGAGTCACCCACTGGCGATTGATAGCAATCCGGGGTAAATGGGCTGGTTTGGGTGTCAGAAAACCTGGTTTTCAGTCCCGCTTCTGATGTTTTCCCCCTGCATGACCTTGAACAAGTGGGTCTTCACGTCCTCCTCTGTAAAATGAACAAGTTAGGCTAGATCACCCAGCAGGCCCCTTTTGGCTCCAGGCCTAACAATCTTCTGAGTCTCTTTGACCTTCAGTTTCTGCTTCTGTGAAATGAGGAATTGGATGAGCTGCCTCTGAGGCTCCCTGCATTCAGAATGGCCCTGGGACTGGTGGGGAGCAAATGAGACTAACTCTGGCTTTTAAAAAAATGCCCAGCAAGAGTCTGGGATGAACATCCAGGCCCAGGGAGAAGCTGATGTGTGGGTCACCCCGTGGCCAGGGATTTCATTTCTGCAAAGAGAAGGTCTGCACTTTGGGCATGGCGGGAGCGCTGAATGAGGAAATTCAAGACCTGTTTCAGTTTTTCTGTTGTGGGGATGTCCCACCATGGAAAATTCCATCCCTCCCGGGATTTCCTCCTTCAGGCTCCCCCAGCGACACCTGGAGGGGGCTGCCGACTTTAAATCTGACCTTTCTCTGCTGGCAGGGAGGTGGTGGATGCCTAGCCCACGACTTCTCTTTTCCAAGAACTTTGAGAATCGGCTATTATTCTGTGTAGCCTCCTGGAGGGCTGCTCGCTCTGCCCCCACCTCCCCTCATGTTTACAGCTTTGGGACAGTTGGGGAAGTAGAATCTGACATTGCAATTTCATGTTCCTTTTTTGGAGTGTTTGGAAGAGCTGTAAAAATACCAGAGGGAAATTTATCCGAGTGTGTGTGTGTGTGCCCATGACTGTGTGGGAGATTTAGAGTATGATCTGGGATTCTCCCAGAGGGCACTTGGGCTCTTGCCAACTGGATGGCAACAGAACCTACAATCTCTTTGGAAATTGTACAATGTCCTCCTGGAAGGACTGAAGGAAAGTGAGAGGGGACCCTTTTAAGGTCTTGCCCCATCTCATTCAGGTGCCACATTGACAGTCAAAAAGCAGGAAAGGAGGTAGGCAAAAAGAGGCAGCCAGCTGGCTTTGATATTTTAAATCCTAGGCTTGTTAAACCTACGTCTAAACAGCCTATGGGTTCCATCCAGCTCCCCATTTCAAAGCCTGCTGCTGACACAGACTCCTTTATGGCCGAGGCATTTTTTTTCTTTTTTTTTTTTAATTTTAATATCTTTTTATTGATAGAATGCATGCCAGGGTAATTTTTTACAGCATTATCCCTTGCATTCACTTCTGTTCCGATTTTTCCCCTCCCTCCCTCCACCCCTTCCCCCAGATGGCAAGCAGTCCTTTACATGTTGAATAGGTTACAGTATATCCTGGATACAATATATTTGTGCAGAACCGGACAGTTCTCTTGTTGCACAGGGAGAATTGAATTCAGAAGGTATAAATAACCCGGGAAGAAAAACAAAAATGCAAGCAGTTTATATTCATTTCCCAGTGTTCTTTCTCTGGGTGTAGCTGCTTTTGTCCATCTTTGATCAATTAAGGCTCTCTTTATCGAAGAGATCCACTTCCATCAGAATACATCCTCAAACAGTATCGTTGTTGAGGTATATAATGATCTCCTAGTTCTGCTCATTTCACTCAGCATCAGTTCATGTAAGTCTCGCCAATCCTCTGACCGAGGCATTTTCTGGAAGGCGCTTGGAAACCCTCAAACCAGAAGGCATAGAGTGATGCCCTTATTGGGATTGTTCCAATCAGCCAACAAGAATGGCTGATAAGGAAAGGGTCTTTTTGGGAGGTGGTGATTTCGGGAAATTAGGAGGAAGGGCAGGTGGATGCCTGATTCTGAAGCTTTGATAAGGGTTAGAACTAGTGCTGGAATCTAGGCGTGATTGTGTAGAATTAGGTGGTTTTGAAATGACTCCCCAGGACTCCTGTTACCACAAGAGGGTTAGTTACCCTTTTAAGTGGGTATCATGGGAGGTTGTGGGAGATTCCCACAATGCAATGCTGCTGCTGCTCAGAAGAGTTTGAAGAAGATTTGTGCATTGGAGGTTGAGGTTCAAATTCTGGCTTTACCCCTTAGGACTTGCATGACCTTGGAAAAGGCGTGTGAAATAAAGAGTTGGATTTGATCATCTCTTAGGTCTTTTTGCTTCTGAATATCTTCCTTTCCAGGAAGTTTAAATATTTACAGCATGAAGGGACCTTAGATACCATCTACCCCAAACTTCTTGTTTTTTACACGGAGGCACAGGAAGAGTGACTTCTCCAAGGTAACACAGCTAATCAGCATCAGAAGCAGGTCCCCCAAGTCTAGAGCCAGGGCCCTCTGACTGTACAATTCTGAGAACCAGCCTTCTTTCTTTATAGCTATACCTTGGCTTTATTATAATTTTTTAACCCAAAATGGTAGAATGCAACATCTTCACCCACCCGGTTCACCAGACTTGGCACTAAATCACTTCCAACTGTTGCCAGAAACAATACTGGGGCCCTCCCAGGATGAAAGCTTGCCTCCGGGGAGAACAGTCTAAAGAATGTGCCTCAGGCTTGCAAGGTGTTCCAAGCCCAAATGAGGAGTCCCAAAATGTTTTGAGCAAAGGCAGCCTTGTTGGAATGAGTTCTTGGATGCCCTTGGTTTGGGCAGGAACAGACTTTCTTCAAAAACAGAAGTTCTAATAAATATGCATGTATTTATTATATCATATATGGATATATCTATATTCTCCATTACCTTGTAATCATATAACATGGGAGAGGCAGGGTGGTGCAATAGGAAGAGCCACAAGTACTAGTTTTGGAGTCAGAACCAAGATTCGAATCCTGAATGCTTTTGTAACTGTGGGGAAGACACTTCTTCCTGGCTGAGTCTCCCTTTTCTCTTTTATAAAACAAAATGTTTGGAGGAGATGGTCTCAGAGGTTCCTTGCAACTGGGGAGCTAGGATCTCATCACCTGCTTCCTGATATCTTGGTGACTTTGGTCGAGGCACTTTCCTTTTCCAGATGTCAGTTTTCTCGTCTGTACAATGGGAGTGCTAGATTTGAGGGGACCTCTAAAGCCAGCTCCCATCCCATCCCTAGATTCCCCAGGTATCATCTTCTTTTTTCTCATGATTGTGGCTTTGGCAGGGGTTTAGATCCCACAAAATAGGGCACCTGCAGAGTGCAAAAATAAGTCTTTGGCTGGAACAGTGAGTCGGGGCTGTCAAATTTTGCCTGGGAGACCCAGTTTTGAGTCACAGAAATGTGTTGTGGTGAGTTTGATTCTTCTGCTCTTACCTGGCTGTGTGACTCTAACTAAGTCATTTCTGTGTGGCAAATAGCTCTTTCAGATTGATGATTTGTATTGACAGAGGGTCCCCCCCCCCGAAAAAAAACTATGCTAATGATATTACAGATTGGACAAAAATAAAATGAAGTAAAAAGCTGTAATTTGAGGAGCTATCCAAAGGGAAAAATCTGAAACCCACTACTTTGCAACATCCAGCTGTCTCTAAAGTTAAACCAAGAGACCGACTCCCAGGGAGCTGAGTGTACAATCTTAGACAGGAAGGAGACATAGGAAAACTCACAAATCAAGTTAATTTCTCTCTTGGCAGCCTTTTTTGAAGAACATAGTAATTTTAAAAATATACTTTTGCTCTTATTAAAGTCAGGAAGGACCATAGCCTGGTAGCAGTTTCTGTGTGGGAATATATATGAATATGAAATGTATCACATATATGGATATGTGTTATACATATATCTATACACATAAATGTAACAATTATATATTCTGTTTAATAGATATATAGCTAACATTTACACAGGTAACTCATTTGTGTGGTATATAGAGAAATACAAATATCATATGTATGCATATTTACATCTAAAAGTAATAAATAATTATACTATATAATAGATATGTAACTAACATTTACACATAGTAACTCATTTGTGTTGTGTATCGAGAAATATAAATATCATATGTATGCATATATACATATAAAAGTAATATATGATTATGTAATAGATATGTAGCTAACATTTACAGATAATAACCCATTTGTGTAGGTGTATACACAAACATGAATGTATCGTGTGTATTATGTATATCTATACATGTAAATATAACAATTATATATATAATATATATTTATAAAACATATATAGTTAACATTTACACATAGTAACTCATTTGTGTGGGTGTATACACAAACATGAATATCATATATATGTATATCCATACATATAAAAGTAACGTAATTATATATTCTGTAATAGGTACATGGCCAACATTTACACATAGTAACCATTTGATCTTTATAACAACTCTGCGAGATCCTTTAAGTTATATGTCTTTTCTGTAACACAGCAAGGAAGTGTCTGAGATTGGATTTAAACTCAGAAACGTGAGTCTTCCTGCCACTGTATCCACTATGGTGCCATCTAGCTGCCCTCTAATGTAATATAACAGTATAATATGATATAGTATAATATAATGTAATATAATATTAGCATAATAGTGTAGTGTAATATAAAATCAATGTATAATGTAATAGTCCCATATAGTACAGTATAATATAGTGTATATATTCTAATGTAATATAACAATATCATATAGCATAGTACAATATGGTATCCAATATATAAGATTACATAACAGGTACAGTATAATATAATATAGCAAATACAGCATAATAGTAGTCTAATCATTTGTTTAAAAATAAGCGGTGTCAACATCTTAAATCTTGGGTTCAAAGCACCTTAGAAAGGTTCTTAGAAATCAGTGAATCAAAGAGACCAGGATGACGAAACAATAACAACGGGTTATGAATGGCTTTAAATATCAGGTTAGGAAGTTTTTATTTTATCCCACTCATAATAGAAGGCTTTTGAGTAAGGGAGTGACATGGGTAGAGCTTTGTTTGTATTAGGAAGATAATTTGAGTGGTTACGAAATGGATGTGTTAGTAAGGGGAGATGTTGGAAGCAGAGACACTAAATAGGAGGATGTTGATAGGACCTGGGTCGGGGTTTTAGTGAATGATGGTCTGAACTAGGATCACAGGAGAGGGGAATCAAGAGAAGGAATAGATTTGAGAGCTGAGCACCTAGTTGGATGTAGGAGCATTGGAGGAGTGAGGAAGAGGAAGGGTCAGAGATGGCTCTTTAAGCCTCGGGGACTTGATGGACAGTAATGCCGTGACCAGAAATGGGGGAGTTGGGTGGAAAGACAGTGAGTTCTATTTTGGGCCCGTCCCACCTGAGGTGCTAACGAGCAGGCTATTCCACTGGAGATTTCCAGAAGACAGGTGGAGAGATGAGACCGGGTCAAGGAAGAGAGCAGGTCTGGATGAATAGATTTGGGAGTCATCTGTACACAGGTGATAATTGAAACCATGGGAATGAATGACATCATCAAGAGAGAGAGAGAGTATACAGAGAGAAGAGTACAGGACCCAGGCAGAGCTTTTGGGGGATACTCACTCTTAAAGAGTGAGAGAAGGATCATGAATGAATGAAGAAGAGTGGTCATCCAGGTAGGAGAGGAAAAACAGGAAAAAACAGTATCCTAGAAGACCAGGGAGAAAAAGAATATCGAGATGGTGGGGTTAGAAAATTAGCAGTAAAGGCCAGCTGTGTGGAAAATAGCAGTAAAGTTAGGGAGAGTGAGGCATAGTAACTGATAGTTATTAGTGGTACATTGGTCTGGGTCTGGATCTTTAAAGCAAGCCCATTACTAGTTTCCCGAACTAAACTATTATTGACATACTAGCCATTGTATGTGTTGTTTTACATTTTATGTGTTCTGCTCATTTCATTTTGCAACTTATTCATATCAGACTTCCTGTGTCAATCAGTGTTCTTCATTGTCATCTTTTCTTGTAGTGCAATAATCCTCCATTATGTTCCTGTACCCTACTTGGTTAGCCATTTCCCCATCAATGAGCACATGCTGTTTTTTCATTCCTTGGTTCCAACAAAAACTGCTGCTATGAATATCTGGAAATACATAGAACCTCTTTTGTTTTCCTTTTCTTTTTTTTAAATTTTAAAAGAGTACATAGTACCTCTTTTCCTTTCTTTTTCTTCCTTCAATTTTTAAAATTTCTTTAGTCTGTTTCTTGGTGAAAGAACAGAGAACTTCTTAAGTCACTTAAAAAAAGTCATAATTTCACATTCTTTTCCCAAATGGTTAGACCAGTGCATGACCAACAGTGTATGACTGTGCTTGTCTTTTCACATCACCTTTGACATTGAATGTTTTCATTCCCAGCCTCTGTTAACATACTGGTTTGTAGGCACTTTCTAATACATAAGTGACTTTCCAAAAGAAAGTTGAATTCAGTGAACCAAGAGCTTCAGTTGATATTGAGAATTCTCCACTTAGAAAAGTCAGCTCTCTTTGCACAGGCAGGCAACTGCCTAAACTTCATAATAAAATAAGAAGATGCTGGATAAAGAGTGGAGGGAAACTTTAAGGTCATTTGCTTCAAAGTTTTCATTTTTCACTTGAGGAAATTGAGGGCTCAGATGGATAGGTTAAGCAAACCTGCCTAAGATCACCCAGAGAGAGTAAAAGCCAGGGTATGTCATTGGGATGATAGATTTGGATAGAAGGAAGCTCAGAGATCCTGTAGCCCAATCAAAGGCTTCATTCTGTAATAATCCTGAAAGGTAGAATTTGAATCCAGGTCCTTCTTGACTCCATATTTAGTCCTCTCTCCAAATTGACTCCTCTATTGAACTTTGAGGGTTAGGGTTTAGGGCCTATCCCTGCTTGCTTACAACAACGTCTGATTCTCATGATAGTTGGATTCTTCCATCTGCTCCTTTTTCTTTTTCATTTTCCCCTTCCCAAATCAGAATAGATTGCCCCGTGTCAGAGAAGAACTCTTTCCTCAGTCCTGTCAGGTCTAACTGGTTCCTGCTACTGAGCTTTGATCTAATTAGCCAAAGAATGAAGAATGTTAAAGACTAAATGGTTTTCCAGAAGAGTTGAACCAGTTCCAGTTCCGCCCACAGTATATGAGTGTGCCTGCCTTCCCGCAGCCCCTCCAGCATGGACAGCTTCTCTCCTAGCACATTGTACAAAAGCCCCCACGACCAAGGACAGAGAGCTCCCGAATCCTCTGAAAGTACAAGGAGTTTAGCATTTGTCCTGCTGTGCCTGTTTGATGCTCTTAATGATTGCTTGGTACATATTTCTGCTTTATTTTAAAAAGAAAAAGGAGTCGGTGTGTGTGTGTGTGTTGTACACGTGTGTGGGTTGGAGGGAATCTGGAATTTCTCCAGCTCCCTCTGTGATAACTTCATCTGAGTGCATGAATGCCAATCTCAGCCCTACAAGCTCACTTTGAAGTATCATGGCTAAAAAAAAAAAAGCCTAGTGATGATAACGCTTTCAGAATTTAGCTAACATTTATATACAACTTATTATATATTAAACTTTATAATTATTTTTTCATGTGATCATCACAACATCTCTGAGAGGCAGGTGCTATTGCCTGTTCCCCCATTTTACAGATGAGAAAACTGAGACAAACAGGGTAAATGAGTTGCCTAGGATCACACAGCTAGTAAATATCTAAGACTGGATTTGAACTCAGCTCTTTCTGATTATATTCTGACTTCTGAAGATAGACTTTCTGACTTTCTGAAAATAGACTGATTTGATTTACTGTACCACCTACATTTTTTTCCTCTTTTCAATTTAAAAAAATAAATTTTGTTATTTGGAATGGCTCTTGGAGTGGGAAGAGGAAGGATGCTGGGGAGAACTGGCGATATAAAAAGGCATCAATAAAATTAGTAAAATATTAAAAATGTCTTTCTATCCTTTCCCATATTTATCATATTGTTCTTATAGTACAATAATATTTCTTTCTTTGGGGCAGCTAGATGGCATAGTGGATAGATCACCAGCCCTGAAGTCAGGAGGACCTGAGTTCAAGTCTGGCCTCAGACATTAACACTTCCTAGCTGAGTGACCCTGAGCAAGTCACTAAATCCCAATTGCCTTAGCAAAAAAAAAAAATTCTTTCTTCAGCTTGTTTATCCTTTCTCCCCATCTGTGGCCATCTATTGTGTTCTTAGTTCTTTGCTACCATAAAAAGGGCCTCCTGAAATGAATATTTTGACATCCATGAGACCTGGTTTTTTTTTTTTTTTTTGAAATGATGAAGTAACATCTTTGGGTCAAAGGGTATGACCCTTTAGTTACTTTTTTGGACTGATTCCCAATTTTAGCAGCTTTTCTTACACAGCCACAATTTTCATGCAGTTTGAAAGATGAGGCTGTGTTTATACAGTGGATTAGAATCCACATTGTGAGTCACAGACTTGGTCCCCGGAGCTGGGTATGGTTTGAGCTGTCAGAGCCCTTGGGACACAATCTGCATGAAGGATATTTTTTATATGTAGGCACATCCTTGGATTCTTTGATGAGATCTGCTGTCTTGGGGATGTTACGTCTTCCTGTGTGATTGATCCTGCATCTCCAGTAAATCCTCCCCAGGAGTCTACCCAGTGTGGTGGAAGCTTTGCTTCTTCCTTCAGTGGTGTTTATAGGATGTCCACTTTTTAAAAATGGTTCTTGAGATGGTTTGGGGGCCATATCTGTGACTTCACCGGCATAGATGACCCCAAGTGCAGAAACTTTGGTAGTTGGGCAGAGAATGATTTTTAAAACTTTGGTTACCTCCCAATGACCCCAATCCCCGAATAAACACTTCCTCTGTAAGAAAACAGCATGGCCTGATTACACAGTTTCCCTTTTTGTAAATATTGAACATTAGATCTGGAAATAATCTTAGCTTTGACTATCATAAACTGACCGATTCAATTTTTTAAAAAATCCATTTCTATTGATATTAGCCATCCTTAAACAAAGAATAAAAAAGGGGGGAAAGTTTTTTTAAAAATTGACCAACAAATTGAAAAAAAAACTAATGGTTTATGCATTGTTTCACATTCATAACTCCCTACTCCCTCAGAGAAAGGAGGGAAGGAGGTACTCTCTCATAGCTCTTCTTTGGAGCTATACTTGGTCATTATAATTTCATAACCTTCAGTTTGAGGTATTTCATTTTTGTGGTTCCATTTACATTGTTGTGGTCATTATTTATATTGTTTCCTGATTTTTCTTGCTTTGTTCTTAATCAGTATTATATGTCTTTCCATACTTTCCTATATTAATCACATTCACTGTTTCATATATTACAGAAATATTCCATTATACTTCTTATACTACAACTTATTTATCCATTCCCCAAATGATAGCCCTGCCCAGCCATGTGCATGGAATTGAACACTTCTCTAATTCTTTGAGTTCTTCATTTTTTAGGAGTATTTTGCAACTGAGTCTATACAATGTGTCTTTTTGTCTTTTGGTAGATTGATCTCCCATATACACACTATACACTTATGAGTATTTGAATGAGATTTTCCTTTCACTTATTATTATCCATGGATTTTGTTATCGTTATATAGAAATGTCCTTAATTTTTAAGGATTTCTTCTTTCTGTAACTTTGCCAAAACTATTAATTATTTCAGCAAATATCTTTGCTGATTCTCTAGGGTTTTCCATGTAAACCAGCATGTTTGCGAAGACAAGGATGGTTTTATCTTCTCTTTACCTATCTTTATGCCTTTAATGTCTTTCTCTTGGCTTATTGCTATTGTAGGATTTCCTAAACTATATCTAATAATAATGGAAAGAGTAAATATCCTTGTTTTATTTGGTATTTATTGAGAAAAGTTTTAGGATATCCTCATTGCATATGTTATTTTTGGTTTCAGATAGATACTTCTAATGATATTTAAATGGTACCTCAATACCTACATTTTGTAGTTTGAGCTTTTTTAAGAGCATAAAATGAGTGTTGAGCTTTGTCAGGGGCTTTTTCTGCATCTTTTGAGATAATGATGTAGGTTTTTATTTTTAATATGACTAATTATAGCGATTGATTTTCTAATGCTGAACCATCCTTGTATGTGTGAAATTAATCTAATGTGGTTACAATGAATGATTTCTGTAGTCTTTGACAGAATTTTACTTTAAAATTTTGAATCAATATTCATTTATGATATAGCTCTGTAATTCTCCTTGGTACTTCATCCTTCCCTGGCATAGATATGAGGACTATATTTGTTTCATACAATGAATCTGGTAGAGTACTTCCTTGCCCCTCAATTTGGGGAATACCTAATATATTTCCAATTATGGGTATCCAATTTGTTTCCAGTGTTTAGCCACTACAAAAACTGCCAGTAAAAATGTCATATATGGGACCTTTCATTTTATATTTTATCTCTTTGGAATATGGCCTTAGCAATAGCATCTCTAGATCAGTCAGTGAGCATTTATCAAATGCCTACTATGCGTCAGAAACTTTGCTAAGTTCTGGGAATATAAAGAAAGACAAAATTCAGTCCCTTCTTTCAAGGACTCACTGTTTTACTGAGTCAGAGGAGATGGATATTCTTAGTCACTTTCTTCTAATTGCTTTCCAGAATGTAAAATGCCTCCTTTCACCTGTGGGGAAACTGAGGTTCAGAAAGGAGAATAATTTGACTAGGTTCTCACTGCTAACTTATGATAGAGCTTAGTCTATTGCCTTGTGCTCTGAGGCTCCAGATCTTCCCCAAAAGATGTTATTGTTGTTCAGTCATATCTGACTGGGACCCTATTTAGGGTTTTCTTGGCAAAGATATGGAATGGTTCATCATTTCCTTCTTCACCTCATTTTATGATAAGGAAAGTGATCACACACACATTAGCTAGTAAATAGCTAAGGTTGGATTTGAACTCAGGGCCTCCTGACTCCAGACCTATGTTCTAATCTCTGCACCACCTAGTTGTCCCATAAGATATCTGCTCACTTTTCTGAGAGGCAGTGCTCAGTTAGAAGTTCAGGATTCAGATCCCTTCTTTGACACTGACTAGCTGTGGAACTGTGGGCCAATCACCTTAATTTCTCTCAGCCTCAGTTTCCCTGCCTGCAAAATGAAGCTAATAAACTTTGTGCTACTTACATCATATTGTTGAGTGAGGCTTCAGTGGGGGATCATTTATGTAAAATGCTTTGTAAACCTTAGAGTACGATATAAATGTGAGCTATTATTATTTCTTCCTCATTAAAATGTGGTAGATATTAAAGCTGGCATTGCAGAATACCTTGGATGATTTTCATGAAACACATCCAATTATAGGTTAGGATCCGCATCATGGGAGGGAAGGCCGAAGTCGATGAGATCACAGACCCATTGAAGTATTTGACACTATCTTTCTCCCTTCTGGCACCCAGCTAGAAATGATAGACATTTTGAAAGACGTGCCTGAGACTTCCAGGCATCTTCTACCAACCCACATAGCTACCTACAGGGATGGGGTCTGGCACGATGCTGTGGCTTTTTGCTATGGGTGCTTCTGTAGGTGACTTAAAGTTGATTTTCTGGTTGTTTTTAATTGTTCTACCATTTTCAGTCGTACTTGACTTTGTGTCCCTGTTTGGGGTTTTCATGGTAAAGATATTGGAATGGTTTTGCCATTTCCTTCTCCAGCTCATTTGATAAGAAAATTGAGGCAAACAGGGTAAGGTGATTTCCCAGGATCATATTTACTAAATGTCTAAGACCAGGTTTGAAATCAGGATGATGAGTCTTCACAAAGTGAAGTCCATTAGAGAGTAAAAAAAAATGGCCAATAGGAGAAATCCAGAGAAACTTGGAGTGAAGTGAGCGGAGCCAGGAAAATAAAAGGCATTGTGACCACAACAATGTCAATGAGAACAATACAAAAAGGCAGCCAAACTCTCATTTTGTTTGAGGACCAATTTTGATTCCTAGCATAGGTGGAAATCACCTTTTCAGCCCCTCAGTAGAGAAGTAGAGGGAATTTCCTTATTGAAGTTCCCCAGCATGTTAAAATACACATCACGAATGTCGACAGAACAACAAATGCCCATCTCACATTGACTCCATAATCTCTTCCTACGTAAGAAATCACTTTGTAGAGTTGACCAGAGGAGCAAGGATGAACGTCTATTCTTTGTAATAGGCTGCTGAGTTTGGACGGCAGAGACCCACAGCTGGCTCCATCCCCAGGCTCACTCTGGCTCCCAGTTCCTGACAGGGGCTACTCACCTCGTTGTGGTGTTGTGGAAATGTGAGGGATAATTGGTCTTGGGTGCAGAGTTAGAGCTGAAAACAATCTCCCATTTTATTTTTCTAATCTAAATTCTTCATTTTACAGGAGTGGAAAAGGAACCCCAGAGAGGTTAAGTCAAATGATATCAACAGGCATTTATTATTATTTATTTAACCAGGAACTAGAATTAGGGCTGTGGTTAGTGATGGCTGGCTTCCTATTCAAGGTGGATTGAATTGTGGATAAGAGGTTTTGTGGCAGAGATTGAGAAGATAAATGACAGAATAATTGGAATTAAGAAATAAATTACTATAATAATACTAATAATAGTTAACATTTATATAGTACTTACTACATGCCAAGTACTGTATTCAGTGCTCTACAAATAAATCACTTGATTCTCACAATAATCCTGGTGCTATTCTTAGTCCCATTTTATAGATGAGGAAACTGAGGCAAACAAGGTGAAATGACTTGTCCAGGTTACACAGCTACTAAATGTCTGAAGGCAGATTTGATTTCAGCTTTCTCCCCGACTCCAGACCTAGTGTTCTGTGCACTGTGATGTCCCCTTTTCTCCCCACCCCTGATAATATTGGTTAGAAGGTGGTCTGTAAACTATTTTCATGTTAAACAGTTGTTCTGTTAATTTATCTCCCCTCCATAAATCAGTGGTCTCTGTTATCTGTTGTGCATCTCCCCCAACCTCAGTATCTGTATGTGTAAAAATTCCCATACCCAGGAATGCTTTTACTTAGGCTTTTTGGAACTCTGCTTCCCTTCAAACTTCAATTTAAATACCACCTCCTTCAAAAAAAACTTCCTGTTTTCCCTCCACTGCTAGGACTTTCCCACTCCCAGTCAATTTGAGTTTATTTTCATGTCTGTCCTCATCTCCATCTTAGTAGAATAGAAGCTTCTCAAGAGCAGAGACTTCTTTTTTTCTTAATAGTATTTTATTTCTCTAAATACATGTAAAATAGTTTTCAACATCCATTTTTTTGCTTTAAGATTTTTTTATTAAAGCTTTTTATTTATAAAGCATATTCATAGGTAATTTTTCAACATTGACCCTTGCAAAACCTTGTGTTCTAAATTTTCCTCCCTTTCCCTCACTCCCTCCCCTAGATGGCAGGTAATCCAATATATGTTAAATATATCAAAATATATGTTAAATCCAACATATGTATACATATTTATACAATTATCTTGGCTACATAAGAGAAATCAGATCAAAAAGGAAACAAAACTGAAAAAGAAAACAAAATGCAAGCAAACAACAGAAAGAGTGAGAATGCTATGTTGTGATCCACACTCAGTTCCCACAGTCTTTTCTCTGGGTATAGATGACTCTCTTCATCACAAGATTATTGGAACTGGTCTGAATCATCTCATTAGGAAGAGCCACGGCCATCAGAATTGATCATTGTATAATCTTGTTGTTGCCATGTATAATCAACATACATTTTTGTAAAACTTTTGTGTTCTAAATTTTACTTCCTCCTCCCCAAGACAGCAAGCAATCTGATATAAGTTAAACAGGGGCAAGGCTTTTAAACATATTTTCATATTTCTCATCTTGTGCCAGAAAAATCAGACCAAAAGAAAAAATGAGAAAGAAAATAAACAAATAAAGAAAAAGGTGAAAATACTATGCTTTAATCCATATTCAGTCTCCATAGACTCTCTCTCTAGATATTATTAGCATTTTCCATCTCAAGTTTTTGGAATTGCCTTGAATCACTTTATTGTTGAAAAAAGCCAAGTCCATCACAGTTGATCATCACATTGTTACTGTATACAACATTCTATTCACTTCACTTAGCATCAGTTCATGTAAGTCTCTCCAGGCCTCTCTGAAATCATTCTGCTGATCATTTCTTATAGAACAATCATATTACATTACATTCATATACCTTAACTTATTCAGCCCTTCCCCAACTGATGGGCATCCACTCAATGTCCAGTTCCTTGACACTACAAATAGTGCTGCTATAAACATTTTTGCACAGGTGGGTCCAAGGGCCATAGTGCCAAAGGAGAGCATAGCCTTTCCAACTTTTGTTTCTATGGCCCCAGCTCCAAAAGGTGCTTAATAACTGCTTGTTGGTATATTAGGGAGTGACAATGGTGTTAACATTTGGCAGCAAAACTTTTTAAATTTTATTTTTAGCAAAGAATCTGATAAAATCATTGACCCTAAGATATGTGTCCTATAAGTCTTTAATGTACTCCTTTCTTAAGGAAATATTTGTGTGTGTGTGTGTGTGTGTGTGTGTGTGTGTGTGTGTAGGGTGGGTTGTTTGTTTTTTGATTTTGGTTCTGTTTTTGTGATTTTAGAGAACTCATAGTAATTGTAGATTCCAGAAACTTGCTTGTAATTTAAAGTCTCAGAGAGTTATTACAAATGAGGAAACTGAGGGCAGAGGAAGGGAAATAATTTGTACAATGAGATTCAGGTCATAAATATGAGGCCGATTTGAACCCAGGACCTGTGACTTCAGAGGCAGCTTCCCTTTCTCTGTACCATGCTTCCTCCTAGACCCCAAAGGTATCATCACTCCTCTTGGGGAAAATTTTTTGAAATAAACTAAGAAAGTTGTCACCACTGTCAACCCTTCCCCTAATACACTGACCCAGCTGCTGCTGCTTCAGTCTACCTTTGGCCCAGAGAACTCAGGGAGAGTATTTCTGCCCCCTCATAACTAGAGGAGGATCCTTGGCCCTCAGGGCCAACAGGATGCTGGGGTAGACAACATGGTGATCAGATGAGAGATCTGTCAATTGGTGGAGTCTGCAGGAATGCCTGGCCGCTGGCTTGTAGGTGCAAGTCAAGTCCCAACAGGAATCTGAGTGGGCCGATCTAGCCCAGGAGGCCCAGCTGCTTCCATGAGCCTGTGGTCAGGCAGACCTGAGAGCACTCAAGACAAATATAAGCTATTAGTGTAGACGGCACATCAATCTGATATGGGATGGGAGGAAGTCATTTGTTTTTCCCCAGTGGTGGTTAGGAGGGGGGAATTGATGCATAAGAACCAGATGGTCTCAAGGAGGTTAAGGAAAGCTGAGGAAGCTTGAGGGATTGATAGCTTCCGGGTCACTATCCCTGTAGACCAAGAGGCTGGCCACCCCAAACATCCATCCATCAGCAGCCAGGAAAACAATTCAGAGGATTAAAAGATCCCGGATCTAGAGCTGGAATGGATCTAGTCCAACCTCCTCATTTTACAGATGAGGAAACTGAGATACATTGTATATACAATGTACTATTGATTAATTTTGTTATTTTTTTATTCTAGTCCAACCTCCTCATCTTATAGATGAGGAAACTGAGGTACAGAAGAACTAAGTGTGACTTGCCCAATGCCATCCACATAGTGAATGGCGGGATGGAATTTGAACCCAGTTCCTTCATCACCAAATGCTGGATGCTTTCTGCTCTAACATACGGTCTGCTGTTGTATGTTTTTGTATTTACCCATCTGTGAAATTCATATAATAAAAGCACCTGCTTCCCAGATGGTTTTGAGGATCAACTGAGATAATATTTGTAAAGTGCTTTGCATATCTTCAAGCTCTGTGTAAATACTATCAATTATCACAGGCTTTATGTGGTGTGTGTTTACATGTATATATTGTCACCTTAATAGAACATTAGCACTTTTTTCCTGAGGCAATTGGGGTTAAGTGACTTGCCCAGGGTCATACAGCTGGGAAGTGTTAAGCGTTTGAGGTCAGATTTGAACTCAGGTCCTCCTGACTTCAGGGCTGGTGCTCAGAATATTAGCATTTTGAAGGCAAGAATTATTTATTTCACTTTTGTCTTTGCGTCTTTAGCGCTCTAGCCAATACCTGGCACACAGCTTAATAAATACTTGATAGATTAACACATAGAAAGCGTAAAATATATAATGTATATAGGTGTGTGTGTATATATGTATAATGTCAAGTACATATATATACACATAGTATATATACATGTGTTATGTGTGTTTACATATTTACAGACTTAGTTTTCTCATCTCAAAAACAGGGGATGAAAGGCAGAGGAGAGCCTCAGGAGTTAGGAAGTTTCACCCCTGATAGACTGACTTGGCAAATCCTCTGGGCAACCTTTCTAGGACTGTGCTTCCTCCTCTTTAAAACAAGGAAACCGGATTGAGGTACCGCCCAGATCTAGCTCTGTGATTCTGTGATTAGGCTAACCCCTCATTTTTACAGAGGAGGAAACCGAGGGAGGAAATGTTCTACCTAGAATCACGAAGGCTGCGAGCAATAAAGTAATAGTGTTGAGATTGGAAGCCAGATGCTCCTCTTTGCTCTGTCAAATGTAATGCTGACTCTGATGTTGATTACCTTTCAGGCCATGGGCTATATCCTATATTCTCCCTCTGAGCCTTATTTTACTCACCTGTAAAACGGGACTAATGATGTTCTTCTTCCCAACTTTGCAAGACTTGTAAATGTTGTCAACTTTGCAGTGCTAGATAAAAAGAAGATAACAGTAACTAAGCTGCTTCCTTATTTCGGAAATAATAACAGCAACAAATAATTTCTTCAAGACCAGAAAGTTGGTTAGGCTCAAAGTTGTGACAAGAACCCGTGATCCCTTCTACTTCCTCCTCCAAACCTCCAACACCTTTCCTTTCCTCAAAAACTATTTTTACTTATATCAGTAGTTTTTAAGTCACTTTCATTTCTAAAGATGTCTCCCCCTCTGCTCCCTGCCCCCCCCATAAGTCTTCATAACAATATGTTAGAGCAGAAAACATTTGGCATTTGGTGATGAAGGAACTGGGTTCAAATTCCATCCCTGCTGATGGTGTAGGCAAGTCACACTTAATTCTTCTGTACCTCAGTTTCCTCATCTATAAAATGAGGAGCGTGGACTAGAATAAAAAATAACAAAATTAATCAATAGTACATTGTATATACAGTGTTCCCCAGCCATAGTCCTCCATCTTTGTCAAAGAGGGAAAAAGTTCATTTTCTCATTCCTTCTTCAGGGTCATTATAATCACAAAATGTTAAGAATTTTGTTGTTCTTTCTTTCCATTTTTCATTGTGGGCGTGTATATTTTTTCCTGATTCTACTTGCTTCAATTTTTTCATCTTTTTTTTTCATAGAAGTCTTTCCAGACTTCTCTCAACTCTTCTCACTCCTTGTTTCTAAAGTACGGTAATGTTCCATGACATTTATGTGTCACAATTGGCTTAGCCATTCCCAATCATTGGACATATCCTTTTGCCAATTTTTTCTTCAGTGCTGACCTTTTCTTCTACTATTCTGCCTTAGGCTTCTTTGAATAGCTTATTAAACTTTAGCACTAAAGGATTTTGTTGTTGGGTGTGACCAAAGATATCTAAATATGGAATATGGTTTTGTCATTATGTAAAATATGTTCTCAAAAAACTCCACAAAACAAACTTTGGAAAAGAGGGTTGGAAAAGCTATCCTTGTGTTTTTGTGATCATTTTGTAGTTGGCCAATTGGCTTTTGTGTATTAAATTGACTTCCTGTGAAATGTTCAGGCTCTGTCTCTGGAGATGGAGGAGATGGACTAGATGGATTTTTCCTCCCCTTCCCATCCCTTCCTCTGCTATGCTTATGGTTTTCACTTCAGCCAATCTGCTCTAGAAGGGCTGACTGAGTGTTGTTACGTGACCCTGTCCCAGAAGTCCTTGTATTCCCAATGGAAAATTAAGTTTAATGAAAAGAGATGCTTCTTTTAGGGAAGAAAGAATTTTGTGTGGAATTTAAAAACTGTGACCTCTTGTTAAGTGCATCCATTTTGGTCTCGAAAGCCCTTGTTGATATTAAGGAAGGAATGTTCTATTTTCAGCTAGATCTGAGGACTAGGTCCTCAGGATGATAGCAAGCACAAGAAGGCTTGGTGATGGCAAGTAGCCGATGTGCTGATACGCTCACACATACCCTCTTAAGATACTGCTAATTTGGAACTATGCTCAAAAAGTTATCAAACTATGCATACCCTTTGATCCAGCAGTGTTTCTACTGGGCTTATACCCCAAAGAGATACTAAAGAAGGGAAAGGGACCTGTATGTGCCAAAATGTTTGTGGCGGCCCTGTTTGTAATGGCTAGAAGCTGGGAAATGAATGGATGCCCATCAATTGGAGAATGGTTGAGTAAATTGTGATATATGAACGTTATGGAATATTATTGTTCTGTAAGGAACGACCAGCAGGATGAATACAGAGAGGACTGGCGAGACTTACATGAACTGATGCTGAGTGAAATGAGCAGAACCAGGAGATCATTATATACTTCAACAATGATACTGTATAAGGATGTATTCTGATGGAAGTGGATCTCTTCGATAAAGAGAGCTAACTCAGTTACAATTGATCAAAGATGGGCAGAAGCAGCTACACCCAAAGAAAGAACACTGGGAAATGAATATAAACTGCTTGCATTTTTGTTTTTCTTCCCGGACTACTTATACCTTCTGAATCCAATTCTCCCTGTGCAACAAGAAAACTGTTCGGTTCTATACACGTATATTGTATCCAGGATATAATGTAACCTATTCAACATGTAAAGGATTGCTTGCCATCTGGGGGAGGGGGTGGAGGGAGGGAGGGGAAAAATCAGAACAGAAGTGAATGCAAGGGATAATGTTGTAAAAAATTACCCTGGCATGAGTTCTATCGATAAAAAGTTATTTAAGATACTGCTATAGTTCAGGATGTTGAAAATGTAATTTTCTATTTCATTGTTTTCT
Source organism: Antechinus flavipes (assembly GCF_016432865.1). Taxonomy (NCBI): domain Eukaryota; kingdom Metazoa; phylum Chordata; class Mammalia; order Dasyuromorphia; family Dasyuridae; genus Antechinus; species Antechinus flavipes. The sequence goes on along the minus strand of NC_067401.1, from coordinate 24,896,240 downwards.
TTTCTGTTGCAGCCTCCTCTAGGAAGTAGGACCCCCTAGAACAATGAAGAGTGTAGCCAAATCCTGGGGCACAACAGTAAAACAAGGGACCCATGGGATTGAGCGGGGACGCCCCATTCCTCCAGCTACTTCTGGCATGAAGACTTCCAAATCTTCTACATCACTCTCTTTTGAGTCTAGACTCAGCAAGGTACTGATTTTTTTTTAAGTACATAACAAATTGGTGATAATTTTGAATAATACATAGAATGAGGGATGGGGATAACTGTTCTTCTGCTGGGGAAATGCAAGTGAGTACTTAAAGGCAGACCCATCTGACTGCAGGGGAATTGACCAAAAGACATTTATTAAGCACCTACTATATATCAGACACTGTGTTTGGTGCTAAGAATATAGAGAAAATGACTGAAACAATCCCTATCTTCAGGGAGCTTACATTCTATCAATCAGTATTTATTAAACACTTACTACTATGTACTAAACATCTTGCTAAGCCAGGGATACAATGGAACAATTTCTTCTCTCCAGGAAGGGAAGGGTGGAAGTGGATAGACTGGGCTGTATAGGGACAGAGAGGAAGATGGAGTTAGTATCCCAATATCACAAGTATCTGTGTTTCTATTAGTTTGGATAACTTCTCCTATGTAAGTATCCATGTGATAGTAGTTCATTTCTTGAGTTGTAGCCAAAATAATCATCCATTGACTATCTTAGTGTACAGAGACAAAAATGAAGCATTCCCTATTCACACAGAGCTTATCTTCGAATAAGAATATAAAGGAAATATGAGAAAAGAGATTGTGTGAACTTGTTTACTTTATTACTGACTTTGGGCTGAGGGGAAGAGAGCCTGCAAAGTGTACATAAAAGCTTACAGCTCCTGTGAAAACCCTACTCCTGTGTTTTATTATGATATATAGGTGACTCTATACTCTGGAGGAACCTACCAGGGGATTACAAGCACGGGATCTACCAAACTGGAAAGGCTTTGAATGTAGGCTCAGCAGCAGGCTACTTGTTTCCTGTCTGAGGTTTAACTTGGTTTAAGCTTGTTAAGTTTGGAAAAACTCATCAATAGAAGGTTACATACTAGATTATCTTTTTATTTTCAATTTTTGACAAAAACAGCTCATAGTGCAGACTGTTAAAGGAGTTAAGTTCAATTCAAGCATTTATTAAGTGCCAATTATATGCTTTTCCTAAGACAAATTGAATGTTCATAGTAAATCATGTACCAATATGGTACCCTAGAAGTGGAAGACGCCAGACTGCCTTAGAATTTAGGGGGTAGAACTTGTCTAGTTTGGAAAATTTGTACTTATTGACAGTGGGCCTATTAGTGGCAGCTGCACTTCCAGGCTGTGTGAGATAGAAAACTATATAGTCTCCCTCAAAAGAAAAATAGTCTCCCTCAAAAAACAGAGGCCCTGAAATTAATGTGAATTAGAAAGCAACTTGACAAACTTGAAAACAATAACATATGTAGCCATGAGGGATAGTGAATCCCTGAGGAACAGTGTCATGACTCACTGTTAGTACAATTTCCTGTTCTGGGACTTCATTATAGAGGAAAGAACTTGGTAAAGCAAATGAATTCACAGAAAGCTGGGGCTGCTCATTAATCCCACTCAGTGTTTTGGGGATCTCCAGTTCCTCTGTAGTAAAGCTTGATATAGGAGGAAAACACAAAATATTACCCCATCAATACCTCTAACCATCCCATCCCCATTCTTCATTATATCATCCCTTTCCCCACTGCTACCCTTCTACTTGCCCTTTGGGAGAGAGGAAAGAGAGAGAAGCAGGAGTACTGGATAGAGAAAGAATAGAGGAGGGAGAGAAGGAGGGGAAAGCAAGAAGAGAAATTTCTGTCTTCTCAAGAAAAGAGGAAAAGAGAATGTAATTCCTTATGGGCAAGAAATGTCTTTTTTTTTTAAATTTGCATTTCCAGCACTTATTATTTAGTATCTGGAATATAAAATGGACTTAATAAATTATCTGTCTGTCTTTCTATCTCTTATCCAGCCATTTATCCATCCATCTATCCTTCCATCCTTTATCCATTCATTCATCCATTGATCCATGCATTTACCTATCTAATCATCCATCTATCTGTCGAATTCATCTATCTAGCTAGTTAGCTATTAATCTCTTCCTGTCTAATTAGGGAGATCTCTTTTCTGGAAGGATTGGTGGAAGGGACAGTGAGAATGAATGAAGTAAAGAATCGATACATTAATACCATTTGCAATTTAGGTCAATGGCCTTTTTGCATCCCTTGAATCTGTTTGCATGTCATAAGGCTACTCTTTGGTGAAGAATATGCAGGAGGAGGTATCTAGTTTGTTTCTTCTTCACAATCAGAAAAAAAAAAACGAAGACACTGGAGCCAGACCAGAATTTTTAGCTCGACAGCTATTTGACCAGGATCGTTTTTTTAAAGAGTATTGTCCCTAATTATCAACTATTTATAAAAGATTTTAATGAGATTCTGGCATTCCTAAATATTAAAGTCCAGATTACATTACGGCCAGTGGTTAAGAATTTAAGACTTATTATCTTAGAGAACCTCTTTATAGTAATATTTTTATTGATTAAAAATAGCCTAGCAAAATGGATAGAGGAACATCCTTGTAGCCAAGAAGACCCGAGTCCAAGTCTTCTGAGCCATACAGGTTGTGCAGTACTGAGCAGATCACTTAAATCTTGTTGTCCTTGGAAATTCTTTTAAGACTATAGGACAGTTGATGATCTACATTGGGAGAAGGAGTTCCTACGCTGGCAACTCCTTGCACCAATGGACCACAAGTCCAGTTCAAAACCCAAACCAATACATTTTATTGACATCTTTTGTTCTGACCTCACCTCTATTTCTGAATCTAGTTTTTGTCCTTTCTCTTCCATTGGGCTATTCTAAGAAACTAAGATTTTTTTTAAAGAGAGTAAAATAGTTCAGTGAATCTAACAAATGAATCTCCCTCCATACAGAAAGTCTCTATGGAAAAATAAGAGATATCTTATTTCCTTTTCATCTGCGAAAGGTGCTCAGTGGCTTAAAATTATAAAGAAATTAAAAATGCTTATTAAACATTATCAGAGTGTCAGCTTGACCAAGGTACATACATGTCTATGTTTCTGTTTCTATAGTATCTTCTAGAGAATTTTAAAGACATTTATCAATAGGGTTGAAATATTAATTTCTATAATTAGGGAGTATGATATGAAAAATGGGCTTAGCAAAGGGGACTGGGAAAGCTTGATCAAAGAGGTGGGAGGAGAACAGACAGCACAGGCAGATCCCAAGAGAGAAAGAGACAGACATAGAAAGAAAGAAGAGAAGGGAAAGAAGAAGAGGAAGGGAGAGTGAAGAAAGAAGGAGGGAGAAGAGGAAGAGATGCACAATGTCATGAGTACTCAGAGAAGAGAGAATATCCAGGTGGGGAAAGGTGGCCACCAATGACACATACTGCAGAGAGATCAAAGAGGATAAAGACTAAGAAAAGATCATCAGAATTGGCCATTAAGACATCACTGACACCTCTGGGAAGAGCACTTTTTGTTGAGTGATGAGGTGGAAAGCCAGATTGGAAAGGACTGAGAAGTGAGCATGCGGAAGCAGCAGCCTACACAGCTTTTTCTCTGTCTAGGAATTTGGCAGAGAGAGAATAGAAATATAGGACAATATCTTAAGGAGGAATAGGATTTAATAAAGGGTTTTACCCCCCAGGTTGAAGGAGATGGATACAGCATCCATGTTTGTATGCAGCAGAGAAGGAATCAATCAGTAGATGGGTTGAAGATTAAAGTGGAGAATGCTTATAAGGACAATCCCATTGAGAAAGACAGCAGGAGGTGATGAATTAAGGGGTTGGCTTTAGTGAAGAAAAAAGCCATTTCCTTATCTCAGATTGGAATTAAAGGAGAGAATGGGGATGAGGTTAAGAGGTTTTACCTGGCATACAACAAGAGTATAATAAGTGCTCCCTGTGTTGTTGGGTCAAAGGAATGAGTTGTATATAAATAATTGTTTATTCTGATAATTTTAATTGTTTTCTTCCTTTTGTTTAATTGCTACATCAGTTCATATAAATCTCTCCAGGCCTCTCTGAAATCATCCTGCTGATCATTTCTATAGAACAATAATATTCCATCACATTCATAGACCATCATTTATTCAGCCATTCCCCAACTGATGGGCATCCACTCAGTTTCCAAGTCCTTGCCCCTGTGAAAAGGATTGCTACAAACATTTTTTGCACGTGTGGGTCCAAGGGTATAAACAGATTGATAGCCCTTTGGCTGTGGTTTCAAATGAGAGCCTTTCAAACTTTTATTTCTGTACCTCCAACATCTAGAAGGTACTAATAACTGTTTGTTGGTGATACAAACAAGTTTCAGTCCTGGTCTGACAATAGGATTGTATATCTCTCCCAAATCCCCTACTCCCTGAAATCTGACTTCTTTAAAACCTGTGGCCTCTTATTTTCATTGATTTTTCTCATCCCATGTTGATCATTCTGTAACAAAGATAAAGAAAATTGTGAATGAATAAAACATTTGAATTTTAATTAAAAGGAATATAAAAATATTTTTAATTATCATAAATACTGCTTCATGAGGTAATAGTATGTTATTATATTTTTATTATTTTGTTTTATTATTTTTCAGGAATTTTTTTCCTCTTTCAAAGAGTCTTTATTTTAGTAGTCTGTATTCAGACCACTTATCAGAAGAAAAAAATGAAGGCTAAATTAGCATCCTTGTGTGTCAGGTGCTTTTTTTCCTAGGTCTGTGTAGAGTTTGAACATATAGATCCTCTGTAGGATAGGGGAACTGCAAGATAACATTCCCTGCCCTCAAGGGGCTTATAGGCTAAAGTATGAGAGAGAAATACAGAGAACCCCAAAGGATAAAATGTGTATTTGTTGAAGACCAGAAAGATAAACTGATCAAATCTGTTCATAATGACTGGAGTTAAGTGAAATCATTCAAGTCAGGTAAAGAGAGAGCAGAACGCTAGAATATTGGGCAAGGGGATTGGTAGAAGGAACACTTGGTCAGAGGAGCTGACACTAATCCCCTGCATGATCTTGAACAAGTCACTTTGAATTATAATTCCATCTGGAAATGAGAGGACTGGACTAGATGGCCATTGTCCATGGTTATCGATCTACTTTTCCAGGATGCCTTAAAACAGAACTAAGGATTATGGGGTCTCAGAATCATAGCTCTAGAACAAGAAGGGACTTTGGAGCTCATCTAGTCCAACCCCCTCATTTTACAGAGGAGAAAACTGAGACACACGGGGATTATACAAGTAATAAGTGAGAGAGGTAGGGAGGATTTAAGCCCAAGACCCTGGATCACAAGGGGAAGGCTGTCAGGATCAGGGAAGAACCTTAGAACATAGAATGTCAGAGCTAGAAGGCATCTTAAAGGTTATAGTTCTTACAGGGGTAAACAGTTCCAAATTTGGGGAAGTGGCTTGACCAGGATCATACATCACTATGTCCCAATCCTCCTGCCTACTATTTAGCTCGGGCATTTGCTGTTAATTAGGTGCTGTCCAACATGCCCTCAGCTTTCAGATTAAAACCATCTTTATGACATGAGAAAACAGGAGCATTTGCCTTTGGAAGTAGAACAGAAGCATGTTTGCGATCATGCGTCTGGAATTCCCTGATGTCAGTCAATCCACTTCCCGTCTTTATTTGGGGAGCTCTCCAGGGACTGTTCGGCCTCCACAGTCGGATGTGTCTCATTGCTCTCACCCACTTCCTTTGGTGTTCAGGGAGCGAGGCTCCACCCCTGCCCCAGCATGGGGTGTCTGGAGTGTGGGGTAGAGAACTCAAGCAGCAAGCACTGCCACCAGAAGCTGTTTTTAACTGGACTGCTGGCACCTCCAGGTGGAAAGAGCCAGTAGGCCCCGCCTTGGAAGCCCCAAGAACTGGGGTCTAGGCCAGGAGCTCCCTCCCTGTGTGATTTGGGTGTGATACCTGTGCTGGGTGATCCAAGAGAGACTAAAATTAAAGAGAAAAGGAATTTCAGATTAGTGGACGACAGCCTTCTCTTTTTGGTGATATCAGGGGATCGTTTTGCAGTGAAATGCATTTGAGGTCACCAATTGATGCCATTAATGCCTTTGTTCACAAAGACTCCCTTCTAATCTAGTAAATCTGCCAGATTTGAACTGTATATGGCCCCTTCTTTAGAATAAGCTGCACTCTCCTTCTACCCCTTCTTAAGATGGGGCAGCTCCCTTCTGAAGTCACTGCTAGTGGGTAACCACTGAGTACTTCCATGATGCATCATAAACCTACCAATTGGCTAAGTATAAGCCCCCATGGCCTGTGGCTAGTGGGGGACCTCAGGGATGCTCTTGTCCAGCCCCATCGTCTTACAGAAGATGACATAGCAGGCTGTGTTGTTGGCCAGATGGTTAGTGACCAATCTGGCTAAAGCACTGGTGTAATGCACTTTTCCGCATCGCCTTGTATTGCTGCTCCTCTATTCTACAATTGCCCCTTTTCCTTGGTCACCACAGAAAGAGATTTAGAGCCAGAAATGATGGTAGGATCATGGATGGAGACCTCAAAGGAAATTACAGTTCCAGATAATTCCACTCCACCCCCACATTTTACAAACGAGGAGACTCAAGTGTGCAGCAATCCCAGATAATAGATTTTTTAGAGCTGGAGGGGATCTTAAAAGACACTGAGTTGAATCCTTTCATTTTGCAGGTGAGGAAACTGAGGTAGAAGGAGGTTATTTGGGTAAGAGTCACATATAGATAGCAAGTAGAAGAGCCAAGATTTGAAATTAGATGTTTACACTCCAAATCCTTGACTATTTTTCTATCATACTCCACTGTGTAGAGATTTTTCCTCATTTCTAGAATTGAAATTCTAGATCCCAGCTTCTGAAATTGTGACTTGTGACAATAGGCTCTCATCACTGAAGGTGGGAGTCATGAAATTATGATTTGTTATCAGTAAATGTTTTGATTTGCATACCTATTTTACATATCTTTATATACTCATGATCATGTAAAATTTTCTCAAGTGAAAAGGGGTCAGGAGTGGAAAAAGCCTAAGAAGCCTTATCTTAGAGCATATTATTAAAGAGATGGCTGATGAAATCTAGAAAAGATAACAAAAAATTGGAAAATGAGTTGATGCCCATCAATTAGGGAATGGCTGAACAAGTTGTGGTATATAAATGTAATGAAATGTTATTGTTCTATTAAAAAAAGATGAATAAGTTGATTTTAGAAAGACCTGGAAAGATTTACATGAACTGATGCTGAGTGAAATGAACAGAACCAGGAGTACATTGTACATAACAATAATATGCGATGGTTACTTACAAAAGACTTGGTTCTTCTCAGTGGTTCAGTGATTCAAAACAATCACAAAAGACTTTGTTTTTTTCCTTTCTCTCTCTCTCTCTCTCTCTCTCTCTCTCTCTCTCTCTCTCTCTCTTTCTTTCTTTCTTTCTTTCTTTCTTTCTTTCTCTCTTTCTTTCTTTCTTGCTGAGGCAATTAGAATTAAGTGACTTGCTCAGGGTCACACAGCCAGGAAGTGTTAAGTGTCTAAGGTCAGATTTGAACTCAGGTCCTCCTGAATTTAGGGCTGTGCCACTTAGCTGCCCTTATCCTGATAGACTTTGGACAGAAAATGCCATCTGCATCCAGAAAAAGAATTCAGGAGACTGAATGTATATCAACACCTGCTATGTTCACTTCTTTTTTTTCTGTTTTTTAAAATCTCTCCCATGGTTTTTCTCTTTTACTCTGATTTTTCTCTCCCAGCATGATTCATAAAGCACTGTATGTTTTAAAAAATTAATAAAAACGGAAATCTAGAAAAGAAAGCAATTGATCACAAAGTGTCTGCTTTTGTTCACTCTGAACAAGTCATCCAGATTAAGCTTATTTCCTTTTTTGTGACAAGGTTATTTGACTAGTAAATTACTGGAATGCTGGAGAAATGATAATAATGAAGGTTTTCAAAGTGCTTTACACTTTAATAAAAAAAATGAAACAACCTTATTTTTCCTCCGGAGGTTTATAATCGAATGTGGAGAAATATATGTATTTTTAAAAATAAACGTGACCTAGCACAAAAAAGTGCTTTACAGACATTATCTCATTGATCCTCATGACAATCCTGAGAAGTAGGTGTTATTATTATCCCCATATTACTGATAATGAAACTGAGGGAGAGAGAAGGGACTTGCTCTGTTGTCATATAACTAGTTAGCATTTGAGTCAAAACTTGAATTCTTGTCTTCTGATTTCAAGTCCAAAACATTATTCACCATACCTCCTAAGCTGTGACTTACTGGACTAAAAAAAAACTATTTATTTATTCAAAACTTAAATACAAAACAGAAAAAGAAAAAAAATCTCCATTTGCACAGCAGAACACGAGAGGATTCAAAATATAAAACAACAAATTTCCATTTCAAGAAAGCCCATAAAAATACTACACATTGTGAGTCTCTTTTCCTGTTAGAGGAAAGATAGTGAAATGTGAGTGGGATAATGGTATAATTAGAGGTGAATAACCAAACGCCCCTCCCCCCAGTATTATTTTCAGTGGTTTGATGTGAATTTGGGAAGAGGTCTGCAGTCCCTCAGCAAGTATTTATTAGGCGCCTTCTGTGTTCCAAGTGGTCCATCCCTAGCACTGGGGATGCTCCAGCTCCCAAGGGGAATATTTACAGAATCTTCTTTTTGTCCCCTTCCCTTCTCCTGCTTTTCTGCTTCACAGCTAAAGAGGGCCAGTAGCGATGATATGCTCACTAAACCAGGCAGCGCTAACCCCTCTGGAGTCGTCAGGATGAAGAAAACAGCAACTTCCGGTGCCATCTCAGAGCTTGCAGAGAACCGGTTAAAGAGCTGCGTAGGTAGGCGGGATCTGAGCCAGCCCCAGCCCGTGCCCTCTGTACCCACCATCACTCCCTGCGGCCGCCCGCGGGCCCACTCACTCGAGATTCTGTAGCTCGGAGCTTCTGGGCCCAGCCCGCTGTGACGTGGGTAGTGCAGGCCTTGGGGGGGAGGAGGAGGGTCTCGGGGACATGAGGCAGGCCCAAGGTGGAGACCTGCTTGGGATCTGAGTGCTCGGGCGCTCAAGGACCACGGCCAGGTCAAGGCAGGAGCCAAGGTGGACCCTAGACGTGACATTGCCTCTTGCAAATGTCCGAAAGGCCACGAGTAGCTCACAAGGCTTAAGGCATACCTTGTATTACATATATAAATATATATATGTAATATATGTATTATATTATATATATAAGATAATATATGATATATTGTATAACTTCTTGTGTAGACTCTGAATGGCCCCTTCGGCAGAAGAGTCATGTATTCTTGGCATTTGTGTCCTTGAGATCAGAACGTGGGAGCTGCTCGGTATATATTTGGTGGTTGGTTTTTAAAGACAAAATAAAGACCAATTTTGAGAGTCACAGGGAAGTGAATTCTGCCCCAAAATAAGAACTTTGTAACCGAGAACAAGTCATCTCTCTGAATTTTGGACAACTTCCTAAACTCTTTAAATATGAGACAATGGGCCTATGAGTCTCTGATCTGTGGGTAGGTTGCAGGGGATGAGAAATATGGACAGGTAGTGATCCTCACCATCTGGATGGAGAAGGGAGGGAATCTGCATCAAGTGTTTTACAAATATTACCTCACAGGAAGATCATTCCTAAGGATAGACAACATTTATGTGGCGCCGACTGTGTACCCAGGTTCTGTGCTAAGGACTTCACAATTATCGTCTCATGTAATCCTTGCAACAACCCTGTGGAATGGGGCTGCTGTCATCCTCATTTTACCGTTGGGGAAACAGCGACCAGTGAGCTGCTCAGGTCATACCACCACAAGTATCTGAGGCTGGATTTGAGTTCAGTTCTTCCTAATTCCAGGCCCAGAGGTCTATCCACTAACCACTTCACTGACTCAATGTAGATAAACTCAAAGAGTCAGTAATGACTAACGTCAGGAGTCATAGAATTATCTGGGACTGGAAGAGGGGATCCCAGAAGGCATCTAGACCAAACCCCTCATTTTCTAGATGGGGACACTCAGGCGTAAGGAAGAGGGTAAGTGATTTGCCTTGAGTGATTCCAGAAGGAGTTTCCAAAGATGGCGGGCATCCAGGGACCTTTAATTTTACTGGTTTTCGAGCACTGAGCTTGGGAAGATGGCCCCATCTTCTCTGTCACATTTTTCCGCCTCACATCAGAGTTTCTCTTCATATCAAAGGTCTTAGATTTCAGTTTTTTTGGAAAAAGTAAAAAATGCACATTGTTGGCGACTGTGAAAATTGTTTCCTCCATTACAAAAACATGAAAATCTCTTCTTCCGTTTACTTCTTATGGCATTTTAATCATTTTCCAGGGAATCCTCCTGTTCCTTCCTGTCAGCAGGTTTTTATTATGTGTTGAATGTTTTTATTTAACGGCAGTAAAAAGGAATTTTATTAAAAATCTTGTGGGCTTGTTACTAACTTTAATGAAACGATTTTCTGACTCAATTATGTTTAGACAAAAATGCATCGTCTTTAGTCTAAATGCTTCTTGTTATTTAAATGCTATTTTCCCCCCTAACAGCATTAATTGCTACAATAAATCCTGAAATGCTTAATCATATTTTTTTTCCCCATGATTTTGAGATTAATTTAATTCTGGTTAAGTTGAGAGATATATCACTAGGTGGCGCCAACATCAAGCACATTGACTTGGACACAGCCTTCGATCTTTGATCTGGTTTCATGATTTCATTGGTTTGATCTGAGCTGGAAGGCCCCCAGCAGAACAGTTCAGCTTGCTCTTGGAAAACAGTCCTCACTCTTGGAAACTTTTGAAGGGAAAGAAATTTATCAGACATTTATCTCAATGAAACCCACCTTTGGAAGAGTGGAATAGTCTGGAAAATCCTGTAAGGGCGAAAAGAAGTTCCTGGATGTAGATTCAAAGACTGTGGAATCCATTCCCCTCATTTTACAGATGGGTGAACTGAGGCCCAGAGAGTTGAAGTGATTTTGTTTAATGTCACAAAATGGGGAATAAGGAACAGTTCTAAGAGAAACTCAGGTTATGGCTATAGATATACTTTAACCTTTTTATTTATTTTGAATATTGGGGATTGATTTATATTTTGCCACTTTATCAGTCAATTCCAGTGGCTCCCTATTACTTCCAGGATCATCTATAAAGTCTCTTGTTTAGCATTTAAAGCTTTCCCCAGCCTTTATAGACTTTGTATATCTTATTCCCCCACGTACCCTATAATCCAGCTATATTGGGCTAATTGCTGCCTTTTGCATCTCTGATCCTCATGTCTTTAGACTTCCCCATAGTGGGAATGCTCTCCCTCCTGATATCTGATTCTTAGAATCTTCCAAGACTCAACTTAAGTTTCCTCTGGCCTTTCTATCTCCCTCCCCCATCCCGCTCCTGCCCTCAGCCTCCAATGCCTCTCCCAAATTGATTTATATATATTGTCTCCCCCATTAGAGTATTAGCTCCTTGAAAGCAGGGATTCCTTTTGCTTTTCTTTGTGTCTGAAGTGATCCATTACTGATTGAGCAGGTATGTCTAATGTTCTAACTTTATAAGCAGAAGACTAGAAACGCATGTTAGAAAGGGGTAACTATAAGGCTACCTGGAGGGCCACTCCTTCCTTCGTGGTTTTCTGGGTGCCAGCTTTGAGGAAGTGCCTTACCAGAGCAGGGGGTGATAGACGGCTGGAGGAGGTGCCATATGAGGAACCACTGAGAGAACTGAGGAACCTGGAGAAGGCCCAGGCTAGGAATGGAGAGTTGTGTTTCGAGGGTCATCTGGAAGAAGGAAAAGCTTCATTCTGCTTGGCTTCTGAGAGCAGGACCAGAAACAGTGGGGAGGGGCTAAAAAGGGGGCAGATTTCCTCTAGAAGTCAAGAAAAACTTTGTAAGTCACCATTAAGTGGATTGGGCTGCCCTTCCCTGGAGGCCTCCAAGCAGAGGCTGAATGACCACTTGTCAGCATCTTTGGGTCTGGATTGGACAAGATAACCCAGGAATTCTGTGACTCTGGGAAGGGAGAAACATAGAGTGTGGTCTAGATCACCTCTTGGACTTAGGAAGCACTTGCCTAAACTTTGGGGAGGGATTGTGATGTAGCGGGAAGGCACTGGCTTCAGAGCACTCAGGGGACCTTGAACTAGGCAGTTCCTGAGAACCCTCTTAGTTCTAAATCTATTTTCCAATCTGCTATATAAGATTGTCCTAACCATCATACCCTTTCACTGGGACAGAGCATCCCAAAAGTCCGGATACAATGACTAGTAACTTAAAACTTCACTCAAAGTTTTGGGATTCCCCATATGTACTATTGAGAAGCTGCTGATAAATGGCTTTCCCCTTCAAATAGCAGCATTATCTCCCTCATCATTAACATGACATAATCAAGTTATTACCCTTTCTGGGCCCCCATTTCCTGAACTATAGCTGGATGAAATCCAAGGTCCCGTCTAGCTTTCAATCTCTGATTCCATGTTTCTATTCTATTGAAGCTTGGAACCACACAGAGACTTTTGGGACAGCTTGTATACTGTTGAAAAGTGGTTAGTGCATAATTATACTGATGCCTGGAAGCTGAATGTGAAGGACAGAACAATACCCTATCACTGGGTAGCACGAGGAGAGGCAGCTGACGGTGCAGACCAACTCGTGGGGTCATCCTCTGTCAGAAAGGAACGCCTGACATACAGATTGTGTGACTGAATTATAGATTGTTAAGTTTGTAGTAGATCTGGGTTTGAATTCTGTCACTGATACTCATAAGTCAGTCAAGCTCTTAGGAGTTGGGAGGGATGTTGGATCGTTTAGTCCAGCTCTTATTCTGCCGATGAGTTGAAGTGGTTTGCTGGAGCTCAAATGGGTTGTGAGGGGCAGAGCTGGATCCAGACTTGCAGTTTCTCAGATTCCAAACTCGTGTTCTTTCCCCTGTAGCACATTAATTCCAGTGTATGGTGATCTAAAAACAGGAGGCTTAAGACAACTGTAGGGAGACTAGGTAATGCCCTAGTGCACAGAGCATCAGACCTGGAGTTAGATCCAGGGCAATCCCTGTTTACCTCAGTTTCCTCAACTGTCGGATGAGCTCGAGAAAGAAATGGCAAATCACTTCAGTGTGTCTACCAATAAAAAAAACAAAACCCAAATGGGTCACAAAGACACAACTGAAAAGACTCAACAACACGGCAAATATGTGATAAATATTTAACATATAAATTATGTACATATAGTTTAAATTTTTAATATTGTGTATAAGAAAACATAAGATATTTGGGGATTTGTGCAAAAGGATTTGGTGAGCCGTAAAGGGTAAAGTCAAGAATGATCACATAACATCTTTTTCCAGAGAGGTTAATGCTTTGTCTCTCTCTGATTTTTAAAGTAATTCATGAAAATTACTCTTCCAGCACAGGCAGAGTCATTTGACTAGCATGTGCCCAAGCTCGCTGGATCGTGGGTCGGGGACTAAGACATTTGACTGGGAAGAAGTTGGTAAATAGTGGGAACAGTCAATATGTAAACCTCAGTGTCAGTGATAATTAAATATATCAATGGTCAGATGACGTCAGCTAGCTCGCTGTAGAAGATGCTTTAGAATAAACATGTCAGTGGTGATTATAAAGACTCAGGTTAGGGAAGGGCAAAGAAAAGAAGAGACAGAATGCTTTCAGCTATCTGCTTTCTTTTTCCCATCAGCCTCTCTAGACTAGGGTCAGTTTATCCCTTTAAAGATGGCCACAGTAGCTAGATGTATGAAATGGAAAGAGCCTGGATCTGGAGTTATGAAGATTAGTTCAAATCCATCCTATCTGAGATATTTACCATCTTGTGACCCTGCACAAGCCTCAGTTTTGCATTTTGAAAAAGATGTGGTGGTGGTATTTGCTTGCTTGTTTTTTTCTTTCTCCCTCTTTTCCCCTTTTTCATCTGATTATTCTTGTGTAGAATGATAAATGTAGAAATGTGTTTAGAAGAAATGTTGTTTAGAAGAAATGTTTAACCTAGATTGGATTACTTGTTGTCTAGAGGAGAGGGAGGTGAGGAGGGAGGGAGAAAAATATGAAACACAGGGTTTTGGAAGGGCGAAAACTATCTTTGCACATATTCTGAAAAATAAAAAGCTATTATATATTTATATATATCATATAAATATATGTATTTATTTGTATATTGTTTTATGTATTTATATATATATATATAAAAGAAAAGGATGGGATCATATTCCAGTTCTAAGAGATGTGATTCATTTTTGGGAGTAGGTGGACAATTTAATCATTTTATTAACAAGACCAACAGGTTATTAAATTAAAAAGAATGGTCATTTGGCCATATCTTTTAGACCAAAGACAAGTACTTCAACAAGAGTTTCTTGGGACTTAAACATGGAATGGAAAAATGGAAAAATGGATGCTGCTTGACAAAAATCAAAAGGGTCAGTCCTCTTTGATAACATTGACAAAATCAAAGAGGGCAGTCCCCTTTGATAGGCAGACCTTATGATAAAAGATGCAAAGGGAAAACGTAGATGAAGAGATGTGTTTCCTTGAGAGGGCTTCTTCCAGCTGGGTTGGAGCCTGGCCAAGACTGCTTGACCCTCTCCCAGAATGCACAAATTCAGCATGGAAGATGAGAGAATCATGATGCATGGGGTGCCTATAGGATTACAAGCTGGCCTCGAAGAAGGGGTTCCCTCCCTCCCCCCAGCCTCCAAGTTGGCTCACACAGCCTATTCATGAGAAGGGCAGGGGCAAGCTGGAGGACTTTGCAATGAATTCATGGAAGATTGAAGTTCAGGTCTGTGAACTTAGCTATGACCTTCTAAAGTGGTCAAGTCCTCTGTGGAAAAAATGATCAGATTTGCTCTTTCAGCTGCTTTTCCTGGTGGACTGCATACACTGGGCTATTGTGTGGCTGCTTACTGCTGGGAGGCTTCTTTAGGTCTCTGGGGTTCATTGCTGGGCTGGATGAAATTTCTGCTTGCATATTAATTCCTTCCATGTCATCATCCATTAAAAAGAAGGAAAAGAGATGGCTGATGGTGGTGAAAAAGGCCTCAACCACTCCTGATTTTCCCCCTCTGAGCTGCCATGGCATTTAGACACTCAGAATGGAAGCATCTTTCACTCACCATCTACTGGGACCAACTCTCTCCACCAATTTATATCAGCAGCTGTTCTAATTCTTATAATCTGATTGCCTCAGGCCCTGAGGTTAAGGTATTAGGCCAGAATCCTAATTCTAGGGTCCAGCCAGGATCCTAGACCATCATCATAGCTAGCATTTCTTTCATTTTAATGTTTCTTTAAAGTTTGCAATGTACTCTACCTACCTACCTACCTACCTGTCTGCTTGCCCAAGGTCTATCATCTAGTCTGTCTCTCTGTCTCTGTCTATTGATCCGTCCATCCATACATCCCTCCATCTATCTAACCACCTATCCCATCATCTATCTAACCATTAATCTCTCTCTCTGCCTGTCTTTCTGTCTATCCATCCCTCCATCTCTCCAGTTATCTATCCAACTATCTGTCTGTTTATCTATTCTTCCATCTATCTATCCATCCATCCATCCATCCATCTATCTATCTGCCTGTTTGTCCATCCATCCATCTATCTCTCTATCTGTTTGTCTATCTACCCATCCCACTTTGCTGCCTCAGCTATCTGTCTCAGGATCTGATGGAGACAGTCGTGCTTTCTGACAGCCCCCAAAAGAAGCCCGGATTCATTGGTTTTAGCTTATGAACACTTCAGCAAGCATTTATTATGCATCTGCTGTGTGCCAGACTCTGCTGAGCGAAAAATGAAACAACAGTCTCTGACCTCCAGGAGTTTGCAATCTATCTGGGAAAAGATAGATATATAAATAAGTGTGTACATACAAATTACATTGAGGGAGTATGTAAGGAGGAGGTGTGACTAAGGGCATCAGAAGAGATTTCTGAATTTTTTTTTTAAATGAGTTATTTGTTTAAAAAAATACCTCATAGGTGATTCAGGCCAATTGGAATGGCCTTGGGATGGAGAGAGCCATCTGCCCCCAGAGAGAGGAGACTGTGGATACTGAGTGTGAATCACAACATAGCATTTTCAATCTTTTTGTTGTTCGTTTGCATTTTGTTTTCTTTCTCATTTTTTTCCTTTTTGATCTGATTTTTCTTGTGCAACATAATTGTGGAAATAAGTATAAAAGAATTGGACATGTTTAACATTGATTGGATTATTTGCCATCTAGGGGAGGAAGTAGAGAAAAAAGAAAAAAAATTTGGAACACAAAGTTTTGCAAGGGTGAATGTTGAAAACTATCTGTGTGTTTTGAAAATAAAAAGCTTTATTAAAAAAAGAAAAAGAAAACACCTCATATAATAACATCATTTATCTGATATTATTTGGAAATGCGGTCCACATATCTAAAATTTTCCATACAACTGAAACCTACCCCTTTATATACCATTTTATTGTTATTTCAATAATCTTTGCTGGAAAATTTTCAAAAATATATTGCATGGAGTAAAGAAAGTTTTCTAAGGCTATAGCAATGTAAATAAAGTCAGCAGTGGAGAAGCAGCAAACCACTAGTCAGTTATAATCATCAATATTACTACTTCACTGTCAAAGTCACAGGGGGCCCATCTTTCCTGACAGGTAATGAGGGAAAAACCGTTTTCAGGGTTTGTACTATATGAAGGGGGTGTGTTTGGGAGTTTATTGAATAAGGTCATTCCAGTCACGACAAACCGTGTCAGATTTTTGAAATTCAACACATTTCATGCTCAGAAATGCCTCAAAATGCTCAGAGGCATTTCATGCCTTCTCAAAACTTAATTTAACCTTTTCTTGATGACTCCAAACCATCATTATGAATGTGGTAGAATTAGAGCCCAAAGGAATCAGAGATAATCTAGTCCCACTTCCGTGAAAGCTGAGAAAGACAACCTCTTAAATTTTCTTTTCTATTCCCCCTTTTCCCCAACCTGGCCCTGTCATTGATGATCAATAAACATGGGCTGAACTGAATTTGATATGTATTTTTCTTCTACATTGATCACAGAAAAAGTCTTTAAAAGATATAAATACGTCCATCCGCTCACTCTCCCGCAAAGAGAATGATATCCTTTGGATTCCTTTCTTTCTTTCTTAAGCCCAAATTGGGACCACTGAAGTGATAATACAAACAAATTATATCCTCATTATGAACTAAAAATGAACTTCTAAATGTTTGTTCAGAAATTAACTGATTTTTGGAGATTAAGGTATACAAGTTTGTGGGTTTCATTTATCTTTGCTTAGGGAGAGAGGAGCTGGTGTTCAGTCCAATAATAGAATAAATTTTCCTCCCTGACAATTAAAGAGAACTAAATGGTGATCATTTCTATGGGGGAGAGGCAGAGTTTGAAAATGGGGCAATAAACCAATTAGTGAAACTCAGTTGGTTTATGGAACCATTGTTATTTAACTCACAAGTTCAATAGGTTGTAAATTACCCAGGATGCCAGTAGGGACTCTTCAGCAAATCCCTAGGAAATTAGGCAATTATCTTTTTTTTTTTTCCAGGCTTTTAGTGCTTAGCCCACCCAAGAATCCAAGAAACCTGCCTGTTACAGATAAAAAAAAAAAAAAAAGTAATAGGGAATATTGAGTTAAATACTTTTATTCTCAGTAGAGAGGTGGGGAGACTATGGGTGTAGAATAAGGGTAGCAGTTGTCCGTTGGTTTTGTGTAAACATTTCTTTATTGCATTATTTACCATTTTGCAGTTTACAATAAATTAAAATTTACCATATTATATTACCATTAATTCATTTGAGAACTCCTGAATGAGAAAAAAAATCACAATGATAGGGCTTATGATTTTATTGGTATGTTCATGTTGTGAATTCAACCTTTGTATTTGAAGAGGGCCAATGACATCAAAGGGTGATATATCTTGACTTAAAGTGAATTGGATTTAAGTGAAGCCAAGTCTGGGGCAGCTAAATGGCTCAGTTTATAGAGTACCCTCCCTGAAGTCCCAAGGATCTGAGTTAAAATGGGGCCTCAGACACTTAACACTTCTTAGCTGTGTGACCCTGAACAAGTCACCCAATTACTTTGCAAAAAACAAAAAGAAAAAAAAAAATGAAACAGAGCTGTTCGCCTCCTTCTCTGAGGCTGACTTTCTACCCACTGAGACCATACTGCCTCCTCTTACAGAGCTGGGTACAATGAGGAAGAGAAATTGAAGAATGAGCCCCGCCCCCCCAAATGAAAGGTGACAATAAAAAAGTTTAATATATATATAACATAAATCAGATATTTCACATTTTAAAAAATGGAGAATGCTATTCCCATCCAAAGATAACAGATTTGGAGTATATCAGAAGATTGAAGTATTTGGAAGGGATTCTGCTAATAAAATTCAACATATGCCTTAAACTGAATTTACTGTTAATCCCAATTTAAATGAAACTGCACCGAATTTCCATCCAGGGGAATCCCTTAGGATTTTAGAACCACAATCACCTTTCAATAAAGAAAAGAAGGAGGGTGATAAGACCCAGGTTAATGGGGATCTAATTGTACCCATTTCTAACATCTATCCGCTATGAGATTTCTGCTGGGGTTACTGGCTTGGGGCGTTTATTATTCTATTTTATATTTGTGGTATATTTTATAATTCCTTGTCATGAGCCTGTGGTAAGGCGGCCTGCTTGATGGGAGCGGGGATGGTTGAAGTCAGGGTGGTGAGAGGAAGAGAAGGTGGGCAGGAGAGGAAGGCTTTCAGGAAGTACTTGTCAAGGGCCTACTTGCTGCCCTGGAAGCGATACCCAGAGAGGAACAAGCAGGGCCCTGTCCATAGGCACTTATGAGGAAGCCATAGAGATGGAACACTAAGCAATAAGAAAACAACAAAGGCAAAATGGGAGGAGTTTGGGACTCCCTTCTTCCTTTGTCTTGCTGTCATAAACATGCAAATTTCTGTATGAATTGGGAACTCTTTGGGTTCCATTTGTATGTTCATTTCTCTTGTAATAATCTCAGTTTTTATATAAGTTTTGTGAAGTTGTGATTACCAGTTGACAAAGGAGGGGAAGGGTCAGAGAGTTTGAACTGAAAGGAATCGTAGAAGCCATCCAATCTAGTTTACAGATGAGGAAACTGAGACAGAGGGAGGAGTAAGAGTAAAGCGAGTCTGGATTTGAACCCAGGGGTATGACTCCCAAGTCCACTGACCCATTAATGTAGTATAATCAGTATTAAGGCAGCCAGGTGACTCAGTGGATAGAGCACAGGCCCTGAAGTCAGGAGGACCTGAGTTCAAATTTGACCTCAGACACTTAACACTTCCCAGCTGTGTGATCCTGGGCAAGTCACTTAACCCCAATTGCCTCAGGGGGAAAAAAACTACCTATATTGAGGTGTCCTGAGAGGCTTATCTAAAAGAAATATATACTTAACAGCGTTCCCGCCTCCGGCAAGCTGGAAAATCTGCATAAAGTTTTTGGCCCCTCCCCTTTGTACTAGAAAAGAAGTCTGAATTATTATAGTATTAAAAGATAAAATATATTTATATTGCTCAATAGTATAGCTATATTTATACATTTATGATTTTCTGTGTCATCTATGGCTTCCCTAAAACTCCCCCCAAATTCCTGTTTAATTTCTTCTGCTTATCTGTGATGTATCAAAACCTACCATGGGGAAATGTGCAAGGGATAACCATAAAAAGAGAGAGTTGGGCAGTGAGTGAGGAGAAAGAATTCTATTATTTGCAGTCAAATGTCTCAGCCTTTCTTTTCCTGACAAATGTGTTGTTCAAGATATATTAGGGGGAGAAGGGAGGGAAGATACCAAAACAAACCAAAAAACCCTCCAAAATATATAATTATGGGGCAGTTAGGTTCTCATCAGTAAACTTGATGAGACTCAGTGGAGAAAATCTTTTTGTTTCACCCAAGTAAAAATCCTGGTTTTTCTTTACTGTGTAGATGAAACAGTAAATTCAATTTTGTTGTCGATACCCAAACTTCTTAAACAGTGGGTTGTGCCTTCATATGGGGTCTCGTAATTGATTGTGGGGGCCATGAAATTACAATTTATATCAGTACATATTAGATCTGTATGCCTATTTTGTATATTTATATATTTGGGGTCATGGAAAAATTTCTCAGTGAAAAATTTCACAAGTGAAAAAAATTTAAGATGGCCTGATCTATCCCATGCTGCATAGAGAAATCCCAGTGGTGCAGTGGATGGAGCTCTAAAATGGGAGGGGTTCAAATTCAGTCTCTAGTACTTACTGACTGTATGCCCCTGGGGTCTGTCTGCCTCAGTTTCTCTGTCTGAAAAATGAAGGTAATAAACAACTCCTTCTCTGACACCTTGTCAGGATCGGCTGAGATCATCTTGGTCAAGCATTTTGCAAACCTTAAAGTATTAACTAAATGCTTTTCCCTCCACAGGCCTTTCAGAGGAAGATGGGAGTGGGGGGGAGACACGGGAGGGGGGGAGGACTTAGGGAGCTATGGGGAAGTCAGGCGGTATTTTTGGTCCAAGTTCTCTCTCTGAAATGTGCTTGGCTGTATGACTCTGGGCAGCCTCTCAGTGCCACACAAATGGCTCCAGCCTTCATTGATAGATGCTTAATTCAAAGAAAATTCAGGTCCAGTCATGTGAGGCAGCCTCCCCCTGAGGATCTGGCAAGTAAGCCCTGGTAATAGTTAGGACTCCAGTCTTCCAGTCTTCCTCTTTTCATGTGCAAATGATATAAATGGGTTTGGACTTTTTCCTTCTCTCTGGTATCCCTTTATCCCTAAGACTCCTGGGCATCTTAGTCCATCACGTAGACAAGGCAGATCAGCCAGGATCCTATATACTTGCTTACCCTTTTAAAGGATGATGATTCATAAAGTTTGCCAAACTCTTTCCAAATATTATCTCAGTTTATTCTCAGAACAGCTCTGGGGAGGTACATGCTATTGTGATTCCAATTTTTATTTTATTTTTTTGTTCAGTTGTTTTTCAGTTGTGTCCAACTCTTTATGACCCTCTTTGGGGTTTTCTTGGTAAAGATACTGGAATGGTTTGCTCTTTCCTTCTCATTTGACAGATGAGGAAACTGAGGTAAACAGGATAAATCATTTGCCCAGGGTCACACAGCTGGTAAGTGTCTGAGGCCAAATTTGTTTTCCTCAGCCTCCAGGCCTGCCTTTCTGTCTACCGTACCCCCTACCTTCCTATTTCATAGACTTGAACCGTCATTCTTCCTGGCTTCGGGGCCAGTGCTCTTATCAGAAAACCCCTCTTTCTGTAGGTTCTGAAATTTGACAGCTAAGGCCCCTCCAAATGTGGGGTCAAGTGATAGCATCCATGGTGAGGGAAAAAGGAAAAGGCCCATGTATAAAACTCTCCTGTCAAGTCAAGAAGATTTTATTCACGTGTTATATTGGCAACATGAAGAAAGCCAAAAAACTCCTATCCTTAAGGATAATAAATTCTAATGGGGGAGACAATATGTAACAAACAGGTTCCCAAACCAACACAAGATTTATGGACTGAGGGTTTGGGAGGGCCGGAGATAAAAGCAGATGCTTGGGGCGCTGGTACAGCTCTTCCAGAGATGGCTTCCCCTTTTCTTCAGTAGAATATCATCCCATCTCAGAAGGACATTAGAGATATCCCCCCATTTTCAGAGGTTCCAGGATGTCTCTTAGGGAACAGAGCAAAATGTTACCTGCTCCCTCAGCTCCCAGACCTACTCGTCTTGAAGCAGAGGGGAATTGAGAGCATGAGCGAGAAAGGTTCCCTGAGTGATTCCAGATTGGCTTACACAGAAGAAATAAAGGCTTTTATCTCTGATACCAATGCTTGGTATGGGGCTGCCAGGGCCCAGATGGACACTTTATCTACGCGGTGATTGTTAGGAAAAAGCAGGGAGGCCCTTTTGAATTGTAGAGACAAAAAAAATAAAATAAAATCAGAGGATACTGGATACTTTCAGGATTTCTACCCAGGGTTATAGACATCAATCCTCCCAGGAAATTCTGTCTCATAAATTATCCTTGAAGCACTTTCTCTAGTGAGGGAGAAATAGCCTTAGGGGAGGTATTTGTGTCCTAAATGATAATCCACAGTCCACAGGGGAGTAGAGAATAAACCTTTAATGGAGCAAACCTTTCCTGACCCCTTGGACTGTGAGATCCTCCCCCATCTCAACCACCTTGTATTTATCAACTCTGTATTTGTATTGATTCCCATCACATTTTTCCTGTATAGAATGTTGTTGCTCAGTAGTGTCCAAATCACTGTAACTCTGTGGACCACACTACCTGCGTGGGTTACTAGGCCAAGATACTGGAGTATATGGCCATTTTCTTCTCCAGTGGATTAAGGCAAATAGAGTTAAATGACTTGTCCTTGTCCAAGGTCACATAGCCAGGAAGTTTCTGAGGCTGAATTTGAACTCAGTTCTTCCCGATTCTAGCCCAGCACCCTGTCCACTAAGCAACCCAGCCTCCTCCAAGGAAAACAAAGTTTGCTGTAAAAGCATCAGAATTGTTTTCAAATCCTAGCTCTACCTCTTACTAGTAGTTTGATCTTGGGCAAAGCACGTAACAGACATCTCTGAACCTCAGTTTCCTCGTTTCTGAAAGGAGGAGGTCAAAATGGTCTAATCTAGGATCCTAGGAAACTATGAATGCCTTTGGGGAGCAGAAGACAGATTGCCAAGCCCCAGGTGGGTATCCCAATGGTCTTTCTTTGGGTCCAGGGTTTGTATAAGAATCAGACAAGATTATGGCTGCAATTCCCTTTCCTAGAATGTCTGTAGCAGGTCTTGCCTTAGAAACCAAAGGCGTCCTTCCACCGTGAATGGATACACTGATCTATGAACGTTGTTATGGATGTTATACAACAAGATCTCCATGAGGTTAGGAGCAAGGGAATTATTAAGTGCCTACCATGTGCCAGGCCCTGTTTTAAGTCCTTTACAAATATTATTCATCCTCATAACAACCCTGGGAGGTGTTGTGAATACATTTAATAAAGTTATGCTAAGGTACAGACTCTGAGCAAAATCATTTTATTAACAGTGACTTGTATGGTTGTCAGCAAAGTGGATGACTATCCGTCTCAGGTCATCCACTCAGGGAGGGCTGGCGGGGTCTCTGAAATCCTTTTTTGGATTGGTCTGACAGCACATCATTTGGACTTTCCTTGACAAAGGTAAGACAGTCCTGATGGGTAGACATTTTAATGGGGAGGTAGCTTAAGAATCACCTCTGTTCCTCCCCAATACTTCCCAGTTGGGAGATGGGAGTAATCTTCTGGTAAAATTAGTCTGCTGATCTTGACAGCTTTGATTGAATCAACTTGAATCTGAATCAAATTGAATTCGAGTTAAGTGAGATTACAGGGCCTTTAGGTGGTGCAATGGATAGAGTGCAGGGCCTGGAGTCAGGAAGACAAGTTCAAATCCAATCTCAGAAAATTACCAGCTGTGTGACCCTAGGCAAGTCACTTAATCCTCTTTGCTTCTGTTTCCTCATCCCTAAAAATGAACTGGAAAAGAAAATGGCAAATCGCTCCCTTGTCTTTGCCAAGAAAATCGCAAATAGGGTCAGTAAGAGTTGGACACTAGTAAGCAAATTCTGACTTCAGGCTCCATGCTCTACCCAGGAGGCCATGGAGCTGCTTTTATAAGGCAAGCATGGGAAGGGGGAGGTAAATTGGTATTTCTGATCAAAACATTATTCTAAATTATTGGGGCTTAAGAAAAACAAACTAAACTCTTTTTTTTGGATTTTATTGATGGCTTTTATTTTTATTTTTGTCTTACAATTTTTTATTTTTAATAGCTTTTTATTTTATTATTATTATATTATTTATAATATATACAAGTTATATGCATGGGCAATTTTACAGCATTGACAATTGCAAAACCTTTTGTTCCAACTTTTCCCCTCCTTCCCCCCACCCCCTCCCCCAGATGGCAGGATGACCATAGATGTTAAATATACAAAATAAGTGTACCTGACCAAACCGTTATTTTACTGTACAAAAAGAATCGAACTCTGAAATAGTGTACAATTAGCCTGTGAAGGAAATCCAAAATGCCGGCAGGCAAAAATAGAGGGATTGGGAATTCAATGTAATGGTTCTTAGTCATCTCCCAGAGTTCTTTTGCTGGGTGTAGCTGGTTCAGTTAACAAACTAAACTTTTGACTCATTTCTGAACCCAATCACCTCCACTAGCCAGCTTCCCATTCCTTTTGATTGCCTTGATGATGATGATGATGATGATGATGATGATGATCCAGTTCTGGGAATGGTGCTAACCCTAGAGCTGACAGAAAAATTCCCAGAAGAATTGGAAGCAGCTTCTTATTGCTGATACAGTGGTCATTTGGGGCAAAAGACGGTTTATTTATTTATTTTTGCTGAGGCAATGGGGTTGTGACTTGCCCAGGGTCACACAGCCAGGAAGTGTTAAGTGTCTGATGTCACATTTGAACTCAGGTCCTCCTGACTTCTCTATCCAGAGAGCATCAAAAAACCTAGCTGCCCCAATTTGTATTTATGTAATGTGCAGCCCTTACATGGCTTTAAGGGAGTAATTCAAGTGCATTTCCAATACACCTACCTCATCCTATACTGCTGATTAGCAAAGCAGCTCAACATTCTGCCACCAGCAGCTTAGATGGGACAGGGAAGTTCAACTCAGAGTGTCCCCAAAATGATGTGATTCAAAGCTTAAATATCTTAAAACTGGCACTGAGGCTTTTGGGATACCCTGTATACCTATGCATTTAATATTTTAGTAACTAATTTGTTTATATAACACATGACATTTATATTTATTATGTTTATACAGTCTTCGCTTAAAACTGCACTAAGACTTTTGGGATATCTTGTATGCATAAGTATTTGATATTTTAGAAACATTCATTTATATCATGTGTGACATTTTTATATAAAAACTCTTAGCTTAAAACTTCACTAAAACTTTTGAGATCTTGTATACATAAGTATTTGATATTTTAGTAACTAATTCATTTATATAATGTGTGACATTTTTATATAAAGACTCAGCTTAAAACTGCACTAAGACTTTTGGCACAGTCCCTTAAAATATATTTTGAGACACATCATAGTGAATCAGTAATCAGGCCCTCTAAGGCCCCTAATTAACAAATTAAATACAGACCTGCCTTGGTAGAGGTAGTTGCCTTTTGGGGGGAATGAATGAACATCACAATGAAATCACAGGTCTGGGGGGAGGAGGGAGATATTTTGCATTTATATTAAAATTGTCAATAAACAACACACATTTTAAAATTTAAAACTTTTTGTTTTTTTCTTCCTACTTTCTAACACTAAAATTCAGTTCCACGTTCAGAAATCCTATTTAATGATACATGTGGGGATTATGCAAAAATATGTATAATCATGAAAATGCTAATGCTCAAAGAGAATCAGTGTGCCCTTGGTGCTTCTTATTCACCACACTTTTCCATCCTTGGAGTTGAAGATGTGATGGATGGTGTGATGTAAAAGCTGGTTTTAGCTTGTGGAAATGGTTTCCTACTGACAGATATTCAATCTTGTCTGATCCAAGAAGGTTTTATTAAGTGCCCATTCAGGGCCAGGTATAGTGATGAACCCTGGGATTACACCCAAACAAAATGGTAAAGCAGCCTCTGACCTCAAAGAGCTTATTTTCCTTCTGCAATAAGAGTAATTCAGTGGGAAACCTTTAGAAAATTTTTAACTGAGATACACTTTCACAAAAGTTTTATTATTGTTGCATTATTTTTTTAATCCCAGAGGCACCTCTGTACTCTGAAATAGCCTCTTCTGTAAAATGAAAAAATAATTAAGCAAAACCATTGACCAGCTACTGTGTATGATAATGTATGCAGCATTTTGCACCAGTGGTCCCCACCTCTCAATTGAGAGAAGGGAAAAGGATGTTCTTCCATCTGACCTCTGCACAAGATTGATCATAGTATTGTGAGGGATGTAGAAGACCCTTACCCAAAATGCTACTCAGAGATCCCTCAGTAGAAGGCAGAAAAGTTGTTTATTGAAAAACCTCCGGAGGATGAGCCGTCCCATCGCAAGATAAGCTCGCAGTAGGAGGGCTAAAGAAGTAGTAAAGATATATAGCTTTTATACAAGAAATTACATCACAAGTAAGAGAGCATTGAGAAAGGGAGGGGGAGGCATCTAATTGGTTGTTGCTAGTTGGGGAGATTGGAATGGAAGGTTTCTGTTTCCCTGAAATCTCCTGATTTCTGGGAAACAAAGTCAGGCCTTCAGGCTTAATCAAGCAGACGGTGGTCCAGCTAATAGACTAAATATTGATAAATGTCAAATACCAATAAATGTCATCAGTTCAGGTTAAGTAAATATGTTTCTAGCTGGCCAAGGCTCAAGTAGATATGAGCCTGCACATATACAGGTCATAGGGGAGACACAGAAATAATAAAATACAGAAAAAGAATTCATACATTCCTGTAAGTTCTTCACCTTATCTATTCCCCACAGTATAAATAAACCCCCTTTTTTTTTTCAAATCACCAAAGCCAATTCTTGTTGATCTCCCTTTACATTTGTCTCATGCACCACTCAGGTCAATTTAAAAGAAATTTAGTCATTTCATCTGAAGACAATTTCGTAGAAAAAATCTCCAATTTTCAATTCTGAATGTTTTGTTTTCAAATGTTGAGAGAGGGTCAGTGGCTTCATGTCCTTGTGGGACGGCAGTCATGGTAAATGATATACTACAAAGCTCCGAACTTTGGCTTCTAGAGACAGATCCTGCATTTAAGAGTTTTGGGGTTATTTTTTTTATTCTGTTTTTTAAGACAATTGAGTAAGTTTCAAGGGTTCCAGGTCAGATTTGAACTCAGGTCTTCCTGACTCCACGGCCCGTGCTGTAGCCATTGCACCATCTAGCTGCCCTTCTGACACTTTTTAAGATGGGTCTGGGTCTCAGTTTTCTCATCTGTAAAGTGAGAGTTGGAAAAGAACTCTCCATAGGTTCCTTCCAACTCAAAAATTTAAAAACTATATTTCCAGGGTGGCTTTTGTGATAGAAGATAGGCTCTCTGGATTTGTGGGGGTTTTCCTCATTAAAAAAAAAAAAATCAGCCTTCTGATGTTTTTGTTGCCTAAAAGGTGATGCTTGAATAAATATTTAAACACAAAATTGCAATAATTACCATATATGCACGATATGGATAAAAATAAATCTGGCCGACTACCAGTTGTAAATGGATGCTCAGGCATCAGTGGACACATGGTGAGTGTAACAAGCAGATCCTCCTACTTGAATATGGGATTCAGTTGTGATTTCCCTGAGAAATTTACTGGATTTGGTTGGGACTTGCCTTCACTGACCTCATTGAACAAGAATCTAATTTATCTTACCTAGCCCAAGAATCTTTTTTTTTTTAAGTTTATGGATTTGAAGAAGTATCTTTGAAAAAATTTTAAAATTCTGGTAAAAACTTGCCTTCGGATGGTGGTTTTGGACTTGGATTCTCGGGGCCTAACACAATGTCTGGCCCGTGGTGGGTGATTCATATGTACTTGTTGATCAGTTGGTTGACAAACAGGGCGTGATTTGTCCACCAGCCTTTTCTCAATGAATCTTTTTAATCCTTTTCAAAAATGTGTAACACTATTTTTTGTTAACAAAAAAGATCTGAAATAACTTTGAACATCTTAAGTATATTTGACAAGCTAAAAAGTAGTTGAGATAAGGGGGCTAGCAAACTTTCTGTAACTTAACTTGCTATAAAAGGTGTTGTTGGGGTGTGTAGGGTTTTCTCTCTGTAAGGAATACAGTATCCCCAAGATTAATGATGCTAATCCTTTCTTTATTTGGAAGGAGCTCTGAGAAGGTAGTGGAGAAGTATTATTTCCATCCTCAAAAGGAGAAGGAGAAGGTCCAATGACTTGTCCATGGTCACAAAGTCAGTAGCAGAATCCATGTCAACTAAGGGAAGGGTAGAGAAGCCCTTCAGCCTGTTGTAGGCTGCCAGTTTGTACATTGTTCTTTCTATCTGTGGTCTGAAGTGCTGTCTGTTTCTTTTGAAACTCCATTGCCCTAGATTGTGTGCTTCAGGAGCAGGTCACGTTACAGAAAACTTATTTCTATTTATGATATTATTTAAAATGCACTGGATCCCAGAATGAGGAATCATAAAGACCCGAGTTCAAATAGCAGCTGAGACCATTAGTAAGTAGTCATATGGTTTCAGGGAAACCATTATAGGTCTCTCTTTTTTTTCCCCTGGGTAAAAAGAGAGGGATGGACTAGATAAGACCAAGAATTCTTTCTACTTCTAAAGCTTAGATGTTTACAATTCTGCCCTTCGATGATTCTATGGAGTAAGTGTCATGGAAAGAAGGCAGGGTTTGGAATCAGAAGTCCCATATTTGAAGTCTGGCTCCACCATTTACTACCTATGCAACTTTGGGCTGCAGTGGGTAGAGCTTCAGGCCTGGAGACAGGAAGGCCAGAGTTCAAATCCAGTCTCAGACACTTATCTGTGTGACCCTGGCCAAGTCACTTGACACTGTTTGCTTCAGTTTTCCCATCTGCCAAATGAGCTGGAGAAGGAATGGCAAAGCACTTAAGTATTTTTGCCAAGAAAACTCCAAATGGGATCATCTCAGATAGAGTCAGACATGACTGAAAAATGACTCAGCAATTAAAGGAAGAAGAGATGTGATGAGAGAGGTGGAATAAGGAAGGAAGGAGATGGAGTTGACTCAGACTTCCAAGATCCCTCTGTCTTCTCTAGATTTTTATTTTTTTAATGAGTTAAGCTTGAGTTTTGTTCATTTTGTGGGGCCAAGTTTTAAAAAGTTGGAGCTGGAGATTTGAGAGTCTTCTGTGGAGAGGTGAGAGTTGAAGCCTAGAGTGAATAAGATCTCTGGAGGGAGAGAAAGAGAAGACAAAACCTTGGGGGGAGAGGGGGAAATGCTTCTTGTTGCAGAATCATTTATCACTCATGTTTGACTCTTCATGGCCCCAATTTGGGGTTTTCTTGGCAAAGATACTATAGTGATTTGCCATTTCCTTTTCCAGTTCATTTTATAGATGAGGAAATTGAGGCAAATAAGGTAACTTGCCCAGAGTAACACTGGCAAAGATACTGGAGTAGTTTCCCATTTCCTTTTCCAATTGAGGAAACTGAGGCAAACAGGATTAGATGACTTGCTTAGAATAGTGGAATGGTTTTCCATTTCTTTCTCTAGCTCATTTTACAGATGAGAAAACTAAGACAAACAGGATTAAATGACCTGCCCAGGATCATCCAATTAATAAGTATCTTCCAGTTTAAGGGAATTCTTAAAATCACAGATTTAGAGCTAGCTGGAAGGGGCAGAAGAGCTTATGTAGTTCAGTATCCCTCTCTCCCACTCCGCTTTACTTGACAAATGAAGAAATTGGAGCCTAAAGAGGTTATAACGGGCTTCAAGAGACAGAGAGGAAAAGGGAGAAAGGAGAGAGAAGGAGGAGGGTGAGAAAGGGAGAAACAGAATGCATGAAATAGATGAAAGAGAAAGGGAAGATGGGAAGGAAGAAAAATATTAGGAGGGGGAAAGACAGAGGAAAGAGAGGAGGTAGAGAGAGAGACAAAGAGAGAGGGACAATGAGACAGTTACAGAGAGATAGGAGACAGAAAAAGAGAGACACAGAGACAGGAGAGATAGAAAGACTAAAAGAGGGACAGACACAAAGACAGAAAAGAGAGACACAGAGACAGACAGACAAGAGACAGAGAGAGAGTGGAGACAGAGAGAGAGAGATCAGTTAGAAAGATAAAAGAAGCAGTACCACAGATCTGAGCTAAGGCAAGAAAGAACGTTGAGAAGGAGGGGGTGGTCAGTATCGTTGGATGCTGCAGTGCTGCAGACCAGTAAAGGAGGCTGAAGCTGTAAAAGGCCATTTGAAAGGCAGCTACGGTGGAAAGAGCCTTGGGTGTGCAGTGAGGACTTGGTTTAAATCCCAGCTCTGTTTGCTTACTACCCACCTTATCTTGGTTAATGCCTTCCCCTCTCTAGACTTCAATTTCCTTTTCAGAATACTGAGAGAGAGGGAAAGATCTTAGGAGATCTCCAGATTCCCACCCAGCTCAAAATCTTTATGATCTAGCCATTAGGCATTTATAATCTAGTTAAGGAGAAAAATAAGGACTAATTAAAGACAATCCAATGCATCCTGCAATTAAATGCTGAATGGTACCCAGTGGTTTCAGCTCCAGATGAGGCAGCAAAGTTACTGTTGCTTTGCAAGGATTTTTTCTTTGTGTACTGAGCAGTTCCTCCCTAAAACTGCTGGAGAGTTTACTGTCAAAAATCGTCAGCCAGTAAATAGGATCATCTGCAAAGGTTTGGAAACCAAAGTGCAGGCACAGACAGCTGAATACTTTTGCTTTATTAGTTCCATCACAGGCTGGAGAGAGAACTCAGAGGCCATCTAGACCAGCCTCCTTTGACAGATGAGCAAACTGAGACCAGGGAGAAGTTACTCAGAGTCACATAGGTAGTAAATAGAAGCAGTTGCCCAGTCCAGTCCCGGGCAGCTGGCAGAAGGAAGTATTCTAAGGCTCAAGGGAAATCTGTGTTTTGGGGACCCCAGGGGATCTCGGGAGGGGGCTTTTCTTCCTTTGGCCCTTCATGGTGTTTAGCACACAAAAGACCACAGTAAGGTAGATTTATTGTTGGAAGGAAGACACCTTTTTTATTTGACAGATAAGGAGACTGGGGCCCGGGGGTTGACGTAAATATGCCCAGAGTTTCAGAGATGGGGCACTCTGAAGCAGCCAGGCGGAATTCGGAGTTGGGAGTTTGAATGCTGACTCAGACACTTACCGGCTGTGGGACGTTGGCCAGATCACGGCCTCCCGGGCTTCACTTTCCTCTTCTGTAAAATGGGAGAGCTGAGCCTGTGGTCCCCAAGGACCCTTCCAGTTCCAAGTCATATAAGCCTAGGAAAGGACCGAGGTCCATTTTCTTTTATCTGACGGGTTTGTCCGCACGTTGTCTTCTTTTTTGCATTGTGAACCCCTTGAGAACAGGGGCTGGTTTTTGCTTTTCTTTTTATCTCTGGAGTTTAGCACATAATAGGCGCTTTTCATCAATACTTCCAGACTGATTGTGACTCCCTCTAAACCGGGTTCTTTCTGTTCGCCCCCTTTCGCTCGGCTCCTCCCCGTGTCCACTCCTGGGTCCCCCGCGCCCCCGGGGCTCCCTCGCAAGCTCGCGCGCGCACACACACCCTCCGAGCCTTCGCTCCCCGCCTGCCCTTTGTCTCCTGCTGTCTTTCCTACTCGCTCCCCTCTTCCTGTCTCTCTCCCTCTCCCCTCTCGGGGCTGCAGTTTGCACCGGCCGCCTCTGCGTGGCCCACAGCCCGGCTGGAGTCGCTCTCTCTCTCTCTCTCTCACACACACACAGACAGGTAGACGGACAGACAGCCCCACACACGCGCGCGCACACGCCTACCTCTCTCCCTCTCCCTCCCCTCTCCCTGTGTCATTCCAGCACTCCGCCGGCTAATTAAGCGCTGCCTAGGCCGGGCCGGGGCCGGTGCATAATATTGTAATGAGGTAGGAGGGCTCAGCCCAGCTGCCCCAGCATGAGGGGCAGCCCCCGCGCCCGGTGCCAGGAACTAGGAAGCAGCCGACTCTTTTATTGGACTGGAGCATAAACACCCAGAAGCAGAAAGGAAGGAGCCAGCCGGGCTGAGGAGCTGCTGGGAAACCGGACCATGAGCAGGGTGTGGGTGTCCTAACCGATCTCTCGAGGAGCTGCGGCCGGAGTTGGGCAGAGATGGGCAATCAGGCGGGGCGCCCGGAGGAGCTGGAGCAAGGTCTGTGCGCGCTAGCCTTGGTTTGGGGAAGGGAGGCTCTTTGCATTAGCTGGGCATGAAATGCTGCAACGGAGCCCGACCGGGAACCGTACCTTAGGGCTGCCTTTCTCGGCTTCGGTTCTTTCTCTCCCTACCCCCACCCAACTCCCTGGCTGTTGAATCGGTCAATTTCGCGCCTTGAAGGGACTTTAGCAGCGCCTGGGCGCACCGAGCAGAAAGGTGGAGATTGCTGGACTGGGCTGGGGGTGGGGTGAGGGAGGGCGGTTTGGACTGTTCTTAGCGGGGTTCGGAAGCTTACCTTTGCTTTACCTTGGGACTGAGAAATACAGAGTATTTACACACACACACACACACACACACACACACACACACCTCCTACCTGAAAGGACAGGCTTTTCCTGAAGTGGTGCATTGAAGAAGGAAGAGTCTCTGAGACCAGCCTGCCCTCTTCCAGCTAAGGAGAAAAGAGAAAGGGAGAGAGCTTCCCATCCCCTACTGGGGGTCGGTGGATTCCCTGTTCTGCCTGTGCTGACAAGGCAAGCCCGGCTATCCCCAAAGTTCTAAAGTATGTGTACATTTCATGGAAACCGGCTTGTCACTGTCTCCATGTGGGCTTATTCATTTCATGAAATCTCACTAATCAGTTTCTCCATCTGGACTTGTATATACATTTCATGGAATCTAACCGATCAGGCTCTCTCTCCTGGGGTCATGTTATTTCATGGAATCTTAACTAGGCAGTTTCTCCCTTTTCTTGTACATTTCATTAAAAAAAATTTTTTCCCCCTTAGTCTCTCCACCTGGGCTTGTACATTTCATGAAATCTAATCGCTAAGTCTCTTTCTCTTAGGCTCAAAGTTTCATGAAATCTTACTAGTTAGTTTCTCCACCTGGATTTGTACATTTCAGAGAATATAACTGGTTGGTCTCTCCTTCCTGGACTTGTAGATATCCTGGACTCTACCTGGTCAGTTTCTCTACCCGGGCTTGTATATTTCATAGAATCTAACTTGTCAGTCTCTGTGCCCCCCTTCCCCCGCTTTGTACATGTGATGGAATCCAGTGTGTCATTCCCTCCTGCCTGTACTTTAGCAGCTTCCCTACTCCCTGCCTGCTGTCTGGAAGGCCAGCTGCTTCAAACTTTCTAGGCCTTGGCAATGAAAAAGTGTGCCCTTGCAGGGGGTTCTCTTTTCTATTGTCCCTCCTTCAAGACATCAGTTGCATATTAAGCACTCCAAGTTCACTGGAAGTGGAAAACTCTCAGCTCTCTGTTTGTTCCTCTGAGACAAGCCAAGGGTTTGAATTGGAACTGTCCTATTCAGAATACTGGCTTTATTCCTGCATCGCCTAGATTTCTCTGGTTTATCTGGCTTTTGTTTTTCCTCCTACCTCTCTAAGAAACTCATAGAACTTAGTGGAAGGTCAGAGGGTCAATCAGTCTCTGGTTTTCATTACCTGGTATAGGTTGCACCCTGACACAGATGTGGATAAGGAGCAAGTAGGCTATACTTTTAAAAAAATGTTTAAAAAAAATAAAAACTCCATTTTCCTATTGCCACTTGGTTGAAGGTCACAGATTAAATTTAGCTAGGAAAATTACAAATCAAGGTATTCAGTAGCCAACTCGGGGAGAGAGTCTCATGGGAGTTTAACAGCAGGTAAAACATTTCCTTTATTCTTTACAAAAAAAAAAGTCCAAGTTTATTAATGGAGACTAATAACTTCTTAATTTTAAGAACTTTTTTCTTTATTTTTAAAAAGTTTGTTTATATCTTTTGTTTTTATATCACAGCCATTTCTCGGTATTATTAAAACCTATAAAACATAGAAAAATAGTTAAACAAAAATAGCACTACTGAGACAAGGCCAGAAAATGGATACCACATTTTGCCCTTGTAAGCCCCCACATCTTTGCAGGAAGAGGAAGGTATGTTACATTACCTTTTCTACTGATAAAGATTAATTGTCATAATTACTCAGAATTTGGCTTCATGGGATCATAGATCTGGAGGCAGAAAGGACCCCAGAGGCCATATACTCCAATCCTCATATCCTTATGAGGAAACTGAGGCCCACCGGGGTTATGCCTTGTTCAAGGTCAAACAGGGAGTAACCATGAACGATAATCTTTTTTAACAAACAAAATACTGATCCTAACATTTTGAACACATTATATGAGAAGATCACAACTTAAGAGTTGGGGGAGAAGAGAATAGAGAAAGATGCAGACAAATTTCAATCACTTTAGGGAACTCCCAGTACATAAATTCCCTTCTAGGAACAGTCTGTCTTAGAGGCTGAGTAAGTGACTTGTTTAGTGTCACAAGAGTAGCATCTGTTTGAAGTAATACTTTAATCTAGGTCTTCCTTGACCCAAAGATCATCCCTTCTACCTGTTTACTGAATGAAAAACACATAGCTTCTTTAATACATAGTCCCTTTCTAACTCCTACCTTAGTCCACAAACTTCCCTGGAGCAGAGTAACCCTCAAACATAATTCAAATTCTGGCAATAAGGTCATTTAAGCAGGTGGTTAGAAAACAGAACAGAAAATCCATCAGTGACAAATCTCTTCCACTAGGACTTGCCATGTCAGGTTTTTTTAAATAGCTTATCTACATTCTTTGCTTTTTATTAAAAAATACAGCAAGACTAAAGTCATTCTTGTTAAAAAAAAATATCCACAGTCCTAGGAAGTGTTAGTGTTTCCATTTCTTAGTATTTTCAGCTTAAAACCCAGTGGATGGCCATTTTGGTACAGTGGGAAAGAGCCCTGAATTCTCTGAATTTAGAGCTGAGGGAAATGGGTTGGAATTCTGTCTCTCCAACTTTCTGGATATCTCAGATTCCCTTCTAGGCCTAAATCATTGATCTTATGGAAAACTTAAAGGATAAGAAACAAATAAGACACACTTCTCATTCCAGTGCCTGGTACATAATAAGCATTTAATAATGAATGTTTGTTCTTAATTTATTTAAAATTTTGTTGGCATCTTTTTAAATATCACCATTATTTCTAAAACCAGTTTCTTTACCCAGAAAGGCCATCGCTTAGAAGAAAGAATCAAAATGATTAAATATTTTATGTATACATTTATTTATGTGTACTTTATGTGTACATTTATTAAAAAATTTAATCAAAATGATTAAAAAGCAGCACAGCAAAACTAACCCCCTTGTTCAACTCTGACAGCATTTGAGTATTATACTTTCCCCATTCTGCAAATCAGAAATTGAAGGATCATAGATTTAGAGCCAATCAGTCCAAATTTCTTCGGGACCCAGAGATAAAGTTAGATGACTTTATCTAGGTCACATAGGTAGGAGGTAGCAGATCTGGGGTTTGAATCCAAGTCCAGGGTTTTTTCTACGCAGAGGTACATTCTTATATTTCTTTTTCCAAGTTTCATCATTATAATTATCCAGCATTTGGTTATCATTGACCAGTTTATCAAAAGTATCTGGATCAAAAGTTCTTGACATCTTTTGGTGTCATGGTGTCATTATTATGTCATTAATTTCAGTTAGAGATTATGGAAAATAAAAGATGTAATTTTTTTCCCATCCAAGTTTGGGGTGCCCTACCATAGTAGACTCCAGGTAAAAACTCCATCTGGATTCTCATTAGAGCTTCCTTTTCCATTGTACACTTATAAGATGGACTTTTTGATTCCTTGCTTAAGGAACTCTTCCCACTTTTCTGGATAGTGGTATCTAAGGACATAAAAGTGGCTGTGTGGTTGTACCCTCTGACCAGGCTTAGTTAATTGCCAAGGCTGAAAAATTCATCACCCTGCAGGAAATTAATAATGTAGATCATCCTTTTAAATTATTGCTATTTTTATCTTGTCATCAGATGAGGAGCCTCTCCAATCCTGGACTGGGTCAGCAGACATTGCTGCCCATCTAAGCCAGTGCTGGCCTTTCCAAGCTGAGAGCCCTTGTCCCCATGTGAATGTTTTACCCAAAAGGGAGAACCAAGGCTCACATTTAGCTGGGGCTGTGGTTAGTAACTCATTTCCTTCCTGCCTCCACTTCTGAGAACCCTCAGGCTTTCTTTAGGGATCCAGCTCAAGCAGACCTCCTCCAAGAATACTTCCTTGGTGCCTTTAGCACTAATGCCTTCCCCTCTATGGCAACCTCGTATTGTATGCAGACCTCCTTAGCCAAAGTAGACCTCCTTGGAGGCTAGAACAATTTCATCTTTCTCCTTGTATGCCCAATTTAGCAGCCGGGAAGGACTTGGATTGATGATTAAAGCCATATTCCATACCAAGTCTCTCTTGATTCCCATTTCTTTCTTTCTTGTGAACCATAAAGCCTCCTGGATGGTTTTGATAATTCCATAGATTTAGAGCAACTTTCCCTCAACTTTTTTCCTTTCTTTCTTTCTTTTTTTTTTTTTTTTTTTTTTTTTTACCAGATGAGGAAACTAAGATTCAGAGAGTGGAAGGGATTTGCCTAGTAAGGGTCTGAGAAAGAATTTAAATCTGTATCTTTCCTTCTCAAAGTCCGGCTTTCTCTCCACTCAAAATCTACTCTTTCTCCCTTAGTCAGTCAGCTAGTTTGGAATCTGACCCTAGGCCAGGACTCCCTCTGGTGTATCGTGCCTTCTCGATCATAATAAAAGATTTAAATATAAGATTATGGATTGAATTCCTTTCCAGTGAGTAGCACTGTAGCTACTCAATCGCTTTGGTATTAAGAACATACGATATTATCCTGTTACTACACAACTCTGATGAACAACTGATTAAATGGTGACTCTCCAGACAGTTTAAGAATATCTAGGAAAAAAATCTGATAGAAGTCTTATGTTATGTCTCAACAGCAATATCGGAACTAGAGCTACTCCAGGAAATCTTTCCCAGGAGCCAATCCTGTGGTTCCTACACTGTTGATTCTGCAGCTAACTAGCCCTGAATATATTTACTTGACTGCCCTGATCCTCAATTTCCTCACTCTGTAAAATAGGATCATAGGAATAAATGAAGGGATTGGAGCAGATGATCCACAAGGTCTCTTTTACTTTTATCTTAAATCTATTACAACTGAAGACTTTTGTGGTCCTTCAGAAATCAGAAGACTTTTGTCCTCCTTGTTTCTGATGTCACCATTCAACTATCCACTATGATAACGCAGAGGGAGAGCTGGGAGAGCTGGGAGGCGATCGTGGCCCTCTGAAGCCTGGCAACAGCCTCCTTGTCTTTGTCTGGTCTATTTTACTTTCAGCCATGGATTCTTTATGCTAGTGGAGCTAGACGACCTGTCATCTTTCCACTGGGTTCTCTGCTTTGGTCCAGTTGATGCTTCCCTCTGCACCATGCCCTCCTTCACCTCCTTTGTCTGTTGGATTTCCTTCAAAGCCCAGTCAGTGTTTCCCCTTGTGGATATAACATTCTGAACGTATTTATCTCATATATTCAGTCATGCATCATTTTGT
Organism: Antechinus flavipes; assembly: GCF_016432865.1. NCBI lineage: Eukaryota > Metazoa > Chordata > Mammalia > Dasyuromorphia > Dasyuridae > Antechinus > Antechinus flavipes. The sequence goes on along the minus strand of NC_067401.1, from coordinate 24,858,861 downwards.
ATTATAGTAATATTTATGGTCTACATATGCACGTTATTTTCATGTGATTTTAGAGCCAGGTGGAGTATAGGAACGTGACATAATCCCAGGCCTGGACCACATTCCCTTACTAGACTTTGATCTTTACATAAGCGGGGGATCATATGTATCTAAGCTTTATTTCTCCCCCAGTGCCTACAACAGTGCTCTGCGGATGATAACAATAATAACAATAATAGGATTGATTAAGTGTTTCAGACTTTCAAAACATTTTATATACATTGTTTGGGCTTTATAACTGCCCTGTGGTGAAAATACTACAAATAGTCACTTACCCTTTTTAATAGGTGCTTGATGCAATGCTTTTGAGATGAACCTAAAAGTCTGTGAATGACCTTTGTTTGTCTCAGGACTCAGCTCCTTGATCTTTTATCTTTATATTCTCTTCCTTGGCAGTCTGGCTCCATTCACTTTGTTGTCAACAATGTGGATGACTCCCAACTATTGTATGGTACCACACAATCTTAGTCCTGACCTTTCACCCACGTTCCAATTCTCTGGTTCTAAATCACCTGCCTATCTCGGCTTTCTTATCTATGTTCCATTCTCCCAGGGTCAACGCTCCCAAATTCCGTCATTTCTACTGTCATAACCTAATAGAATGAAGGAAAAAGTATTTAGTATGGGCTTACATGCCCAGCATTTTGTTGAATGCTGGAGAAAAAAACAGAAAAAGCCGGATAGTTCCCTGTTCTCAAGAAGCTCACTATGAAAAGGGAAGAGCACATGTAGCATGTGCGGCTTCAAGTGGGCATCTTCAGGGTAGATGGCAAGGGCTTCAAGGTGGCAGATGACAAGGCCCAGGTTCTTAGGTTATGTAGGTAAGTCAGATGACGGGCGCCACAAGGAAAAGAGAAATGACCGCTACAGAGCAGTTAGTTGTTTTGTCAGAATGAATGGGGCTGTTGACTCCCAATGTTTCATCAAATCATCTCATAGATTCTTTGTTTTTAATCTTCTTGGGCCTTTTGCACCTGAGCCTTTATCACTTCATTCCCACAATCCTGCAGTCTCTAATGTATTGGGGTCGTTGCCTGGAGTCTCTCTCCCCTTTCATTTGCACTATCCGCCTTGTATCTCTCCATTGCAGAATGGTTAAAAGGAAAGAACTATGGACTTGCAGCAGGAGAGAGCTGGGTTCAAATAATGCTTCTCATACTATGTGACCCATTCACCTCCCTGAGCCTCAGTTTTTTCATCTATAAAATGGGGTACCCAAATCAGGGTATAGAGTAGGATTGTTGTGGCTTCCATGAAATCATGGAATTCACCCTAAAACACTGTAAACCTTCAGGTACCCCAACAATACCCACTATATTATCATTGTTGTTAATAATAGTGAATTGAAGCAAATTCAGTTGAATTCATTCAACAAACATTGAATAGAAGGGCCCCATTGTTGCCCTAAGCCTAGCTCTGACCCAAAGCAATGGAACTTTGCTGTGAGGAAATTGACTGATGGCATCCTTTATCTTTCACATAAACAGGCCAGTCTCTGGCCAGTGACATCAGCCCAGCCTGAGGAGGAGTAAAACACACCTGGGCCCGAGCAGGAGCAACATCCTTCAGCTGCTTCTCCACTGTTTTTGTTTTTGTTTTTCCTTCCTTGTATTTTCTCAGGAGGAGGCAGCTGTGTTGTTTAATGGATAGTGCTCTGGTCCCTAGATTCAGGAAGACCAGAGTTGAAATTCAGCCTCAGACACTTACTGTGTGATCCTGAACAAGTCACTTTACCTATTTTTGCTTTAATCCACCGGAGACCGAAATGGCAAAGCACCCCGGTACCTTGGCCAAGAAAACTCAACGGGTATTGTGTGGTCCATGGGCCCATAAGGAATTGGACACAACTGAATGACTGAACAACAACAAAATTAATAATAAGCCTGGGTTGTTGAGATGTAAAAGAGATGGGTTCAGATTCATTTCTGACACCTCTTAACTCTGTAACTGGGGGCTCCTGTAAGTCTCTTAAGTTGGTGGGCTGCCCTTTGGTTGAGGGCATTTTCTTGTCAGGAAGCTTTTCTTGTTCTAATAAAAGGAATGAATGAAAAGACATGTAAGTAATAAATGTGTGTCTGGCACTGTGCTGAACACTGGGAGTTAAATATACAAATACAAAAAGTAAGACAGTGTCTGCCTCTAGGGGCGTTATCATAGCTAGGAAAGGGAAGATCTGGTGGTCCCCTATCAGGGATGGCGAGGGCTGCCACAGGACCCTGGATTATACGCCTTTCAAGAGACAGCGGGAGTCTTGATTTGATCACTCCACCAAAGGTGTCACTGAGGGAGTAGCAACAAGGCTGACGACAAGGTGGCTGGGGAGACCGCTGAAGGATGTGAAATAAAGTCGCAGATTGGGTGATAATCCTGGATTATTCCATAAACCTTCCCAGCCCATCCATCCCTTTGGGGGGGCATAAAGAAGAATGGGTGGTCCCTGATAATATTTGTGTTTACACCAGCATCCTGAGGACCTGAGATTTTGCAGGGTCAGGGTGGATTCTAAAAGAAATCTTTCTCCGATGTTGGTCCCCATAGTAAGGCTCCCCGAAAGGGCCGGTGCCTGTTTTCTTTTATCTCCTATACTCTTCGAGCCAGCTGGGACCCAAAAGGTCATCAATTTATGTTCCTTGGAACGAAGGCCCTGGGTGTGTTAGAATAAAATTCCAGCGAGGCAAAACATTGACACCCCAGTGAGAAGTGTGCGAGGATGGTGTAGCCGGAAGAAAATGGGACCGAACCAGACTACTGTACCTCAGGGTCGCCCCAGCGGGAGGCAGACTGTTGAGGGCCATGAGCCCCGTCTCAAATGAGGTTTTTAAATGAATAAAACAAAATACCAACAAAGGATTACAAAGGATACCGACAGATACAATAATAGAATAGATAGAATAATAATTAGCATTCATAGAGTTCTTTAAGGTTAACAAATCACTTTATAAATATTCTTATTTGATCCTCACAACAGTCCTGGGAGATAGATGCTGTTATTATCCCCATTTTACAGCAGATGGGGGTTTAGGGACTTGCCCAGGATCACAAAGTGCCTGACTGCAGGTACCAGGCTCTACCCACTGTACCACCCAGCTGCCTTCTAAGTCAGTTATATTGAAATAGTTATTAAAATGAAGCAGCTAGGTGGCGCCATAGTAGATCCAGCATCGGACCTGAATTCAAATCCAGCCTCAGATACTTACTAAGTGTGTGATCCTTGACATTTAACCTTGTTTTGCCTTAGTTTTCCCATCTGTCAAATGAGCTGGAGAAAGAAATGACTAAGAAAACCGCAAATGGGTTCATGAAGAAAATATCTTAGGAAACAGCTTCTTTGACCTAAGATTAAGAATCCCTGTGGTAAATGACTTCTGGGATCTTTCCTTGTGGTTTTCCATCTTTGAATCTATAAGGAATTTGAATTGTGTTAGGCACAGGCCAGGCCGAAGCCCTTTATTCACTCAGAACTCCCCCCGACCGAGAGGATGAGAGTATGAGGTCCCCAAAACGACTTTGCTGTGTTTGGAAACAGATGAGGAAGCCATGGAAGGGATGCTGGGCTGGCTTGATTCCAGCCTCACCACTTACTAACCATCCACCCTCAGGCACGTACCTGAGCATCCCTGAATCTCAGTTTCCTTAGCTGACAATGAGGAGGTTGGAGTTGGTGAACTCTTTAAATCTATGATTCATGATCTTTTCCCAAGAATACACAAGTCAGAAGGGGACCTAGTTAAGATAAAGTCTAAGATCAAGTCAGTACAGACAGAAGGAGAAACTGTAATGCTATATTTAGGTGTCTGGCTCTTTTTCTTGTTTGTTTTTAAATAAAATTTTATTTTTGTTTCAATTAATCATTTACCGTATCCCTTTCCCGTTCCCACCCCCAAATCCTTGTAACAAATATGTGTAGCCAAGCAAAACATACTTATATTGGCCACTTCCAAAAATGTCTGTGTCATTCTACAGATTTAATCTGTCACCACCTCTAGTGGTGGGGAGCTCTTTATTTTGGCAGTTGAAAATTTGTACACATGGTCATTCTGGGAGGGAGGGAGAAAGAATGAGGGAAAGAAGGGAGGAAGAAAAAGAACAAGGGAAGGAAAGGAAGGAAGGAAGAAGGAAGCAATGAAGGAAGGGAGGGAGGGAAGGGAGGAAGAAAAAAAACAAGAGAAGGAAAGGAAGGAAGGAAGAAGGAAGAAGTGAAGGAAGGGAGAGAAGGGAAGGGAGGGAGGAGAGGGAGGAAGAAAAAGAACAAGAGAAGGAAAGGAGGGAGGGAAGAAAGAAGGAAGGAAGGGAGAAGAGGAAGGGAAGGAAGAAGGAAGAGAAAGAGGTAGGGTGGGAGGAAGGGAAAGAGGAAGGGAGGGAGGGGAAAAGGGAAGAAGGAAGGGAAAAAGAGAAAGAGGAGAGAGGAGAGATTTTTAAGTGAAGAGAAAAATCTCCTCACCATTTGGCCAGTTGGCAGCCAGAATTAAACACAATTGATTCCTGAGCCCAGGGAATTGAATGTGATCTCCCCAAAGCTTCTGGACAGCAATTGACTCTAGAGGAGTAGTAGCTGGGCAAGGACTCCAGGGAAGGCAGTAGAGGCTGGGGAAGAAAGGTCTTCTGTCTTAGAACTACATAAATCCCATATATATCATGTACCGGGCTAGGCCACAGTGATGCCTTTATATGGCTTTGCATCTTGCTCAGCAGAGGTACACACATCTGGGAGTGGCAAGGGACACCCATTTACTTGATCCAAATCCATATTCCTGGGAGTGACTTTGGCTTCCAAACCTCTCCAGAGATCGCTCCCAACATATTAAAATTCTTTTCAGTGGGATGGATATTATCTAGATTTGAAGTGGAATCGGGGAGGGAAGCAGGGAGCTAGAGTTTCTTCTTTCAGATGCCCAAATCACCATAAAAATGCCCAACTGGCTTCTTTATAATTCTTTAGGTTTTTATAAAATGTCTAATGTTTAAATAAAATGTTTATTTTTATAATTTATACATATACATTTTAAATTTTTATAAAATGTTTAATGTTTTTATAAAAATGTGCATTGTCTCATTTGACCCCATTGGAACTTTGTAAGCCTGGCATTTGTAGAACTCACTATCCCCATTTTACAGATTTGTGATAAGACTGATTTATATTTGTATTAAATAACTTTTCAGCATCCTGAGGACCTGAGATTTGCAGGGTCTAAAAAGAAATCTTTCTCCGATTTTAGTCCCCATAATAAGGCTCCCTATAATGGCTGGTGCCTGTTTTCTTTTATCTCCTACACTTTCAGAGCCAGATGGGACCCGAGAGGTCATCTAGTCTATGTTCCTTGGAACACTAAGCTCAGAGAATAGTTTTCAGTGAATAGAGCCATAGTAGCTTCAAGAGGATCCAAGTTCAAATCCTGCCTAGCTGTGTGGCCCTGAACAAGTCACTTGCCTCTCTCCTTCATAAATTGCTCATCAGCAAATGAGGGATTTGGACTTGATGGTTCTTTGAGGTCCCTTCCAGCTGAAAGTCTGTGACCCTACATATAATCCTATGTGCTAAACACTGTGTTAAGCACCTAAGATGCAAAGAAAGGTTAAAAAGATGGATTCAAAGTGCAGAAGGAGATCTACATTTTTTGGACATGGCCAACAAAAGAATATGTTTTGCTTGACTGTGTATTTGTTACAAAGGTTTTGTTTTATCCCTTTTTTTATGGGGAGAAATGAGAGGGAGAAAGAACATGCATACCTGTTAATTTTGGGGGAAATTAATTATTTAAAATAATTTAATTGTTATTAATAATTAATGAACTCACCAAGGAGCTCCCATTCTAATTGGTAGACAGCATATCGGTAACTAGACATAGCCAAGATACCCACTGAGTAGGCTGGAGGTCAGGGGTGCCAGCCTGAGAATTAGAAAAAGTCCCCTGCAGAAGGGGAACTTTGAGCCAATGAGTATAACAGGTCTCAAATCTGGGGTTCTGTTGACCTCAATTCCAGCCTCATCCCCCCTTTCCTTGACTACTGCTTCTCTATATTGTCCTTGCCCACCATGTGAAGATGGCAGCTTGAGGAGAGCTGGAAGAGAGAAGATAAAGGAGAAAAAAGGTCTGGGGGCATGTTCTAGAGCTGTTTCTATGAACCCATAAATCAGTGAGTTGTAGTCTGTCCTTTTCCAAAAAGCACCATGACATCGGGCAAGACGTGCAAGTGAATTGGATTAAATTGAGGGAGGGTCGTGCAAAGTCACCACAGATCAGAATGCCTGGAGATGGTCCTCAAGTGGAATCAAGGCTAGAGAAAGCAAAGGAAAAATAGGTGGGCGGTGTAGAGCACACCTGCCAACCTCAGTACGTTATGGGACATCATGTGCCGTGTGCGGCCGTCCTCGTCCATGGCTTTCAGCTTTCCCCTGGTGGGGTGCGTGCTGCTGTGACTTAGCCTATGAATTTGGGCTCATGCCATCCCACTTCTCCCTTGAACTTCACCTTTTGTGGTGGAAGAGAACGGATCCAAGAGTTCTGAAGCTGCTCATAGAAGCCCGGTGTGCTGTTGCACAGTCTCCCCTGGGCTGCCATTAACAGAACAATGCAGGGGATGATCTCATCTGGCTGGAGGACATGGGTCCTGGAATGTTCCTGGGGTTTGGTTTCCCTCAAACATCTGTGAGCAATACTCCAGTGGGTCAATAACGAGGGGTCACCCGGTCCTTCCGGGTGGTTCTGAGAAAGCCCAAAGCCCTGGAGCAGGCGCGGCCGGAGATACAGGGGCCTCTAGACCTATTTACGTTGGTCCTGATTTGGGCCAGGCCTTTTCCTGGTTATTTTTGTATCTGCTTTAGCAGCATTTGCACAATTCCTACCCCAGATACCCTTCGCTCAGCAATGCCCATTTGGCCAAGGCAGAAATCCAAGGCCGATGGGAGACCCCTCCGGGCCGTGTCCTTCCACTCTCCTCTGCCCCGGCAGAAGCCAAGCTTTGCCTTTTGGTGTTGCCTTTTTAAAAAATGACTTAAATATCCTTGTTTCTGCCTGCCTTACCCCCACTGACAGGAACTTTATAGGATCAAGAGCTGGAAGGGACTTCAGAGACCATCTAAACCCGTCCTCTTATTTTACAGAAGAGAAAAGTGAGCAGTTAAGTGATTTGTTCAAGGTCACACAGGCAGTAAGTGCCAAAAAGTGGAATTTGAACCGAGGATCTCCTAAGTCGACGTATTAATATCCAGATATTTCTTTGAGGCAGTGGGGGGAGGCATCCGGGAGAGGAAGAGAACAATGTCCTTTTAGTCAGCCGGTCCTGGAACCTCGTTGACCATTTAGTCCAACCTGGACCCCAGTAAAATCTCATTTATGATATTTGGGTGTCAGCATCATATAATGAATCTGTGAACTTATAGTGCTCAATAGGGAGCCATGTTACAGTAGCCTAATCTTCCTGTCCTCTGTGTGTGTGTGTGTGTGTGCGCATGCGCTTGTGTGATCTTAGGTAAATAATTTCTCAGACTGGGCCTCAGTTTCCTGATCTGTAAAATGAGGGAGGTGGACAGTCTCTGGGGTCCTTTGCTTCCATACCTGTGGTGAAAAACAACCCATTCCCTCTTGAAACAGCCTGTTCCGAAAGTTTCAATTATTAGGAAGTTTTTCCAACCAAAGTTCATAGATTTGAAAGTGATAAAGGGGACTTTTTAAGGTAGATGTGTAGAAGGAAGAGCTATAGACCTGGCAGTCAGGAAGTCCTGAGTGTGAATTCTGCCTCACACACTTAGTAGCTTGGTGATGCAGTGCAGAGGGTGTTGAATTTGGAGTGGGGAAGGCTTATGTTCCAATGCAGCCTCAGGTACTAACCATCAAATTACTCTGCCTCAGTTTCCTCATCTGTAAAATATGTATAATCATAGCATCTGCCTCCCAGGGTGACTGTGCATATAAAATGAAAAAATATTGGTCAAATTCTTTGCAAATTTGCAAGTGTGACTCAAATGCTAGTGATTGTGATTATGATTACTGTTACTATTTTTAGCTGTGTGGCCCTGGGCAAACAGGTGACAGTAATTGCTGTCCTTTATCTCTGGCTTCTGGGTTAGCTATAGAAAAACAGCACCTCCACAGTTCTTTAAAGTTTGCAAAAAAAAAAAAAAAAAAAGGAAAGAAAGAAATTCTCTGTAGCCATAATGCGTGTCTCACATAAATGTGAGCTATTATGATGATTAATGGAGACCCTTTTTTTGGACTGGATTTCTGATTTCATTGGTATTGGGTGCTCCCAGTAAGAAAAGTCCCTCTAGCAATATAGGTTAGCACTTTCCCTGTAAATTGTAGCATCTTAGAGAGCTATTTAGAACATTGAGAGACCAAGTGATGTCCTAGCACGCGTCAGACGGGGGGGGGGGATCTGGAACTTGGGTCTTCCTAACTCTGAGCCCAGCTCTCTGTCCACCACGCCATGCTATCTCTTAATACGGTGGAGCATCATCCCCATTTTTCAGACGTGGAAAGGCTCAGAGAAGCTTTCCCAGGGTTACACAGCCAGTAAATATCTCAGTGAGGACAGGAACTAAAGTTTTTCCCATCTCTTAATTTCCATTCTCTCCTTGCTACCCCTTTCCCGCTGCAGAAATACTCTTTTTTTTTTGTTTTATAATAACTTTTTATTGACAGAACCCATGCCAGGGTAATTTTTTACAACATTATCCCTTGCACTCGCTTCTGTTCCGATTTTTCCCCTCCCTCCCTCCACCCCCTCCCCTAGATGGCAAGCAGTCCTATATATGTTGAATATGTTGCAGTATATCCTAGATACAATATATGTGTGCAAGCAGAAATACTCTCATTGAGAAAGAATGAACAGAGCTGTAATAGACATTCTAGTCTTAATATGATTTTAACAGCACTTTGAAATTCTGGGCAACATCATTAATAACTTTTCAACAGTTCATCAAATTAGTGACTTGAAAATGGCGCTCATACCCTTTGTACCTGGTGCCATGTACAGTTTTTACAGTAGAACATGTTTGACATTTCCCAAGGAAGCCTGGGAAACACCTTGATGCATATAATGCCCTGGTGTCCAACTATTCCCCATAATGCCCTTTTCAGCCAGCTCAGAAAAATCTAGACTCCCCAAACAATGGAATTGCAGATGGGCAATTAGAGAATAGAGGAGGGAAACAGAATTTATCCCAGTTGTGAAGCACTGTGGTGCAGAAGGAGATCTGTGGCCGATTTGCTGTGTGACTGTGGACAAATCACTTTCTCCAGTTGGACTTCAGTTTTTAGTCTCTCTAAAATTCAGTTTGGCCTCTTAAGAGACTCTAGCTTTATGAATCACAGAATCTAAAAGTAAACAGACACAGAGCTGGAAAGGCCCTTGAAAGCTGGTCCAATCTCCCCATTTTCCAGATGAAGAAACCAAGGCAAGATGGTTTAAATGAGTTGCTCAAGATTCTGTAGACTAGGTAGTAGAACCAAATGAGCCACTTATATGTTGTCGGCAGGAAGAATACAGAGCAGAACCCTAAGACCAACCACTTGCAAGATGAGAGGAGGAAGAGTTTAAGTCCATGAGCCTTTTTTTTTTTTTTTTTTTTTACATCTGTGTTGCTGGAGGAAGTAATTTATTCAGTGCTCTATCAATTTTAAAGGAAATTAAGTCAAGTTTCAATTGACATGCTAAATTGCATTTCGGTATGACATCACTCCTTAAAATGGAACTGAAACTCAGGAGAAGTGTCATTGTTAAGAAGCCCCTCTTTGTCAGAGAACTGTGTGATTCAGGGGACCTTGTTGCCGAGGCAGGAAGGCTTGCAGAAAAGGTCCTTTGGAAAGTGATGCTTCCCAAATGTTTGGTAGAAGGAAGTTGTTTTCTCAGTCCCTTCCCCTTTTAACATTTAAAAATGCTCTTCTTAGGGGCAGCTGGGTGATGCAGTGGGTAGAGCACCGGCCCTGAAGTCAGGAGGTCCCGAGTTCAAATTTGACCTCAGACACTAACACTGTGATTGTTAGCTGTGTGACTCTGGGCACGTTACTTAACCCCAATTGCCTCAGCAAAAAAAAAAAAAAAAAAAAGCTCTTCTTTGTTTTTAGATCACCTACATTCCTGAATACATCCCCTCTCTCCCTTCTAGAAACCCTTGCCTCATAACAAAGATAAAGAATAAGCATTTATCAAGCCCCTATTATGTAGCAGTTACTTTACCAACATCATCTCATTTGATCCTTACAACAACCCAATGAGAAATAAACAGTCATCGCCCTCCCCATACAGTGGAGGAAGCTGAGGCAGACAGTGATTAAGTGATTTGCCCAGAATTAATAGGTATCTAAGGCCTGATTTTGGCTCAAGTCAATACCTGCACACTCTCTGCACTGGCTACCTAGTGAACTAAAAAAGAGGGAGGAAAATAAAACTCATGTCTGATGTTGTATGTCGTAAATAAGGGGGGGCGGTATCCTCTCAGCACTCTCCTTTGGGTCACACACATTAAGTGCTGTAATTTTACAGCATCCAGTTTCCATTTGCTTAGTTGTTCCTTCTGTTTACATTGCTGTGCTCATTGTTTTCCTGATTTTGCTTACTTGACTTGCGGTCAACTTGTAGGCCCAAGCTTTCTTTTTAATAACATCAACATCGCTGATGATTATGTGCTACAGTGGGGAGAGCACTGGACCCGAGCCGGGTGTGTGTTCTAGTGGTAGAGGTAATCTCAGCTGGAGAACCCCAGGCCCCTTTGGTCTCGAGTCTGACCTCATTCCTTCCTCCTCCACAAAGCAGAATTTTGAGATGTGAGTTAAAACTCCTTTGGATACTGATTTTCTGAATTATCTCCCATCTTGGTCTTTTTGGAGGGTCATAAACTGTCTTCTGGAGTGTTTGCTTTTTCCCCATTAATATCTTATTCCAATTTCTCTTCCTTTTCCCCTATGAGGGGAAGTAAAACATTTCAAACCAACATGGCCCCAGGTTTTAGGAGATGACAACTCAAACTCTTGGATTTATCTTATCGAGTTTATTGCTTCTTTTTTCCTCCTGAAGGTGATAGAAAGTAGGGAATAGGAAGGATTACTGCATTCATCAATCAGCAAGCATCTATTAAGGGTCTACCATGTACCAGGGAATACACAGTTTAAAAAAGAAAGCAATCTCGACTCTTGAGGGATTGTTTCCTGCCGTCCCAAAGTAGAGTGGGCCTTCTTGGAAATCTTCAACCAAAGGTTTGGATAATTGTTGGGTATCAGTCAGTTAACAGGCATTAATTAAGCGCCTACCATGTGCCAAGTGACAAAAATAAAAATATGAAGAAAGAAATAATCCTTACCTTCAACAAGCTTACTTTCTAATGGAGGAAAGGAGATATATAAATATATGCAAATTTAAAGTTAATAAATATATTCAAAGAAGTTTGGGAGGGGTGGTTTTACCAATCTGGAGAATGGCAAAGGCTAAAGGTGGAAAGTACTTGAGATGTATCATAAAAGAGTTCTGATACTGAGGAAGGGAGTGCTTTCCAGGCAACAGGGGACTGCCAGTGCGGTCCATGCCGACGTGGGACACGCAGTTTTGAGTTTGAGGATGAGAGAGGGCCACAGAGGACAGGAAGGGTATAATGTCCAATGGGGCTGGAAAGGAAGTAGCATAAATAGAAGGGTTTGTGTTTCCTCCTAGAGACTAGAAGCCAGTGGAGTTGGTTGAACAGGTCAGACCCACAATTAAGGAAAAATCACTGAGGATGAAAGAAACTTAAAGCAGAGAGATCAGTTCCCAATGAGGAAACTCCCTTCACGAATGCAGGTCAACACTTTCTCTGCAACCATGATCTTAGAGAGTGGAGTAGAGCACAGATAGGTTCACACAGCTAGAATTTTTCTGGACATTCAGGCCTTATTCAGGGCTTTGAGCTAAGATGTGAGAGGAGCCGAGTTGGATGCTGGGAAAAGTATGTTACAAGGGGGACCCTTTTCTTCTCTGGGTTGGAATGAATCGGCTGGGTCGCCTTCCAACTTTCAGTCGGTGATTCTATGCAGACCACATTCTCCCTGCCATGTTGGGGGATGTTGACCCCAGGTTTGTGTGGTAGGATCAAATGGAGGCCGGCTCATGCTTTCCTCCCTTCTCTTCTTTCTCCAGTCCAACTTTTCCTCCATCAATTCTCTTTCTCATTGAGCATCGCCCAAGTTCCTGCCTCTCCCATATTCCATTTTTCATGGAAAGTCTTTGAGCTGGATTTGGGAATGTGTCAGAATCATCCTTCTGCCAAACAGCTCAATGGAACCGCGTCTCTTAAAAGGGAGTGTGGGGAATAGCCCGACCAGGCTAATGATTCACGATGGCAATTTACACGGAAAAAAAAAATAACCGAGGCCATATTTTCTTGGAAATCCATCAGCGCTCCTCGCTGACCTTTCCCTATGGAGCCAGCGGACCGCGGTTTCCCCCTCTCTTTCTCTAGGATTAATTCTTCTTTCATTTGCTAGGATGATCCTTTTTTTGGACGGCGTCAGTGTTTGTCTCAAAAAGGGATTGCTTCACATTTGTAGACACTTTAGCCAGCACACTGGGCGTCTCCAAGTAAGTACATCAGCCGCAATGTCTTGTTTTTAACACGAATTAAGAGCACCCTATTTATCTGAGCGTCCTACAGAATTTCAAGCTCAAAGCCCAGAAGACTTAAGAGATGCCACTCATCCCCTCCTAACGTAGTAAAGTGATCTTTGTTGGGCTCTCCCTTTCTCTCCCTCTCTCTCAACCAAGGCAAGTGCTGTTGGCTCAATCTGCCTGATCACTTTTGAGTCTTTCCCCTTTTCTGTTTCTATTTCTGATATCACTGCTCTCTTGTAAGATCACATATTTAAGGGTGACAAAGGACCTCAAAGACCACCTCATTCAACAACATGATTTTACATTTGGGGAAACTGAGACCCAAAATGAGGTTCAAAAACAACTTGCCCAAAATGACACTGGAAACAAATGTTGGAGGTGGAATTTGAATCCAGGTCCTCCAGCTCCAGATTCGTTATATACTATTTCCACTGAATAATCAGGATTTGAACCCAGGGACTCTGCCTCCAAAGCTAGTGCCCTTTTCACTGTGCCAGGGACCTGGCCTACTGAGCAGCTGAGTGAATAGAGCACTGGCTACAAAGTCAGGTGGCCTCGGGACATTAGCCATCTGACCCTGGAAGTCACTTTACTTCTGTGTGCCTCAGTTTCCTCATCTGTTAAATAAGCTGGAAAAGAAAAGGGCAAAACATTCTAGTATTTTTTGTCAGGAAAACCCCAAGTGGGATTGCAACAAGTTAGACAGGACTGAACACCACCTCCAGCTGTCATTGTGAGAATCCAATCAATTAGTATTTGTAAGAGTGCTTAGCTCAGTGCTTGGCAAATGGTAGGCATTTAATAACTGCTTATTTCCTTTCTTTCTATTGAAGCAGAAGTCTAACTGTTCTCCCTTAATCTGATTTCTCTCTTTTCTATGCTGCCTTTCATTTTGCTATCAGAGCATAGGTATGACTCTGGAATCAGAAGCCTGGGTTCAAATCCTCCTCATTCACAAAGCTTGGTGGTACCAAGTGCTCCCTAAATGCCAGTAAACTGACTGATTAATTGGTCTCCCTTCTTTGTATCCTTTCCTTCTCCAATCCATCTTCCAGATAGCTGCCAAAGTGATATTCTTACTTCTCAGGACTGACCCCTTACCCAGTAAATGCCAGTGGCTCCCCATCTTGCCTGGGACAAAATCCGGCCCTCTCGGTTTCTCATTGAAAATCCTCCACAATCTGGCTCCAACCTCTTTTCCAATCACCCAGATTATTAAGTCCCTTAATATAGAGCAGATGCTTTTCAGACTTATTACTCATTACCTTGTCTTATGCAGCCTACAGTCCAGCCCTCCCAGCCCACTGGACACTCCCCTGTGCTCAGCGGTTACCCATTCTCCCCCTCTTCATAATTCCTCTCAAGGGCCACTTTCTACTTGAGCCCTTAGCGGCCCACACAGGGCCTCTGCCACCCCAAGATTGCCTCAGCTTCACCTTGTATTTATTTTACATTTAATATATTTATTTACACAGACTCTTGCTGTTCCTCTGATAGAACATCAGCCCTCTAAGGGCAGAGATTTGTTTTATCTATATGGCCGGGCCTGGCATAGAGAAGTAACAGCTTAATAAAGACTGTATAGTTTGACATTCAAGGCACTGGGGATTTAAAGATCAACCATAACTCAGCCCTTGCCTTGAAGGAGTTCACCTGCCCTTGGGGGAGAGACAGCATGGACACATAAAAGTAGAACAGACAGTTATCTTAGTATGTAATCTCTGATATGGGGTCAAAGGAAAAATCAGGCCAATTTCCTAGGGAAACCTGAGAGAATCAAGAGTCCTTGGAGCTGGCAAGAGAAGTTTCCTTCTGAGGTTCTCTTGGGCCACCTGGGTTCCATTGAGCAGACCCCTGTACAGTGATAATTGGCCCCAAAATAGCTCCTTGAAACAAGTGGTTTAGTGGATGTGGTCATGGAGATGCCTCCAAGGAAGCTGGTAAGAAGGAAGTGTGAACTGAACGATGACTTTTTGGAGATTGGTGCTAGCGGGTTGCAGAATTTTTAAAAAGTGTAGGCTCATAAATCTAGCCCCAGGAGGGACCTTAGAAGCCATCTCATCCACCCAACTCATTTTACAAATGGGGAAACTGAGGCTCAAAGAAGAAGGCCCATTATATATCACGCTCTTAACTAGGGGTCCCTGAAGTTGTTTTTAAAAATATGTTTGATAATGTTTATTGTTCATTCTTGAAAACCAATGACATTTGTGATAGTCACACAGCTAGTAAGTATCTGAGGGCAGATTTGAACTGAAGTTCTCCTGACTCCAGGGCCAGTGCTCTATCCACTGCGGGACCGGTCTACCCCTAATCCTGTGTATTTTGTTGATGCATATAAAAACAATGTTTTAAAAGGAATCCATAGACTTGCCTCGCTTTCCATGTTATAGGGGGAAAAAATTAAGAATATCTGTGTTAGAAGCTGTCAGGAACCTCAAAAGTCATCTAACTCAAGCTCAATTACAAATTGGGTCACTGAGGCAGCTAGATGTTAGATAGTACACTGGACTGGAAGTCCTGAGTTCAAATTCGACTCAGTTATTTACTAGCTGTGTAATCTTGGGCAAGTCACTTTGCTTCAATTTGTCTCAATTTCCTGCATTAAACAAAAATATAAATCAAACAAAGGTAATCAAAATAGTAAACTAGAAATAATACTGATCTCTCAAGTCATTGAAACTAAAATGGGATGATATCTTTAAAGTGTTTAGCAAATGCCTGCCACATAATAGGTGCTTAATAAATGCTTATTTATCCTCCTAAAATTGGAGGAACCACAAAGGCCATGCAATCCAAGATAAGTGTCCCGCCTCCTGGCCTTCCAGGAATTAGATGTCAGAAGTAGGATTCTACTCCAGGTCCTCTGACTGGTACGGATGCTCTGTCTACGGTGTCAGGAGAATTTTTTGAGGCTCTAAAAAGGGAGCTAATACAATGGGATGGGTTTCTATTTGAGGATCGGTCTCTTTTGCTGCTCCCGTCATGTCCCCCCACTCTTACCCAATGGAACCTTCTCTTACAACAAAGACAAACAAAAGAAAATGAGACACACAGCCTGCGTGCGAACCAGGAGCACGTCTGAGGTCGGGGCCCGTGTTCCCATCTACAGTCGCTTTGTCCTCAGAACCACGATGGGACATTGTGTACAACTGGACTTCCATTGTTTTCCCAAGGCCTTATTTATTCTTCTTGCTCTGCTCTCCTTGTTCTGTGGACAAGATGGAGGACTTGGGGCCGAACTCACTTATTCTCTTGGCCAAGGTACTGCCATTCCAGCTCCTTGGGCAGACGAGTAAGTTGCCCAGCTAGTAAGTGTTTGAGGGCAGAACTGAACTCCGGTTTTTCCTAGGCCAGGTGCTTGTTCTACCGCCCTCCTAGTCTTTAAAACTCCTCATTTTCATCTTTTGTATGTGTATGGTGTAATAATAAAAAGCCAACTTTCTGACAAAAGTGGCAGAAGACAGATGATGAGCTCGCACACGACAGGCTGGCTTGGACATATCGCAATCAGCATCATTGGAGAGACCAGAGTTTTAGAGCTAAGACCTCCCACAGAAAAGATCACTGACCTGTCGGCGTGTTGCAACGACAATGTTATTGTCTGTCTGTACGCTGTGTAGTATAAAGTCCTTCTCTAATTGACGGGCACCCCTAGCACTTTGGGCACAATGCCTGGCATGTAGTAGGGCCTTAATCAATGTTTACTGCCTGATTTTGCTTCCAGTCTGGAACGGTCACAAAGTGTTTGGCAGCCAATGTGGTTCCCAAAATAACCAAAGTTTGGTATGCTTTTAAACAGGTCTACGAATGGCAGAGGAGTCTGTTTCCTCTAACTCCTTGGGGAGTGTAATATCAGGATCCAAGAACAGACTCATAGAACCCAGTCGGGGGCTGGAAGGGACCCCAGAGCCCGCTTGCTCTCTCTGACTTCTCTCTGTCTCTGTCTGACTGAATCTCTCTGTCTCTTTTTCTTTGTCTCTCTGTCCCTCTGTCTCTGTCTGACTGAATCTGTCTCTGTTTTTCTTTGTCTCTCTGTCTCTCTGTCTCTGTCTGACTGAATCTTTCTGTCTCTGTTTTTCTTTGTCTGTCTCTCTCTGTCTCTGTTTTTCTTTGTCTCTCTGTCTCTGTCTGATCGAATCTCTCTGTCTCTGTTTTTCTTTGTCTCTCTGTCTCTGTCTGACTAAATTTCTGTCTCTGTTTTTCTTTGTGTCTCTCTCTGTCTCTTCTCCCTGTCTCTGTCTCTTGTGAGATTTCAGATTGCCTCCTGGACCCGCTTGCTCCTCTAGATGATGGCGTGAGGTCTCCAAGGCCCCTTTCAGACTAAATCTGAGACCTGATGACTCTAGGCTTTCATCAGAGAAGAAGCTGAAGCAAGGAGTGAAGGGAGTTTAGTATTGGGGGCAATGTCCTTTGACCCCAGAGGGTCTATTACAATGTTCCATCTCCACCCCTTCCGTTAAATCAATTAAACAAATGATAATCACCCACCACCCAATCTCATCCCTCTTCCATCTGGTTCTGAGATGCCTGAACTCTAAAATTAGTTCATTCCTTTTACTTAAAAGTTGGTCTCTCTTAATAAACTATAAATACCCCTGGAGAAGGAACTCATTAAGAGTTATCAGTCATTTACAGATTGGTTCCCAAGACTTTATCAGATCCTTTCCTGATAATGGGTTTTAGTAATGGTGTAAAAAACTGGAGGATGTGGACTCCTGCTGGGAAGGAACTGAGGGAAAGGGCACAGAATAGGAGGTGAAGTGGGCAAACCCCACTGGCAACTGAGTCTGGAATCAGGAAGAAGTTGGGTTCGAATATAGCTTCAGACCCTGTGAGACTCTTCCATACCTGTGAGCTTTTCATACTTAAGTATTTCCTTTAGTTTAATCCTGATGTAACAAGGTATAACCCTGGGCAAATTATTTGATTCTCTCTGCCTCAGTTTCCTCATCTGTAAAATAGGGATAATAATAATGTTATCTATGTATTATTGTTATATATGTAATATAATATATATTATGCTATACATAATATAGTGTTGTGATGATCAGCTGATGATGTAATGATCAGGTGAGAGAGAGGACAAAGTGCTCTACAAATGCCAAATATTATTATTGTGAAATTACTCTGCATGGGACAGGAAGAAAGAGCAGTTATTGTTTCTTCATCCCTGCCCACTGAGAATGTAATCAAGGGAACAATTAAGGGGGGATTCTTGATGGTGGTTCAAATATGCAACAAACCTATATAAAGAAAGCCTTAAAATTCACAAATCCTCCTTGCCTGTTCCTCCTCATCTGAGCAGCCCAGGAGGTCCCCAAAGGTTGGTGCTATTTTTAAAATCCATTAAATTAATGTTTGGAAGGCAGTCCAGCTTTAAGCTAAAAGCTCAGCAGCCCAATTCTGGAGTTTGATTAAGGGAAAGTCAGTTGCAGCTGGCTCACAAATGATTGAAGAGACATGGATGGCGTGGAGGGGGGGAGCTGGAATTTTGCAAAATTGACTCAGACCTGCAAGTCTCTTGTGGCTGATCGGGGATGATTAGGTTATGGGACAGTGAGCGGTCTTGGAGCCGTAACAAAGAGAGGATTAGTTTATTTTTCCCCTTCCCCTCTAGAGTTTGCAATTCCAGGGTCCTTGATTAGAAATTGGCTTCAGCAAATGCTATACCGGAAGATTGCTGTTGGCCCAGAAGTCTGGGTAGTATCATGGAAAGAACTCCACCTGCTCTGGAGTCGGAGGGCCTGGATTCAAATCCTACCCCAATAGTACCTGTATGATCTTGGGCTTTAGTTTCCTTTTCTGTGAAACAAGGGTGTTTGACAAACTGGGTTCAGGGGACCCTTCCAGGGCTGACTCTATGATTTTATGGTCTTAACTGGGTGGCACAGTTGGATAAAGCTCTGGGCCCAGAATCCAGAAGACCCAAGTTCAAATCCAGATTCAGACTCTTACCAGCTCTGTGACTTTGGGCAAGTCATTTTCACTACTGTCTGCCTCAGTTTCCTCAGTTGCAAAATGGGGAGACTGCAATAGCACCTGTTACCTCAAAGGATCAAATTTTTGTAATGTTTAGTCCAGGGCCTGACACATAGTAGGTGCTTAATCAATGCTTTTCCTCTTCCTCCACTCCCCTTCCTTCTCCCTGAATCTTAGCTTCCCCCTCTATAAATTGAGAAGGGGTTGGATGCCATAGCATGGGACGCCATGACTGTAGGCAAAGGGATTCATTCCAGAGCACCTTGTTCAGCCAAAGCAGCCCGACCACATCACCGGCATGGAGGTTCCCGTTGCCCTGGGCTTCATGGCCTTCCCTCCATCACAGGGAAGCCCCAGCTCCTGACCGCTGTCATGGTCTTGGTGATGGACGTTGCTTTCCCTCAGCTCGATCTCTTAACAATTCACACAAGGGCATTTTCTCAACTCTTCCCTGGCTCGAAACTTGGTCACTTAATTACACAGATTTTCATTTCATATTATTATTCTTTTCATTTACCTTTTTTCTCTTTCCCCATTGGACCTGTGCTTTCCTTGATGTTGAGTTCCAGGAAAGGGGGGGCTTCCTTTACACTCCCCCGACAACTTGGGGGTCTTTGAGAAGTGAAAAGATTCATTCAAGGTCACTGAGCCAGGGAATGTCAGAGGTAGGGCTGGCCCAGGACCATCTATTTCTCTAACCCTCAGCAGCCTGTCACAGTGACTCAGGTTTATAGTGAGGACCCTGAGTCAGCGGGAAAATTCCATTCACAGAGTCTCCAAGGTCATCGAACTGGTTTTGTGCCCAAATGGGATTTCCCCGTACAAAACTGCCAAATCTTAGGCTTTACTTGACAGTTCACAGCCTTGCGAGGCAGCCCATTGCACCTTTGTATACTCTGCTTGTTGCCTGGGTTTTTCTTGCTCCGGACCTAAATCTTCCTCCTTAGGGTCTTGACCCATTGCTCTTAGCGACCGAGCAGCGCCCATCTGACCCGAGAAAAGCAGTAGCTCTGGGGGCTAGGTGTCAGAAGTGGAATTAGAATTATGTCTGCCCCTCTATGCCTCACTGCTTCTCCTGCTTTCCATACACTTTTTTTTTTTTAAATACAGTTTGAAATCTTTGGTGTTTTGCCAGAAGATTTGTGCTATGAATTATGGTTACTCAAATTCCCATTTAGATTTGTTTCACATCTCCAGGTGAGATTTCTGTAGATAGAGAAAGGGTCCCCAAAGCCTGCTGGGGACTGAGAAAAACTCCCCTTCCTGGGATTAAAAAGAAGTCTGTGCCAGTAATTCTTAAAAGTATAAACTGGAGTTTAGTATTACCGGAAACAGTTAGAGAGGCTGATAATCGATTGTACTCCATGCTGAAATGTCCATCCTTTTCCCCCAAGCTGGAAAGATGTCTTTCTGTGCCAACTTTCCTCCCTTCCTGAAAAAGATCACAACACAGTATCCCTTAATCATACTTGGAAAGGAGCCATCTATTATTTTTATCTTCCAAGTTCATCATCATTCAGGGAGTAATTCCTATTGGTCAGGGTGGGGCAGGGTGAGAGCCAAGACTCTTGAAAACAATGAACTCCATGTTCCAAGGTCATTCTCTTCAGGATACTGTTATTACCACTAAAGTGGACTTTTAAAAAAATTAGTGGTGTTTTCTGTTTTTATATTGCTTCATTACCAAAAGGATCTTCTTCCTCATCCTCCCCAGAGAGCTTTTCCTTGTATAAAAAGAGAGAGAGAGAGAGAGAGAGAGAGAGAGAAAAGAAAACAAAAAGAAAGAAAAAAGAATTTAAAAAGAGAGCAGGAAAGCAGTTCAACAAATGAATAAACCTATCACCTGACTCTGTATATGTAGTATACCACACACATAGCTGCCCCACCTTGGCAAAGAAGGGAGGGAGGCACATTTTCTCATCCCTACTGGGGCCTCAGCTTGGTCACTATGGTTACACACCCCCACTTTTGTTCATTTTTGTGGGTCTTTCTATTTATATTGTTGCAATCCGTGTGTATATTGTTTCCCTGGTTTTTCCCACTTTATTTTGCGTCAGTTCACATAAAGCTTCTTGTATTTCTTTACATTTTAAAAGTGCCAGACTTTTGTCCTTATTTATTAAAAGGGAAAAGGGAAGAAGAAATTTCTTGGTTTGTTTTTTTTTTTTTAACCAGCATCTTCTACATTAGATTCAGTCAAACACCAAGGTTTTGGTTTTTTGTTTGTCCATTTGGTTTTTTGTGCAAAGAAAAAGTATAGACAAGCCTAATCTCACAGATTCCTGCCCTGGAAATTCTTGCCCACTTTTCCAAAAAGGGGAAGCTGCATTTTTTTCAGACCACAGGCCAATGAGTTCGACTTCAATTCTTGGTAAAATTCCAGGATTCATAATTAAGGAAATGGTTCGTGAGCCCTTGTTAAGGGGAAATAGTAATTTCTCAGAGCTGGCAATGGACTGTGGAAGAACAAGTCATGTCGAAGTAACTTCATGTCTTTTTTTTGGTTGATTATTAGATTAGAGACAGATAATACCACAGACACTGCGCTAGGCTTTCAGCAAGATGTTTGTCAGAGCATCACCTGGTATCCTGGAAAGAAGCCACAAAAAGGGGGGAGAGCCTTAGATTCAGAAACTCTGGGTTCAGATTTTGCTTGTGATGCTGCTTACGAACTGTGTGACTTGAAACAACATGAGTTTGTTTCCTTATCTATAAATTGAGGGGTTGGGTCCCTTCTAGCCCTCAATCCTCAGGTTCTATGAAGATGAAGAAAAGTGGCCCAGCTGACGGTATCAAGTAGGGATGTGTGAAATTTGGGCCCCAAATGGGCTAGTTCTTGAATTAACGTTAAGGGCTCCCTTTGTAGAGCAGAGCAGGGCTTTGTCCTTGGTGCTGTTCTGTTTCTGTGAATGACTTGGATGGAGGTCTAGATAATGTGCTTGGGGGTGGCCCAGAACTGGGAGGGAGAGCTGATGTGTTGGCCAGCAGCATCAGGATCCCAGAAAGATCTGTGCTGAAGCTCTGGACCTCATTGGATGGATGCAGTTTAACAGGGGAAAAACAGACGCTAGGAATTCGGCATCATGGATGGGAGACACAGCAAGGGAGCAGTTGCTGGGACAAGGATCTGGCCTTTTAGAGGGCAGGAACAAAGCTCAGTTAATGAGTTTTCCAGGTTGAGGGGAGGAGAAAGGGGAAAACCTGTGATTTTCATAAATATCTGAGGGAACTCCTGGGTGAGAAAGCTACTTCTTGCAATGCGGATTGTCACTTTCTTTTTCCTCATAGTCTTAGAGAGTTTCCTGGGTGGCTGAGAGGTTGCCCACGTGGCCGGTGTGGATCTGCAGTGGGACTTGAACCCATGTCTCCTATTTGCTGGCTCTCTACATCTGGAGCATTGGGTTCCATCCTGAGCATTGGAGGCTTACGGAGGAGATGGATCACTCAGGGGCTTCTCCAGAGATGGGTGCGAAGGTGCTGAGAGGGCTGGGAACCAATTGGAGGGTATGGGGTTATTTTTTCCTAGCCTCTGTGCCTGATCCTGAATTGGGTTAATGAGCTATATAATCTTCCTTGGGTTCTTGGCCACCCACAGAGGTGTTTCCCACAGGACTTTGGCATCCTTGTCCCCTCTAGAAGGCAGGAGGGGTTTAGCTCCCTGGGGTTAGATGTGATGTTCACGGAGACCAGGGTCTCAGCAGAGTCCAGTTCTGGTGAGTTCTCACAGCCACAGCCATTGTGAGGCAGTCCCCAGGCACAGGGAGGCCAGTGGCACTTGTGAGAAGGGATGAAAAGCGATCTCTGATACCTGAGAAGGCACAGAAGGCTCGCTGGTGGATCATCCTTACTGGGGACCACACACGCGGCTGCTGCTTGGGAGAACCTAGGCAGGGAGAGCTAAGAGCAGGGGAGGATTGTGGAACAGGAAGGCAGCTTGTGTGGGAATGGAGGAGCTAGGAGATGAAATTGCAAGGGCCTGGGTTCGGATCCTGTCTCTGAAGCTTCCTGTGAAATGTGGGGCCATCTTAGATGATCCCAAAGGTCCCTGCCAGCTCTAAATCTGTGCTCCGGTGTTTGTGGGGTGCAGCAGAATGGGATGATTCTCATGTTTAGGAGATGTAATGATGGAGTAAAAAGAGACCAGATTTGGAGTTCAATGCTGCTGTGACTTCTGGGGGCAATCTCTCAGGGCTTCTGTTTCCTTACCTGAAAGATGGGGATAAAAATAGCCCCTATATCATGGTGCTCACGGGATGCTAGATCCTAGAAGGAGAGACTTCAGGGGCCATTAGTCTAACCCAAAGAGCTCTGGGTTTGAATCCAGCCTTCGATACTTATTGCCCCTATCATTTTTGCCTCTCTGCTTCTCACCTGTAAAATGAGGAGGCTTCTGAGCTCCTTTACAGCTCTGGATCTGGGATCCTAACGTC
This sequence comes from Antechinus flavipes, assembly GCF_016432865.1. NCBI lineage: Eukaryota > Metazoa > Chordata > Mammalia > Dasyuromorphia > Dasyuridae > Antechinus > Antechinus flavipes. The sequence goes on along the minus strand of NC_067401.1, from coordinate 24,835,831 downwards.
TCTAAGAATCCAGGGCAAGTCAGACCAGTAATAAGCATAGGAAAGAAGATTTAATTGTGGGGATCAAGTGAGATAATGTCCAGATGCAGCAAACTGCCTTAACCCTAGCCCCATGAAGGGCAGCTCTGGTGCTTGCAACGAGAGAGTGGGATAAGTGCTACTGAAGGGGCTTTTCTTCCCCAGCTATGAGCCTTAAAGAGAGTCTTTGATGGAGCTTTAGAGGGATTGCAGATGGTTTGCTTTTATTTTTGTTACACTTGAGTCATTTCTCAATGTGACCTTCTTTGGGGTCTTCTTGGCCAAGAAATTTTCTTCTCCAGCTCATTTTACAAATGAGGAAACTGAGCAAATGGTATTAAGTGACTTGTTCAGGACTTGTTCAGTTAAGTGTCAAACTGGATTTGAATCTCGTCCCCATACTGCCCTGTGTCCTGTTTGCTTTACTGGCTGCTATTAAATGGGTGGTCTTAATTGATTTCCCCACAATCAGCATTTAGTTCAAGTTTAGCCTGCCTGACACACAGTAGGTGCTTCACCAATGGGGATTGATTCATGAGTTAAGAACAACACTATAAATCAGATATTCTGGGAATTGTTTTCATTTTAGTTGGAAAACTCCCAGTGAAAACTCTTTCTGCTAATCAAGATTAGCATCCGTGCCATGATTTCTAGCATCAGAGAGTATCCCAGACATTCTGTGGATAAGCACCTACTATGTGCCAGACTCATTCTAAGCTTGGAGATACAAAGAAAGGCAAAGGCAGTCCCCGTTCTCAAGGAACTCCCTCTAATGAAAGAGACGACATGCAAATGATTGTACACACACAAGGTATTTGGAAGATAGACTCAGAGGGAAGGTGCTGGGGCAATGGGGTTGTTGGGAAGGGGCCTCCCAATATCTGTCAGGAGCAGGTCTTGACCCCTGGCTCTTCTGAACTTCAAGACCAGTGCTCTATCCACAAAACCTGCTGAACCCATTTTGTAGATGAGGAGACGCTGGCCTTAGCCATAGTCCTCCGGCTCCCAGCCCTGTTCTTCCCTGATTTCAAGGATTAGCAGTAGAGAACGTCTGCCCTGTCCTCCACTCTGCCTTTTATTAGCCCAGAGTATTTGAAGTGGTGTCTAATATATGTGCTTTCCACTTAATCCATTCTCTTAGCTGGCCAGGTTTCTGTCAGTACAAGGATGTTCTCCTAGTTGTGACCTTGCTTTATCTCAGCTGAGATTAGCTCTCTTATCATTTGTTGTTTTCTTCTGGCTGACTCTTACCCTGCTAATAAGTCCTAGCCCAGGCCTGAACCTGGGGAAGAGGGGAAAGGTGTCATTTTCCGGCCTGTGGTCATTTCAGCCAGCAAAGGCTTCTCTCAGAAGGCAAACTCCTTCCCAGCTGGGCTCTTTGATCCTGGGATGCTCTCCCACAAAGGTCAGCAATTTGCTGCCTTTCAGAAGAACTTTGGGCCAAACTTTCACAGTTGTGAAAACGGAGCAAACTTCATCAGAAAGGACTGCTCTCCCGGGCTCTCGAGCTGTCACGTTGGATTTGTGCCCTTTTACATTTAACAGGGCATGGATGTTGCCAAGTAGAGATTTCATCCCCTGCAAGCCAAACTTCATCACCCCCAAGTGACCCCGACTTTGCAGAGAAAACTCAACTTGGCTGATGGAAAATGAGAATAAAAGATGAAAATTGGGCAATTTCTGTCTCCAGCTGCTGCAGGGGTCCTGCAGCTCTGAAAAGCTTTACTTCTTTAATTAAGAGAGGCGTGTAATGGAGGAGAGAGGTGGCTGGGTCTGGATTCCAGTCCTCCTTCCCTGACCCATCCCTTTACCTTTTGGTGCCCTAGGCAACTCTGAGACTTGTCATAGCAAAGTCAAGTCAACTAGCATTTATTTGGCACCTGCTATGTATCAGGGACCCTACTAAGCATTGGGTATGAAGAAAAAGGGCACAACAAACCCATTGCTGCATGAATAAAAATACAGTCCCTAGATGGCGAGTAATCCAATATATATGTTAAATAAGTACAATTCTTCTATATGTATTTCCACAATTATCATCTGCACAAGAAAAATCAGATCAAAAAGGGAAAAAAAATGAGAAAGAAAATAAAATGCAAGCAAAGAAAATAACAACAAAAAATACAGTCTTAAGAGGCAGGGGAGAGAAGATGCTGACCTGCTTTGGGAGAGTTCCCTGTACTAATGAAATCACAGGTCCAATCCATGACCTTTGTAAGCACCTCCTGTGTGCTAGACACTACTCTAAGCTTTGATGTCAAAACAAAGTGGGACATTTATGTATCTTTATCTAGATATAACTTACCTTATTAGAATGCAAGCTACTTGACGACAGATATCACTTCTATTTTTTTCTTTGGCTCCCTAGTGCTTATCACCATTTCTGGCACACAGTAAGTGCATAATAAATGCTCAATGATTGATTGATTGGGATCACTTCTCCCTCCTCCAGATTGTATTCAGAAACATTACATTCAGTTTTGAAAAATACATTTTAATAAAGGCACTGGCAAACTGAAATGAGGTCCTGAGAAAGGTGATCAAGATAGGAAGAGATGGGAGTGATCATTTATTAAGCACTGTGATAAGCACTTTGCAAATATTAATTTCATTTGGACCCTCATAATGAAAGTTAGGTGCTATAATTATCCCCATTTTATAGATAAAGGAACTGAGGCAGGCAGAGGTGAAGTGCCCAGGATCACACAGTCAGTAAATGTTTAGAGCAGGATTGGAATTCATGTCTTCTTGGCTGCTAGCCCAGTGCCCTACTCCCCCGTGGTCCCTTCAGCTCTCAACCAGGCCTTCTTTCCCCTATATGTATAATGTATTTTACCTCATGTAAAAGGGCAAGAACTGTCTTTGCTTTTGGGTTTATGTCCTCAGTGTCTAGTACAGTCTCGGATCTATTTTTGTTGTTGTTCAGTCATTTCAATTGAGTCTAACTTTCCAAGAGCCCATTAGGGGTTTTCTTGGCAGAGATAAGTGGTGATTCGCCATTTCTTTCTTCATTTTATAGTTGAAGAAACTGAGACAAATAGGGTTAAGTGACTTGCCCGGGGTCACACAGCTAATAAGGGTCTGAGGCTGGATTTGAATTCAGGTTTTCCTGACCCCAGTGCCGGCACTCTATCTACTACATCAACTATGGGTTGGGCCATGGTACATCCTTAATAATTTTCATTCATTCATTCATTCTTTCATTCATAAATAGCATGCTACATAGTAGGAAGATGTGGAAGTAGAGAACTGGGGTTCAAATCTCAATTCAGTCACGTAACCTTAGGTAGGTCACTTACGTAACTTTAGGTAGGTCACTTGCCCTATTTGCTCATCTTCATGATGAGGAGGTTGGGTTCCATGACTTTTAAATCATCCAGGATGCTATGAAATAACAAAGCTTTCAACTCAGCTTGTGGAATTTTAACCCTCTGTGGAGAGGTCTGGAAAGGGACAGCCATGACTGCAGTTTTTATCAAATCCTTGTCTTTTGAAAGGGGGAGTTTTTGCATTTTGGGGTGCAGTTGATCACCACACACCTAAGGGAAGGTAACTGGCTAAGTTTGAAGGAATTGATTCTGTCATCTTGATCTCAAGGTGTAAACTTTTAAATATTCACTTTCTGGACAGCTCCTTTAAATATGAAAATTTCCTTAATCTGGAGACCTTTGGGAGCTACAAAATTATAAGAAGAACTCACTTCTTTAGGACTTTAAGGCTAGCAAACATATGCGCGTTGTCTCATTAATTCCTCCCAACAATCATGTGAGGCTGATGTAGTTATTGTCCTCATTTAGTCAATTCACAGAATCATCAAGTGTTTGAAACGCCTTTGAGGTTGAGGCTAATACAGGACTGAAGCAGGATTCCTGACTTCTAATCTAACATTATTACAAAATTCTTCTCTCTTGTAGGAAATCCACAAACCCATATGGATATATACCATTCATTCACATTTTGGCCTTTTTTTTTTCTTTCATGATTTATATATGTGTGTGTGTGTGTGTGTGTGTGTATGTGTGTATTCATATGTGTGTTTTGTTGTTTTAGTTATATATAAAATACTTTTTTTACATTTGTTTTTAAATCTTTGAGGTCCAGATTCTCTTACTCCTTCGCACCCTTGAGAAAGGCCCATGTGAAGTTGTGCAAAACATTGCCATAAAAATCAATGTTGTAAAAGAAAACACAAATTTCCCCCCAAAAAATTATGTTTCACTCTATTAAAACAATCAGTTCTTTCTCTGAGTATGGATAGCATTTTTTATAAGTCCTTCAGAGAAGTCGTGGATCATTGTACTGCCAAGAATATCAAAGACATTCACAGCTGATTATCTCACAACCTTACTAGTACTTTGTACACAGGACATTTCAGTTTGCATGAGTTCATGGAGGACTTTCTAGGTATTTTTGAGAGCATCCTGCTCATCATTTCTTGTAGAACAATAGTATTCCATTATAATCACAATTTTGCCTTTATTTAGCTCCAGGAGTATCTACAGAGTGACTTGGTACAATTAATAAACAAACATGTGTTCGGTAGACTAAATAAATGTGTCTCCCATATGGTTCACTATTATGTGACTGTAGGTAGATGCCTGAAGTGGATGACTCAAAGATCATTGCTTTTGAAGCAGTTTGGGGTTGACATAAATGTTTTCAGTTGGTGGAGTCTAATGGTTGTAAGGTTGTACTTAGCATACAGGGATCCAAGAAATGTTTTGGATATTAAATGGGGGACCTCCAAAAGTTTGGTCTCTGCTAAGTTGTCTTTATAAGAGGCAGTGGGCTCCAATAGACTGACTGTTAGGCTTTTAAAGTCAGGAAGATCCAACTTCCATGACTGCTTCAGGGAGTTTCTGGATTTCTGACCTCGGGCAGATCAATATGCAATAAAATTTCCAATAGCACCTATTTTATGAGATTGTTGTGAGGGTCAAATGAGATCATGTGCTATCTAGGTGACCAGGGGATCAAGATGTGAACCTGGAGACAAGAAGATCTGAGTTCAAATTCTGACTCTGACACCATCACCTTGATCAAGTAGCTTTACCTTTGTCTTCCTCAGTACTCTTATTTGTAATGGGGGGATGATAATAACTCCTACCTCTTAGGTTGTTCAGGATTGAATACGATTATCTTTGAAAAGCTTCACATGTCATTTAAATGCTCACTATTATTACAAAGCTTCTCGGTTGTCTTGAGTGGTAGCTATGGTTTTCATTTATTTATTTAACCATTTCTTGAGTTGGCTTCTCTCCTCACCTAAGATGGTCAGAAATTCTATGAGATGGGGCCATGTTTTCTTCTGCTGCTTTTCGATCTAGCCCATAGCCAACCAAGCGTGCCAGTCATTCGATAAATATTTGTGGAATTGAATTAGCCAGCCCGAGACCGGAACGGAATGGGCCCTTTCCGTGGTATCTGGGGAGACAGGCTGGCACAGAAGGTGGTTTGAGTGATTTGAGCAGTTCTCAAAGTCTGTGGGCACTTTGGACCCTTTCCCAAATCTTGTTGGCAAGGGAAGGAGATTCTTTGCCATTGGCAGGATTTTGATGAACGTTTCGTTCGGCCTTCCCCCTGGCCCAGGAAGAATTCTCATGCCTGTGGGTGGTGTGTGTTTTGTTTGGCTCAGATTGATGCAGATTGGATGTTTGGTGATGGGGGGTGGTGGGAGGGTAATTCCTGTTTCTCAGAGGTAGGTGAGACATTTTCATTTAGGTACAGAAAGCACCAAAGAACAAGAGAAAAATAAAACTATTTGAGTATAAGGGTTGTTAATCTCTCCTTTGACATTGACAGTATCATCAAAGACCCTTTTAATGCTAAAGACCTGAAGAGGAAGGATGAACAAGAGTTTGTGAAAATATCAGGTTTTTGTTTCTTTTTTCTTTTCTTTTCTTTTTTTTTTAAAGTACTTCAATAATGAGAATGCTTTAAAAGTGGCTCCACTTTGGTGTTGGAAAACAATCTTAGTTCAGGTAACATGGCTTTATGTTGTGCAAAAAGATAAAAATTTTGCCACTGTGATTACACCCTTCCCATCAATCCAGGTCCAATTATGTTATGGTACTTAACATTTAAAAGGCTCAGATTGGGAAGATCTGGTTTGGAATCCCATCTCTCCTGAAAGTTTCTGAGACCTTCAAGTCCTTTCTTCTCCTGGGGCTGATTTTCTTCATTTATAAAATAAAACAATTGGCCTGCATGACCTCTATGGTTTCTTCAAATCAGTTCTAGATCTGTGATGCTCTGAGGTGTCCCACTTTCTCCAGGATATGGATTCTTAACTTTGTAATGGTTGTAAGGTTGTACTTAGCATACAGGGATCCAAGAAATGTTTTGGATATTAAATGGGGGACCTCCAAAAGTTTGATCTTTGGGCAAGTTAAGCTGGGAGTGAAGTGACCATGGCTGGACTTCTTCATGAAATGGCCCCCTTGACAAGGGACTGACCAATCACACAGGTCTCAGGAGAAGGCATCTTGAGGTCACTGCTGAAGAGGTACAACAATTAGGAGATGGAGGTGAGTGGATAGTCAATAATATCTTGTAAGCAGACATAAAGGGAGAATGAAAGAAAAGGAAAGGAAGAGAAGAAAATATAGAAAGGAAGGAAGAAGGGAGGAAAGAAGATGGGGAAAAAGGAGGAAAGTAAGGAAGATGGTAGAAAAGGAAAGTAATAGAAGAAAAATGTGGAAGGGAAGGGAAGGAGGGAGGAAAGAAGAGAGGGGAAAAAAGAAAGAAAAGAAGGAGGATAGAATAAAAGGAAAAGAGAAGGAGAAAAGGAAGGGAAAGTAGGAAAGGAGGAATAGAAGGAGGGAGTGAAGGAGGAAGGAAAGAGGGAAAAGAAGAAAGAAGGAAGGGAGGTGAAAGAAATGGAAAGAAGAAGAAGAAAGGGAAGGAAAGAAAAGAAGAAAGAAAAAAGAATTGGAGTGAGGGGATGAAAAAGGAAGGAAGGAAAGAAGGAAGAAAAGACAGAAGAAGAAGGAAGGAAGGAAGGCAAGTAAGGATGTTTCACATCTTTCCATCTTTACTTACATATTTAGCAGTTTCCACTGATGATACAGAACGTGTCTGAACAGACACGGCTGAATGAATGATGAACACTCAGTCCAACTAGAATGTACCAACTAGCCAGATTCTGTTTTATTTCGAGAACTGCTTAGAGGCAGATGTCCAGGAAGCATCGCAGCCGAACTCAGCTTGGAGCCCAAAGTTGGCCGGCCTGCGCTTAGTTCATCCTTGGAAAAATGTTTGTCACGTTGTCTGTGTAAGAGCTGGATCTTTGGGGCCCCGGAAGGCAGGGGAACCTTATGGAGCTGCTGGTGGGTGTTTTATTAAGAAAAGCTTGTGTGGTATGGAGGAAGGAACACAGACTCTGGTGTCCAGCCTCTGACACTAATTACTAATTACAGGGAAATCTGAAGAAAAATCATCAAACCTCCTTGTACCTCAGTTCCTACATCTGTAAAACAAGATGAACTCAATGATCCCCGAGATCCCATTGAGAACTAGACCCATGGTCCTTTGACCCCATGACTTATATTCATATCAAAGAAGTCCCTGACAATCTCAGCATGAAATAATTCTAATAAATCTTGGATTCTTTTTTTTTTTTTACAAGGGTTAACCCCTCCACCTGAATCATTGCTTCTGAATTTTAAAATTTCCAAAGTACATCTGAATGGGTGGAAATTGTAGGGTCAGAGATCTAGAACTGGAAAGCACCCTGGAGTCCATCTGGTCTCCATATTGGAAGAGGGAAAAATGGAAAAGTTCAAATAAGATGCTAAGTGGCAGAACTGGAATTTGAACTCAGGTCCTGTGACTGGAAAGGTCAGTGCTCTTTCCATTGCATTATTTGTAATTCTCTAGTATGGTGGGCAAAGCACCTTCTTCAACAACGTGCTATTTAATAACACTAACAATTATAGCAGCTAGCATCTACATAGAGCTTATTTTGTGCCAAAACCTGTACTGCCTTATCTCTTTTAATTCCAACACTAACCTTGCCAGGTAAATGCTCTGTTATATTCACATTACAATCAGGGAAACTGAGGCAAACAGAAATGAAGTAACTTTCTCAGGATCACTCAGCTAGTAGATGTCTCAGACTCAATTTGAACTCAGTACAAATATTGTCATTGTCAGTGAGGAAAAAACCTGAAAGAAGTGAGGCGACTGCTTAGTCACACAGAATCCCTCAGTGTCCCGACTCTACCCTCTTTCCATTGTTCCCTGCCATGCACAAAGTTGCTTCTTAACTGATATTAAGATCAACCAATCAGACATTTACTTCTTAAAAGTTATTTTTATTTTCAAACAAAGATCTGCCTTTCACCATCCTCCCTTCCTTTTCCCCATGTCTTTATTGAAAAAGCAAAAACAAATACAAAAATCCTATTATAAACATGAATAGTGAAGTGGGAAAAAATTCTGCATTGACCCTATCAAATATATGTGTGTTTACATATATGTGTATGTAGTGTGTGTGTCATATATACACATATGTATATATAACACACATGTATATGTGTCTCATTCTGCTCCTCTCTCAGAAGATGGGTGGCATATTTTATCATGAGTTCTCTGAAATTATGATTCATTGTTGAGTTCATCAGAATCAGACATTTATTGAATACCTTCTACATGTATGCTGGGCACCGTGGATATGAATATAAAGAATAAAAAAATCCCTGTTCTCAGAGAGCTTACATTCAAATGGGAAAGACAGCAAGGACATGTATAAGTATAGATGCAGAATAAATAGAGAATATAAATAAATGAAATGTAATTAAGAAGGAAGGGAAGAAAAGGAAGGAGACAAGTATTTATTAAATGCTTATTGTGTGCTAGGCACTTTACAAATATTATTTCATTTGGATCTTGCAACAAACCCTGGGAAGGAAGAGGGAAGAATTATGATTATCCCACTTTTATAGTGGAGGAGGAGTTAGAAGGGGGGAACTGCTAGTTGGGGTGGGAGTAAAAGTTGGGATCAGCAAAAACTGCTTGTTGATGTGTAAGCTGATGCCTAGGCTGAGCCTTGAAGGAATAGAGAGATTCTATGATTCTAAGGTTGTAGATATATTTAAAAATAATGAGTCAATCCCCAAGCCCTATTCTGTCTCTCTTTTTCTCTTTCTCTCTCTCTTGTCTTTCTGTCTCTGTGTGTGTCTCTGTCTCTCTGTGTGTGTACCTGTCTCTGTGTCTCTTTCTCTATATTTCTCAAAATATTGTGTTCTGAATGTGGTTCTATTGTTGTGGAGTCATTTCAGTCATGTCAGACTCTTCATGCCCCATATGGGGTTTTCTTAGCAAAGATATTGGAGTGATTTGCTATGTTCTTCTCCAGCTCATATGATAGATGAGGAAACTGAGGCATATGGGGTTAAATGATTTGCCCAGGACCGCACAGTTAGAATGTGGTTTAGATGATCGTTTATCATGAGAAGTAAAAATGAAGGCTCAAGTGGCTCAGTTTCCTTCTTACGGGCTGACAAGGTGGTCTAAGTTTTGTTAAGTCCTTTATTTGAGAACATTTCTGAGTATTACAAGTTACATAAAAGAAAACTAGTGATCTGAGCTAAGGATGTGATGCTACCTTAAGTTGTTAAGCAATTTCCCATCCTTAAAATAAATGGCTTATTAAAACAATGTAACTGAGTAAACTTGTTTAGTAATAGTTTGCATTTAAATTAATCAATTTAAAATACATCAAGTACGCCAGAGGTACCAGAAAGTGCCAGGATTTTTCACCCATTCCTTCTCATTCTCTCATCATCATATATGCTTGTGGTCAACGCGGACTTCTTTCTCTGGAATCTGTTGTTGATTTTTTTCTTCTTTCCCATCCCATTATTTCATAAAGGTCTTTCACAATTTCTTCATATTCCTCCATATTCTCTAATATGAATCTGCCTCATCTTCTTTAACTCTCTATTGCTGGGAGTTTAGATTGTTTCCAACTTTTCAAAGTGCAGATAATGCTACTCGAAAATCATTGAACAAATAGTTAATTTTGTTTTATTTTGTTTTATTTTAGATATATAGATTTCATTATAGCTCTTTCCAGGTATCCCAGGACTAACTCCATACATCTTTTGTCCTCCCTAGATATCCTGCCCTTGAAAATGACACAATTAATAATAATGAATACTGTGATAATTGTTTAATGACCTTGGTCCTAACTGGATGAAAGTTCAGGGGCCGTCAAATCTATTATCCCCATCCCTGGGTCACATAAGTTCTGAACTGTCCAGCTATGGCCCTTTTCTCTGTACTGTCCTTCCTTCCCTGGAAAGACTTTTTAACTACAAAAAATAAGTCACAGAAAAGCCGGAGTTGATTATCAGGATCTTTGTTTTTCCCTGTGCTTTACTCAGAACCTTACACAAGTAAGTGCTTAATAAATGCTTATTGACTGAAATGTAAAAGCCATCCTCACTGCATCCTTCTTGAGGATTATTCTTTGTAGAGTTGGAAAAACATGTGTTGTCATCCCCGCTCCCTCTTCTCCCATTTCTCTCTTCCTATGGTTAAAAACCACAATGAGAAAAAACCTCAGGTCTCCATTATTACAGACTCACCCAAACTTGAACCCAAGCTTTCTGAGCTATGAAATCACTCTTTGTCACTGTTCTTCCTCTGACACGAGCAAGGCAACCACCTTTCAGCTAAGTGTTTATATTAACTGCCACCTGCCAGTTTTCTCTGTCCCTTTATTCTGTTTGCTGGAATGATCACAGTTGGAAGCATCTTTTGCTTGTGTGTATGTGTGTGTGTGTGTGTGTGCGCGCGCACTTTTAAGGGGATAACTTTTATAATATCTGTGCTTTCTTGGGACGAGCTACACATCTGGGCGACTTTCAGAGGCCAGTGTGTAACGTTCCTTCCAGGGGGCTGGCGATTTCCCAAACTACAAGCATATAAATTACCTTCCTCCCCGGAGAGCATGAAGCTGCTTCCTTTCTTTTCATCCCATAGGTTTCCAATCACTGGCTTATGTTTGTCTTTGTGACTCTGGCTTCAGTCATAAATTGGAGCAGGCTCCTTCACTCATTCCCTGCTAGGGTTAGTTCACAGCTAATGTCTTTCCTGCCTTGCTTTCTAACGTTGTCTCCCTTCCCCCGGCCCCCTACTCCTGAATTGGGTAAGCTTCATGTCCCAAAGCAATCCTGAAAACGAATGGAGGTCCCAGAGCATTTACAATAAGGCTGAAGGCTGCCACAAAGCCGGTTTTATTATATAGCCAACATATGGGACAGAGCTGTTTGGGTTTCATTAAAACCAGCCGTCTTGTACGGCAGTTCATGTTTCTGTAGAAAGAAATTAAAGAGAGTCTGGGCTAAAAGACTTCATGGCACGAAATTCATAGATTGGGATTGGGAAATGACATCAGGAAGGGGGATGTGGTAAGCAAGACATTTTAATCAACAATTTTATTTGGAAGCTGATGGCTTCCTAACTTGGTTTGAGTCAATAATCTGTGTCCGGTGATCACATAGCCGGAATGAAAAGATGATTTGCCAGAGCAGGACTGGAATACAGGGGAGGGACATGTAAACTGAATGATGGATAAAAAAAAAGCATACACCATCCACAGTGTCAAAAAAAATCATTTGCAAATAATAGGATTGTCATTGAATGAGCACCACAAAATTTGAAATTGTCAAACATGAAAGTATTTTAAATTCTTCAAATTTTTTTCATTTTTATATCATGTTTACTTTTTAATATATATTTAATATAAGGAAAAACCATTCCTTATAAAGAGAATAAAAAGGGGGAAGACAGTTCAGTAAAAAAAATCAGCACAGGAGTCAAATCTCATGGGGTATGCAGTATCCCTACCCTACCTATCCCCTGCTTGAGCAAAGGAAGAAGAGAAATTCATTCTCAGCTCTCTATTAGGACCAAGCATGGTTGTTATAAGGACACAATGGAAAGTGACAGTTTTTGTTCTTGCTTCATTGTTGCCGTAGTTTATGTTATTTTCCTGGTTCTGATTACTCCGCGCTTTACCTATACTTATAACAGCCTTTGTATATTTTTCTGTATTCTTCCTCATCATATTTTGTTATGGTGCAACGATGCTCTGTTATATTCCATATATCACAATGAGTTTAGCCATTCTCCAACTTTTTAATCTTAAAGTCAAAAATCAACCAGAAGCCAGTATACAGACTTTATGAGAAAAGGAGAAATCTGCTGCTTATATCTTTCTAGATGTCTGGTAAACTCGGCATGAGAGAGATTGGCTTTAATTTCCCAGTCCGAGGTTTAATTTAAGACCTGGGTTTTCATCTCCAGAGTTAGGATTGGGTCAGAAGATAAACAGGCATAGGGAGGTCTATGATCTGATATTTTTTTCTCAGCCATCAGGCAGAAAGTCTGAATTTCAGCCATTTTTAGTCAATGTCCAACTCTTCATGACACCATTGGGGTTTTCTTGGCAAAGATACTGGAGTGGTTTCCCATTTTCTTCTCCAGCTCATTTTACAAATGAGGAAACTGAAGCAAACAACGTTAAGTGACTTACCCATGATCACATGGCTCTTGAGTATTTGAGCCTGAAATTGAATTCAAGACTTCCTGACTTGAGAATTAGTGCTGTATCCATTGAACCACCTGGTTGAATATTAGGATCCAGATTATAGGATCTTGGGGAAAGGTTCTCAGAGGATAGCAGAGTTCAAGTTTCTCCTATTTTATTTCTTTACATTCCTTAATAATCATCATTTCTTAGGGTGAGGTGACACTCATGTGTCACATCATCCTTTTTAGCCATTAGTAAAGAAAAATTAAGGAATTAAAGAAAAATAAATTAAAAGATTTTAAATTCTTTTTTTTAAAGAATTAAAGAAAATTAAATTAAATTAAAGAAAAAGCCTGAGGCCTTGAGAGGGTGAATCAATCCGGCAGATGAATCCATCCCACCTGGTCACTGGAAGGCATCACATGTTCTTGCTGCTACACCATGCAGCTTTCTTATTTTAAGAACAGAAGTAAAGATGAGGGTAACTTATTTCACTAACATTTCTTATTTAAAAAACCCCGGTCCTTGTGATAATCCTGTGAGGTTGGTGATATTGAGGAGCAAAGACAAGCTTGGAACTCTTGAGTTTAAATTAGCTCTCTTTCTGCAATGAATGAATGAAAAAACTTAAGTACTTAGTATGAATAAGGTGATTCAGGGCAATTCCAATAGACTTGTGATGGAAAGAGCCATCTGCATCTAGAGAAAGAACTATGGAGACTGAATGTGGAGCAAAGCACAGTATTTTCACCTTTTCTTGTTGTTTGCTTGTTTTTTTTTTCCTTTCTCGTGTTTTATTTTCCTTTTGATCTGATTTTTCTTGCTCAGCATGATGAATATGGAAATATCTTTAGAATTGCACATGTTTGACCTATATTGGATTATTTGCTATCTTGAGGAAGGGAAAGGAAAGGAGAAAAATTTGGAACACAAGGTTTTACAAAGATGCATGTTGAAAACTCTTTGCATGTGTTTGGAAAAATAAAATACTATTTAAAAATAAATGAAAATTGGCCCCTCAAAAAAAATGCTCAGGGTGTGCCAAGCACTGTGCTAATTGCTAAGGATACAAATAGAAAAAAAAACCCAGACAGCCCTTACCTTGCAGCTCTCTCCTAAGTTGTTCACAAGCACTTTTCTTTGAATCAGAAGGGTGCACGTATTTCTCCCACGGCTCTGACTGTTTATCCTGATGCAGGTTTCTTGTTCTCAGGGAGTCTGGAGTTGGCCCTTGAGTTGCTTTTGGCATGAGAAGCATTCTTGCAGGGAATGCAGAGGTCTTAAGGTCAACACCTGTCTGGCATTCACCTGGGGACCACCCAAGAATGGCTGAATCTTTTCTCTGTTCATGGCATCCTTTACGTGGGAACGCACGCTCACTGTGACCACAAATCCCGGCCCTCGGAAACAGATGGCTTATGGAGCCCTGGTCCCTGCAGGGCAGGGGGTCATTGCATCAGTTGCTCTAAAAGTCACCAAGGTAAACTCTGACAGCTGAGGACACAGAGACTTGGATGGTGATTAAAATTTGCAGAGGTAGAATTTGAACTCATAACCAGACCCAGGTTTCATTCCCCTGCATCAAGCTGCCTCTGTGGAGTACTGTAGATCCCCAGGTTATCTGTGTGTGAATGTGTGTGTGAGTGTGTGTGTGTGTGTGTGTGTGTGTGTGTGAGTGTGAGTGTGTGTGTGTGTGTGTGTGTGTGTGTGTGTGTGTGTGTGTGTGTGTAGATCTGCCCCCCCATTTCCTCCTCCCTCCCCAACCCTCATGGTTATGGATCTTTGGGGAGTTTGTGAAATTGACCAGGCAACAACAGACCTTTATATCCTGCTTTAAAATTGCACTCTGGGACCCTCACTGTGAATTGGCTCGGATCCTGGAAACTGATGCTCGAAGAAGCCTCCAGAATTCGTCTGGACCGGTCCCCTGCGCTCCAGCAGGTGAATGACTCAAACATCCCCAGACGAATGGTTGTCTATAACTTCCTTAATGACTCTGTCTGAATGCTATAGATCATGTTTCGTCGGCTTTAGAGAAGAAAGGGCCCTCGGAGAGCATCTTGTCTATCCCTCCCCTCATTTCCTCATTTTACAGAGCAGGAAACTGAGGCTAGTTACAAGATCAGTATCAGAATTTAAGTCTCCTGATTTGCTCTTTTTTTCGGGGCAGGGGGGACTGTGGATTTTTTTCCCTCAAAATTCTACCTTCCTTTTTTTCTTTTTAATATTTAGATTTAGAACTCTGATAAACACAAGGAAAACATCAGGCAGCACGATTCCTGGCATTTCTGACTCAGAAGGAGGAAGTAGCTGGCCACAGCCTCATTCTTTGCCTTAATGCTCAGAGGAACAAGCTAGCCGCCTTAGCTGGTGAACAATCCACCCCAAAAAGAGTGGGCTTGAGAGGTTTACGGCTGTCCTTCCCCTTTCCCAACAATACGAAGGAAGGCCTTTAAAAAGCCCCAAAACAAAGCCTAAAAGAATGTGAGAGGGCCAAAGGGATTATACGAATAATGTAGACTGGAATTGAGCCCGATTCAGGTGAGGTTATCTGATTTCACAAGGTATGTCTCTGTGCTAGCTTGAATGCTGATGGAGAGATGCTAACCTTCACAGCTGCATTTACTGAAACTTTAGTATCATAGATCAAGGGCTGGAAGGGACTTCAGAATCGAATTCAAATGTCTCATTCTACAAAGTCAGAAACTGAGACGCAGAAAGGGCAAGTGAGGAAGAGGAGGCAGTGGACAGAGCAAGGAAAGCCTGGGACAAAATCCCGCCCCGGACCCTTTACCGGCTAAATGACCCCGCACAAGTATTTTTCTTTTAGACCCTCAGTTTCTTCAATAGTATAATGGGAATAATCAGAGCAGAAACCATCTCAGGTAAGATCACTGATGTATCAAGTCAGCTCTTATATGAACTATTTGTGTCCGACCCGTGGCAGAGCTTTGAAGGCTCTCATTGGTCTGATTGGCCACAGTCGGACACATTGTAACTCGATTCTAACATAGTAAGGGCATTTCGGTCCTCTGATAAGGAAGGATGACAACATTAAGTTAGCTACTGTTACCATTATTGTCATAATAATAATAATAATAATTACTGTTATTATTATGATATTGGACTTGTGATTTCATTGGTGTGAATTCCTATACTTTGTGAATCTGGCATACTTGTGAACTCCGGTGAGTAAAGGTGTAAACACAAGCATTGTACTAATTAGTTCTACTTAACACCTTGTTTCAGGTTCTGGCCCAAAACATCTTGTAAGATCAGATCAATAATCTATCAACTCTAGTGAGTTAGCAGTTTGTAAAGATTCCAACATCTCCCCCTTTCTTTTATTTTAGAACACAGGATGGTCATGACCTCCCTGACTTCTCAAGGAGGTGAGAACTCCCAAAAAAAGGTGATCACGCCTTCCCTGACACCTCAGGAAGAGAGATGAAAACACCAAAGGAAATAGGAAGTCAGATTAGATTAGGGAGTTTCTGAAGGGGCTCACTTGAAACAGGTACACATAAATCCACCAATATGGGCCAGAATTTTGAAACAGATATATTGCACATAGCAATATAACACAGGCTAGTAGTAATGTAACAAATAAGAATCAACATGAAAATTTAAGTACTGCAATAGTCTCATCAACAATTTTTCATCTCAAGAAGTCCAATGATTCTTGCAATTACATAAAATACTTAAGCACATAGTAATATAACACAGGCTAGTAGTAATTGACAAATAACATGAATCAACCTGAAAATTTACACATGTCCATAAGTCCTAGAAATTGTCCATAAGGAATCCATTGTCCATTAGTTCATGTGCCAGGAATCTAATAATTCCTGTAAGCTCTGAAGTACTGCAAAAGTCTCATCAACAATTTTTCATCTTAAGGAATCCAATGATTATTGCTGTTTTTTTTTTTTCTCCCAAGAACTAAAACAGTCTCATCTTGTGTTAGGAAATCCAATGATTCCTAAAGTTTTTTTTAAAAGTCCTTTTAACAGTCTCATTGTCAGCCATGCTCTTTCTTTCTTTTTTTTTTTTTTTTTTGATATGTAGTCCAATTTCGGTTTTATTCAACTCAACATTAATTTTTTTTTAATTTTATTTTATTTAATAATAACTTTGTATTGACAGAATCCATGCCAGGATAATTTTTACACGACATTATCCCTTGCAATCACTTATGTTTCGTTTTTTCCCCTCCTTCCCTCCTCCCCCCCCCCCCAGGATGGCAAGCAGTCCTAGATATGTTAAATATGTTGCAGTATATCCTAGATACAATACATATTTGCAGAACCGAACAGTTCTCTTGTTGCACAGGGAGAATTGGATTCAGAAGGTAAAAATAACTCGGGAAGAAAATAGCCATGCTCTTTCAATGGTGAGCACAATCAGCAAGAGAACCACCTGATATTTCTTGGGTCTTCTCCTTTGTTTCAAGGGTCTGCTCCGTCTCTCTGCGATGGACAAGGCGAATGCGGCTTGTTGGCACCCATCTGATTCCTTCTCCACATGTAGAGATTCAAGCAAACCCTCTCCCCAAAGCAGTTAGCCTATCTGGTCCCTTCCATTCACCACTTTCTGGATCTCTCCACATCACCTGGTGATTATCTAAAGATAGTGGAGCTGCTCGCACTGGACACTGCTCTTCTGATGGGTTATAAAACCTGTCTGCTGGAGCCAGTGCATCTTTATCAAAGATTAAAAGATTAAATTAGAAGTTCTCTAGGGTTACCCATGGCTCCCCCATTCTTTTGTTTTTGGAGTAGTGTTTTAATGTCCCTGTTTCTTCTTTCTACGATTGCCTGACCTTGAGGAAAGATGTGGGAAATGGTCTTCGCACACACTCTAAGCTAACAATGCCTCTAAAACTAATGATTATAGCAAAAAAAAAAAAGTCTTCACATTAAAATTCTGCTTTTTATTTTTTTTTTTTAATTTTTTACACAATTACAAAAGAAAAAATAAAAGCCCTAAAATCTTGATTATTTTTTCCTTTTGGGACCAAATACTCATTTTCCTCAAAATTTATTGACCTGTGGAACTTTTGACACAATAGACTCTTTCAAGTAAAAACATTGGGGTTTAAAAAGAAAAAAAGAGAGATGGGTATTTTAGAAGTGTACAGAACAAAGAATGATGGGAAAATGGTTTCAGTCACTGATTATTTCATTATTATCAAACTCACTCATCTCTCATCCCTCCCAACCCCAATCTACACAATTTTTAAGATCAAGAAAAAGGTTTAAATATTTCAAAATAATTAAAAGAAATAAAAATTCACATTTAAAAAGGAACACTCAAGTCAGGAAGCATCTTCCCATCATGCTTTGCTGTGAACAGATGTCTGAACTGAAATACCGCCAATGTCACAATTGCTTCAAGCTAAATGAAAATTGATTCCCATGACGGTAGTGACAGCTCTAACAGGTGCGCTGGGTTTCTGTTTTACTTAATTTTAAATTTCTGAAATGGGAGAGGAGAAGGAAGTGGGGAGGGAAGGGTTAGGAGTTCATTTTCTATTAAAATATAGAAGTTATTGCAACACCCTAACTGTAAAAACACACCAATATAATCAGACTTCATATACAGTAGCTAAAGAACCCAAACTCTTCAGTGAAATAGCAAATTTGTCTGGCGGAAGGTTGACAAATTCCCATCCACTCACCCTCTTAAAAAAACAAAACAAAACAAAACAAAAAATGAAAAAAAATCATACAGCTAGAATTTTGATATCTGAAATATTTTTAAATAAGTCTCTATTAGAATATTTCCAGGTTTTTCTCTTCTCAAAGATGTTGGCTTGTTAACACTTCCTTGCCCACTTGCTGTCCTTCTTTCCTCACTCCCCTCCCCCCAAGTACAAGGGCAAGTAAGGCTCACAGTTTCTTAATATTCCTCAAACCTGTTTCCTTCCCATAAAACCTCACCCTGTAAAAACAACTAAAATTCATAGTCTTTATCGGCCATGTCAATGGCCCAGGCAAACTTCTCTCGCTGGGTTTTGTTATAAATTTTCTCAATCGGGATCCCCCACTTCTTACACCAAGCAACTGAGATCCTGGGATCTAAATAGTTGAGTTTGGAAGTTCCCAAGGCAATCTGTTTGTTCTCCTCTCTGTCTGTGGCCTGAACCTGCAGCTTCATCAACTGCTCCTCCAGCCTCTGAACAGCTTTCTTCTTAGTTTCTACCACCTTTTTAGACTTGACATCCTTTCGGACCTTGGCCTCAGCTTTGGCACTTTTCAGATCTCTTCGGGCATCAGCGAGCTGGTCCTTCTTGGCGTCAATCTTAGTCTGCAGGTTCAGCATGGACTTCTCAAAAGTTTTTGGTGGTGCCCTCTGATGGTTACACAGAATTGCAACAGCTCTGTTGGCACGATTGTAAGAAAGGATCTTTGCTGGGATATTTTCATCCGGGGCAGTGAGCTCCTTTAGCTGCTGCTGTAGCGTGATAGAGGCGTTGTACGTACGGAAAACCTTGGCTGTCAAGCCCTCCATGAGATCTTGAAGGTGTTTGTTGAGGATACTGGTATTTAGTCTATCAAAAAGATCATCCTCAGGCTGCTTGTTCTCCATAAATAGCTGAAGATTCTTAAAAACCCTCTTCTCAACAGGGACCTTGTTGTAGTATCGGATGGAATCCTTTCCTAGGAAATCAAACTCAACCACATATTCCTGGCCATCCATCTCCGGATGTAAGTTGATGTGCTCTAGTCGGAGGGAACAGCAGCCCACAGTATCAGCTGTCTCTCCTTCTTCTTTCTCATTGCCAGCTCTCAGAGCAAGCTTGTCAATGAAGTATAATGCTACAGCCCTCTGTCGGACTTTCATTTCCTTGGACTTCCAGTCTTCTCGGTATTGGTTCCGGATCTTGTCTACGCACTTCTTCAATCTACGGGCTGTCTCATACTTCTGCCAATCCTTCTCCCCCTTGATTCTTGAACTAGGGTTCAGCATAATGTACTTGATGGATCCTTGGATATTCTCAGTCCAGGACACCAACCAGGTAACCTTGTTATCATGTCGAACTTCTTTCCATTTATGTCCAGGGGGAGGAGGAGGAACCTTGGCATCTTTGCTACAGTTGATAATTATATCTTCAGGCATAATTCGCCTTTTCAACATTCCCATCTTTGGATGATTGCCTCGGCCCCGGAAAAGACCTGGAGGTTCAATTTTGAAGTTGGCAATTCTCTCTCTGTGATTGTCCATCACACAGAAACCATATTCTTTCAATAGCCTTTCATTTTCCTCTTTGGTTTTCAGTTTCTCTTCCTTGCTCATTTGCTTTCTTGCTTCCGACTGGGCTTTGAAATACTGGCTTATCTGGTTGAAGTCACACTTGCTAAGACTGGTGATATTATTTTTCTCTTCATTTGTCATCTCCTTTCTCCAGTCTTTGAAGAAATTTTTCCTAAAAATATCCTTAGTAGTGTATTCATGGTCAAGCATTTTTGCAAAGAATGTAGCCACTTCTTCTGCTTTGGGACTCAGCTTCATGACTTTACCATCATAGTAGAACTTGACATTTTCTGGCAGAGGCTCGTAAGGTGGAGCAAACACAGGGCCTTTATGTTCCAAGAATTTCCACTTGATGCCTTCAGGATAGCGCTCTTCTTCCCACCATTTCCATTTTTGCTCCTCCTCTTTCTTCGGCTTCTTCTGCTTGTTATCTGGTTCAGGAAGTTTCTTATCTTTGTTCTTGATTTTTTTTGCTTTGTTGTCCTCCTCTTCCTCTGGTTTCCGCTTCTTCACTTTCTTGATATCTTCTGTTTTTATTTTCTTGGGTTTATAATCAGCATCATCATCCTCTCGGGGTCTCTTTAAAGGCTTGATATCTTCTTTAGGTGAGGCAAAATAACCATCATCATCTGGTTCATCTTTAATACGAGGAGGACTAGAAAAACCATTTTCTTTCTCCTTCTTTATTTTTGCATCTCCAGATGGTCTTCCCTTTTCTTCTTTTCGTTTCTCCTTGTCTCTATCTTTGTGTTTGTCTTTATGTTTCTCTGAGCTGCCATCTCTGTGTTTGGTTTTCTCCTTTTCTCTGTGTTTTTTCTCTGAGGAATCTTTGTGCTCACTATTACTGTGCTTGGACTTTTCCCGGTCTTTTTCCTTGTCCTTCTTGTGCTCTTTGTGTCGGTGTCTACGATCTTTGTGTTTATCTTTGTGTTTGTGAGAATCATTCACTCGGAAATCCACATCAATCTGGGAGTCGTTGTGCAGTTGATCCCCACTCATGTCGGATGTAGCTGCAGCACCGGCGAGACTGGGAACGGGGAGGGCAATAGGAGGCACAGACTGCCCCTTCAGGCCCCACATTGGGCACCAAAATGTGGTGATCTTTTTCTTCTCAAAACGCAGCCAGGTGATAAAAGTTCAGATCTTTTATTGTCTTTAATATAGCCCGGTTAGCTTAGAGCCCTCCGAATGTCTCCAAATCCAGAGGTTTTGTCCTTCAGCCTCTGCCTCTGCTTTCTTCAGCCTCCAGCCAGCACAGAGATAGAATGAATCTCTTGTCTCCTTCTCTTGGGGCTCGGCTAGCTTTCTGGCGAGTCTTTCAGACCAGCTTGGTCTCAGTGGGGGAGGTGCAGGAGCCCAGCCACCAACCACAGTGGTGTGAGATGAAGATGAATCTGGTTGTCCACTGAACTCTCCACTCGTAGCTTTATCCTCTGAAAACTTCTTCTGCCACCAGCCAGCCAAGTAGAAAATATTCTGGAATAGCTCTCTCTTCACTGGCCTTATATAAGACTCTTCTGAGAGAATGGGATTATGGGTTTTCTCCCATAGTGCTCTCTGGCTCTAACAGCTTTAAGGGAGGTGTGAACTCACAAAGTTACAAAGTTACAAAGTTTACTTGTGAACTCCGATGAGTAAAGGTGTAAACACAAGCATTGTACTAATTAGTTCTACTTAGTACCTTGTTTCAGGTTCTGGCCCAATAATCTTATCAACTCTAATGAGTTAGCACTTTGTAAAGATTCCAACACCTATAGGAAGTACCTTTTACCAGTGGAGGTCCGTCCTTGTTTTTACACTTGGACACCAAGTAACTCTCCGAACCCACCTTTCTCAGAGGTGGATCTGGACCCAGATCTCTGTTTTTCATTTTTATCAATTGTATCACTACTTGGTCCAGGACTCTCAAGGCATTGTAAAGAGCATTTCCATATCCTTATTATATAAAACTTCTAGATCTGCCTTCATGCTTGTGCTGATCCCATGCTCTTGGCTGCCCTGCAACTCATCTCACGAGTTACTTAATGGTGTTGTGGAATCCCATCCTCCCTCCTACAGTTTTATCTGATGTGGCTCTGATGGGGGAGTTGGGAGTTGTTTGAAATTATCAGGAAACCTTTGATCATCTTAATTTCTCTTCCTTTTTAGCCTCTTTCTTGCGAATCACAGCAAATAATATTGTTATTCAGTCATGTCCAACTCTCCATGGAGTTCTTTTAGCAAAGATACTGGAGTGGTTTGTCATTTTCTTCTCCAGCTCTTTTGACAGATGAGGAAAATGAGGCAAATGGGGTGAAGTAACTTGCCCAGGATCATGTAGCTATTGTCATATTTCTTTTAAAATGCTCCCACTCTTCTAAACAGCATAGCACAGTAAGTAAACTCTGACCTGGGAGTGAATCTGGGTTCAAATCCCACCTTTACTAACGATTCCATGTGTGCCTCATTTTCTCCACAAAATGAGATATCTGTGCCAGGAACATAAAAGTTGGGCCCTTCGAAGGCATCTGATTTAACCACCTCATTTTACAGATGAGGAAACTGAGGACTTGAGACTTTAAGTGATAAGGATCTTGGCTCTAGAGCTGGAAGGGACCTGAGAGACCATCTGGTTCAACTCCTCTTAAAGATGAGAAAACTCAGGTCAAGAGAGTCAACAAACATTTATTAAATGATTTATTTACTCATGATTATTTATTATTGTGTTGGTTATTGTGCTAGGAACTGAGAATATAAAGAAAAGCAAACCAGCCTCTCCCCTCTAAGGGGCTCCCAGACCGAGGGGGAAACCACATGGAATACCTTTGCTCAAGTCCAATTCTTACCTCTTCAGAGTTGATGAAAGGTGCTTTCAGAAGGAAGGCCCTACAGGTCCTAGGGGGTCTGGGAAAGTCCTCCTGCAGAGATTAGGAATTGAGCTGAACTAGAAAGGTGAGCAGAAGGGAGCATTCCAGGCCTCCAAACACATGGGGCCTGACAGGTTGAATAATTTTCCCACACGCAAAGATGTTAAGCCAGAAGGATCTTGATAGAGGAGGAAACTGAGGCCCAAAGACACCCAGACTTTTCCAAGGTCACACAGGTGATAGCAGAGCTGGCTTCCAAACTCAGATCCTCTGTACCACACTGCCCGCCTGGGTGGCTTGCTGAGCTCCCTTAAATCTACAGCTGTTGATTTCCTCTTTGCCAAATCCAGTGGCACTTTTTCTCTGTCCTTGACTGACTTCTCAGCTGCATAGGACACTAGGGAGCCTCCTTTCTTTCTTGAAAAATCCTCCCCCTCTCAGCTAAGCCCTATTATCTAGGCTCTCCTACCTTCCCTAGGGGTACTCTGTATGCTCCAATTAGCCCAGAGCCCCTTATCTCTTTCCTTTGATTGCTTCTCTCTCCTCCCGTACCCCAAAGATGGATTTTCTCTAAGACTAGTTCATACCATCCTAGCTTTTTAGAACTTGAATGGGTCTTTGAAACATAGACATCCAGGATTTGAATTTTGATCTTATGATAACATGGATTATGCTCATATATAGGAATCTTGTCAGTTTGGGGGAACAGATGTGCCATTTTCTCTCCAGTTCTCTAGAGGAGACTTTTGAATAACCTCAGCCCTCTGGCATATAGCCAAAAACTCAGAATGAAGTTTGGGGGGGGGGTTGAAGAAACCCTGTGAACTGCCAAAATTACTGTTACAAAGGTTGCATGTTACTAGAGATGTGTTGGAATAGAGAAAGTGCTGGATTTGGAATCAGAAATGTCCCATGTTCTAATCCCATCTCCTACATTTACTAGCGTACATTTTTTTAATTAGCACCTCCTTTTACGTGACCATGGACAAATCATATGATTTGAATCTCAATTTACTGATCTATAAAAAGGGGTTTATCATTATTACAAGTAGCACCTCCTTCCTAGAGTTGTTGTGAGGATGTTGAGGCAGCATGTTGGAGTGATGTAGAGTCAGGAAGACCTGTGTTCAAATGCTATTGACAGGTCACTTCACTCGGTTTCTTCATCTGTGAAACAGAATAGACTCAATGATCTCCATCAGGGACTCCCTTAGTGTGGTCCTCAAGAACCCTTTCAGGGAGTCCTCAAGTCAGAAATCTTTTTCTAATAATATTAAGACTTTCAACAATAGTGACTCTCAATAAATATAACCTCATATAAACAAAAGTTCTTTGGATGGCCCTTGATAATTTTTAAGAGGAAAAAAGTGGTTCAGAAACCAAAAAGTCTTTAGCAATCGCTGATCTCCAAGACCCCCATTTTAGCTTTAAATCTTTGTTTTTTATGATCAAATAATTAAATATTATTAATGCCGGTAAGACTTGCTTCTCATATTATTCAAATGGCATGTTATGCTGGATTAAGAGTTGGGATGATTTCCCAGATCTAACCCTCAATTTCCTCATCTGTAAAATGAAATTAGCATCAATAGCATCTTGCTCCCAGGGTCAAATGAAGTCATGTATGTGAAGTGCTTTCCAAGCCTCAAAGAGCTATGTGAGTGAACATTAGTATAGAAACAGCCTGGAGTAGTGGATTTAAATGGTGGAATTTAGGAATTTTGACAGGCTAGAACTGTGGACTGAGGGAGGGAATTTAGTAGTTAAAAACAAAATAAAATCCCCTGAGCTAGTGGAGGTCTGAGGATGGGGATGGGCCTAGGTCCTGTGAAAAATCCTCAGGATGAGTAGAGGGCAATCTCAATCTGAACTCGTAGTGTGTGACCCAGCTGCCAAAGAAACAGATGCAGAGTGAGAATGTATTTATAGAAGTCCCGTGTCTGGAACAAGGGAGGTGACGTCTCCCTCATGTCCTGGCCCTGGTGAGGCTGTATCTGGAGGATGATTTTCCATTATGAGACCCACATTTTAAGAGGAACGCTGATAAAGTGGCGTGTGTCCAGCCCGTGGCGGGTGAAGTGTCGGTCATTCTCCCATCCCAGTCACGAACAGCAGGATATTTTGAAAAAGACCCAAGATCGGGGCATATTAGCTTTCTTTTGGCTTTCTGAAGAGTTGCCAAATGGAAGAGAGAATAGGCTTTTCTTCTTACATTGCTGGATAAAACACAACTAGAATCAATGAATACGAGTTCCAGGAGAGTAGATTTCTGCTCAGTGTAAGGTCAAGAGAGAAAACCCATCATTGGCCTCCCAGGATTCTGTCCAGATTAAGTTTATTTCTCTTTTTTTATGGATGGTGAGTTTTTTCCCCTACTTTTCGATTGTCTTTCAGTATTTGGCCCATTATTTCAGCTTGCTCTCTTGTCATATCCCCTTCCATGTCTTCCCAAGGTTCCTCCTTGAGGAGGAGGTATGGATAAATGGGGTGGACCAGTAGTTATGCCCTTCAACAATGACAATATTTTCCAGAATTCACCACCTAAGGCAGGCAGGTCGCCAAGAGGGAAATCACTGTGGCCACCAGCCTTCCCTCAAGTCTCTATCCCAAGACAACCAAAAAAACTGGCGTGGGCTGGGTCCCTTCCATGACTGGTGTAGCATCTCCATCCCACACTGGGAGCTTGTCACCTGCCTGGGCAATTTCACAATGTGCCCGCCAGCTGTTCTGCCCTCTATTGCCCCATTGTCAGAGCCTCCTGCGGGGCACACAGCTGTCCAAACCGCCTCCAGAAGTCTGTTCCTCCTGTGCCAACATGAAGTGACTAAGGGAGGACTAATTGCCTCCAATATGACAGAAGGGACTTCCTCCTTCTTACCTCTAGAGTTCTTAGCTATTGAGGTCATCAAAATGGACCATTTCAACAATGTGGTAGGGAGTTCACCAATACGTAGTCTTAGAAAAGTAGAGAACTTTTCTAAGTAGAAAAGTTAATTTTTTAGATTTCCAGAATCTTAATCTTAAGAGAAAGCACATTCAGGTTGTTTCCTGGGGTATGACACACAGCTGGAGACACCTTTGATGATGATGTTTTATTTTTAAACTAAACTTATGATTTAATTAGTATAGCAGGCTCTCAGTGAGTTTACTTTTTCCAAGTAGATAAATAGACCATCTGGTCCAATCCTCCAGTCTCCCAGGAGACTGACGCCTAGGGAAGAGACTGTTCACACAGGTAGTGTCTGCGGCTGAACTTGAATCCCAGACTTCCTCACTTGGAGGCCAGTCGGCCTCTCATGATCATTTATATTTTTAATCTCAGAACATCTGGTTCTCTGTAGTCTGTAGGCCTCTGGTTATTTTGCCACATGCATGACAGTGGCCTGAAGCCTCAGGCAGACACTAATAAACTACAGGGAGTACAGAATTTTAAACTCCGGGAACGAACTTTTCTAATCTTTCCCTATCTGCATGAGTCCCTTGTCCTTGCTCTATAAATTTTTCTTCCTGCTTTGGGATAAATAGAAGCCCTCTCGGGGGAGACTAAAATGAAACTGACTTCTTGAATGAGCAACCAAATTTATACCCATTTCGGGAGACTAAAGATGGTGAAAATAGAAACACATGATTTCGATGCTCATGTTTTATACCGAGTCTTGGCAGTTTTCATTCAAGTTCAATTTCTTTTCCTCTAATTATCTTAAAGAGGAATTTTCATTTCTAGAACTTTGTAAGGCCATGGAGGACACAGGAGTAGTTTTATTTTCACATTTTATCCCCAGCTGCTGGCACACCCCGTAGTTTATTTGGAGTGAGGATGGGGGAGGGAGAGGCGCCAAATGTACAAAGATAAGGAAATGGATAATATATGCAGGAAGGAGGTCCGGGGCACTATGACAATCCTGAGGGCCAGGAAATGTACCCGAGCTGAGCTTTGAAGGGAGTTAGGGGTTACTGGAGGCAGAGGTGAGGAAGCAGGGGAAACGGCATCCCACTGAGATAGAACATGTATGAGCTCATCAGTGATTACCTTTGATGTGATGGGGATGTGCAATAGGAATATAAAGATAAAAAAGTGAACTAAGTGACATCCTGTCCTTGGAGACCTTACACTCAATCTGGGGACAACATATGTGCAGAGAAGTAAATAGAAAATATACATCCAGTAAATGTTCATAGTTTGGGAGGGGGCGGATGCTGTCCGCTGAGGAAATCTGGAAAGGAAAACTGGAAAGCGGGTCGTACTTGAACTTTGTAGGAATCTAGAGAACTTATGAGGCAGAAGAGAGCAAAGAGTCTGGGCAGGGGGGCAGGAAGCATCACGTATGTGTAGAACAGGTCAAGGTATCTGAGCTCAGCCTAGTTGGGACTTTGGATGATGAGGCTGGAGCCAGATTATCCAAGACTGGAAAGGCCGAAAAAGAATCTGCAATATGGAAGCAAGAGGGAGCCTGGAAGTGATGTGGTCAGCTGTGTGCAGAGGAGAGGGGCTAGGTGCTGGGAGAGCAGGGAGGACCTCTCCAGCCTTTTTACACCTTCCTTCTATCTGCTCCTCATGCTCCACAATTGTTACTGGCAGGGCCCTCGTGCCTGGAATATTCTCCCTCCTCACCTCTGCCTCCTGGATTTCCTTGTTGTTAGTCAATCATTTTAGTCACGTCCAACTCGTCACAATCCTATTTTCTTGGCAGAAATACTGGAGCAGTTTGCCATTTCCTTCTTCATCTTATTTTACAGATAAGGAGACTAGACAATTAGGGTTAAGTGACTTGGTCAGGATCGAAGAGCTCATACACGTCTGAGGCTGCATTTGAACTAAGGTTTCTTGACTCCAGGCCTGGTGCTCTATATCCACTACACCACCTGCCTGGCTTTCCTGGCTCCTTCAAGGCCCAGCTTCTGCAGAAAGCCTTTCCTGATTCCCTCTTAATGCCGGTGCCTTTCCTCTATTTATTATCTCCAATCTATCCTGTATATCTCATTGTACGTAGCTGTTTCATGTTGTCTCCCACATTAGAAAGCTGGGGCTGTCTCTTTTCCTCTCTTTCCATCCTCAGCACTTGGGACGGTACCTGACATATAGCAATAAATGCTTGTTGATTTGACTTTTTTGCAGTAGTCTAGGCTAGAGATGATGGGGTGGTCTGTATGAGTGGAGAGAGAGGGGATAGATGTGAGAAGTTGAGAAGGAAGGAAGAACTTGTAAGTCTTGACAACTGATGGGATAGAATAACGATATACTAATATATTAATCATTACAATATAAATTATGATGTGATAACTAATTATTATAATATCTCTATCTATCATGAGATATATAAGGACAAGAATCAGAAAGATTGCACCTAAGCTGTGAATCTGGATTACCAGAATATTGTTGATGCCCTCATTGGCAAAAGGGTATTGGGCAGAGGGATGGGTTTGAAAAGAAGTTATATGAGTTAAGAGAAATAGGGAGGAGCTCTATAGAGGTAGGAATGGGGCTTTATATGACGAGTTGGCAATTTCTTATTTTTTTTCCAGAAGTGGTAGGGAGAAGTGCTAAAACAAAGGGGAGGGCAGCTAGATGACACAGTTGATAAGAGTATCAGCCTTGAAGTCAGGAGAACCTTAATTCAAATCTGGCTCAGACACTTAACACTTACTTGGGCAAGTCACTTAAATCTCAATTGCCTTGTCAAAAACTTTTTTTTAATTAAATTTTCTTTATTTGTGATAATTTTTTTATTATAACTTTTTATTTAGAAGATATATACATGGGTAATTTTTCAGCATTGACAGTTGCAAATCCTTTTGTTCTAACTTTTCCCCTCTTTCCCCCCACCCCTTCCCCCAGATGGCAGGGGGAATATTAAATATGTTAAATATGTTAAAGTGTAAGTTAAATAAAATATAAGTATACATGTCCAAACAGTTATTTTGCTGTACAAAAAGAGTCGGACTTTGAAATAGTGTACAATTAGCCCGTGAAGGAAATAAAAAATGCAGATGGACAAAAATAAAGGGATTGGGAATTCTATGTAGTGGTTCATAGTCATCTCCCAGAGTTCTTTCACTGGGTGTAGCTGGTTCCTTTCATTACTGCTCTATTGGAACTGATTTGGTTCATCTCATTGCTGAAGAGGGCCACGTCCATCAGCATTGATTCATCATATAGTATTGTTGTTGAAGTATATAATGATCTCCTGGTCCTGCTCATTTCACTCAGCATCAGTTCATGTAAGTCTCTCCAGACCTTTCTGAAATCCTCCTGATT
This sequence comes from Antechinus flavipes, assembly GCF_016432865.1. Lineage (NCBI taxonomy): Eukaryota > Metazoa > Chordata > Mammalia > Dasyuromorphia > Dasyuridae > Antechinus > Antechinus flavipes. Next base: position 24,806,913 of record NC_067401.1, on the reverse strand, counting down.
GTCATTTCTTTTTTTCTTTCTTTCTTTTTTTAAAAAAATAATTATAACTTTTTATTGACAGAACCCATGCCTGGGTAATTTTTTACAACATTATCCCTTGCACTCACTTCTGTTCTGATTTTTCCCCTCCCTCCTTCCACCTCTCCCAGATGGCAGGCAGTCCTATACATGTTAAATATGTCACAGTATATCTTAGATACAATATATGTGTGCAGAACCAAACAGTTCTCTTGTTGCACAGGAAAAATTGGATTCCAAAGGTAAAAATAACCTGGGAAGAAAAACAAAAATGCAAGCGGTTTATATTCATTCCCCAGTGTTCTTTCTTTGGGTGTAGCTGCTTCTGTCCATTATTGATCATTGAAACTGAGTTAGATCTTCTCTTTATCGAAGAAATCCACTTCTGTCAGAACACATCCTCTTACAGTATCATTGTTGAGTTATATAATGATCTCCTGGTTCTGCTCATTTCACTCAGCATCATGCAAGTCTCTCCAAGCCGCTCTGTATTCATCCTGCTGGTCATTTCTTACAGAACAATAATATTCCATTATATTCATATACCACAGTTTACACAACCATTCTCCAATTGATGGGCATCCATTCATTTTCCAGTTTCTGGCCACTACAAACAGGGCTGCCACAAACATTTTGGCATATACAGGTCCCTTTCCCTTTAGTATCTCTTTGGGGTATAAGCCCAGTAGTAGCACTGCTGGGTCAAAGGGTATGCACAGTTTAATAACTTTCTGAGCATAGTTCCAAGTCGCTCTCCAGAATGGCTGGATGTATTCACAATTCCACCAACAATGTATCAGTGTCCCTGTTTTCCCACATCCCCTCCAGCATTCTGCATTACCTTTCGCTGTCATTCTAGCCAGTCTGACAGATGTGTAGTGGTATCTCAGAGTTGTCTTAATTTGCATTTCTCTGATTAATAATGACTTGGAGCATCTTTTCATATGGCTAGAAATAGTTTCAATTTCTTTTGTCTGAGAATTGTCTTTTCATATCTGTCAAAAACTTTTTAATAGTGCTTATAAAAAAATAAGTTGACCTTAGGCAAGTCACTTAACCCCAGTTTCCTCAGGAAAAAAAAAAGTGATAGGAATCCAAGGAAATGTTTTAAGTACGTGTGGAGGTGGACAGGAAGAGCCATGGTGAGATCATGCTCAGCCTCCAGGCTGAGATTTCAAGAACTACTGCCATCTCTTAGCTATGCTAACAATGTAATTCTTAAATTATGTCATCGTGCTTTAGATACTGATTTGCCTATCTGCTCAGTCTTGTTATTTTTCATAGTTTCTGGATAGGGCTAACCAACTTGCCCCGGCAGCAGTCCTGGAACAAAGTTATTAAAACAATAAAATAGTCCAAGATTGCCCTGTATCCTTTTATGGTGGTGGTGGTGGTGGTGGTGTTTTTTTTTTTTTTTTAAACACTGCACAACATTTATGATAGCAGCTCTCTCCAGATTTCCAGAACACTGTTTTAAGCTGCTGCTTAAAATTTCAAAACCAAGCTGTCTTGGCAAAAACCTTTATTTTTTATTTTAGTGAAAGATGAAAACTTTAGAGGTTGAATTATTAAGGAATCTGTTCTCATGACTTGCAAATATATCAACAAAGAATCACATCTGTCTCCAAAGGATTTTGAGATTTAAGGTAGCCCTAGAATCATGGAAGAATTTAACTTTAATTCGGTAATTTCATACCATTTATAGTTTCATGGAATTCAAAGAGAGGAAAGGAAGAGACTGTTTGGTTCTGTTTCCCATGGTCTTTTGCAGTCTTTCCCAAATCTCTCCTCATCCCATCAGTGTCCCTCCTTTACACTCAACCAGTATCTTTGTCCTATTACACCTGGGTTGATAACAATGACAGGGTAGATATGAATAAATAGATGAATGAATGAATGAATGAAACATTTATTAAGTGCTTACTGTGTGCCAAGATCAAGAAATGACAGTGCAATGGAGGATAATTAAAGTTTATCTTGAAAATTATGTATTTAATATATTGGATTTAAGATATATTTTAACATATTTAACATGTATTGGACTATTTGTCATTTAGGGGAGGGGGTGGGAGGAAGAAGAGGATAATTTGGAACAAAAGGCTTTGCAAGGGTCAATGTTGAAAAACTACCCATTCATATGTTTTGTAAATAAAAGCTTTAATAAAATTTTAAAAGAATAAAGAAAAAAAAAGAAAATTATGTATTTAGATTTAGATAGATATCCTTGGAGGATTCATTGTTCTTGATGACTGAGATTACTAGAAGCAATATAGATGAGAGAGAAGAGACCATAAAGGTCTAACTTACTAAAAGTACCTCAGGTAAGAAAACTGAAGCTAATATACTACAAATGAGGATCCGGTTAGTGGTCCCCACTTCTATTTGCTGCTCTAGTCCAATCCCCTCATTTTATTTATCGTTATCAATGAGCAAGACTACAATCTCTTCCCCCCTAAGCGCTGCCATCTCTTTTAATGAAAAAAGCCTACTGAGAGCTTGAAAATTCGAGTTAGTTTGAAATGTACTAAGAGTTAATAGGCCCTGAATGAGAAATGAAATTACTCCAATAAGTCACACGAGTGCAGGGACTTTGTGACATCTCCTTTGTCTGCTAGTTTACAGCCTTCTCTGCTTCCTTCTTGGTTTCTAGGTGTGTTCCAGGTAAAGGAAGTGTTAATTGAACTTCTATGTAATCTTATCTCTTGGAAAAATCTTGGCAGAGGCTGTCATGTTAAACCAATATCCTTTTAAAATAACAAGAAGAAAAGTCTTCTTCCTCCCTTGCTTGTTACCTGGGCCCTTAGGAAGGCTAGCCAAAGTCAGACTGCAGAGCAGAGAGTTGGGATTTCTGCATCATTCTTCATTATTTTGTAAAAATTGAGTCCAGAAAGGAAAATTTCCAAATAAGGGTGCACTAGCAGCCCCGGTCTAACAAGAATGTCTAAAATACAAGTCAGTCCTTTGCCCTGGCATGTAAAGAATGCAGACTGTTAACTGACCCATAGGATTGTGTCTGGCTCTGGGTCTTGGGTGAAATTTACAGAGTCCTTGACCACTGGTCTGGACGTGGGTGCTTTCAAAACTTGGCTTGGTGGGATGGCATTTCCTTGAGAGCAAGGATGAAAAGGATCTTGAAGGTAGCTTTCATTTCAAATGAAAAGAATAGGAAAATATCACTGTCCAACAGCTATGTGAGGAAACTATTTTTAAAAAATAATTAATGCCCAGATTGGGTTCAAATTGCACAAATATTAACTCCATTAGGGTGCTGTACAAAGGGACAAACAAAGGTAAATAAGAAAAGAATTCTGAATTTAAGGAGTTGATTGAGGGGATTGGGCCAGATGATTCCTGGGGTCCCTTCTGGCTTTAGCCCCTTTTCATTTGCCCAGAGTCACACAGCCAGTAAGCATCTGAAGCCAGATTTGCATTCAAATCCTCCTGACTCTAAGGTGTTCTGATCCTGTGCCACCTTGTTGCCCAAGCCTGAACTCTTATGAGACAAATCTGATCATCTTTCTCAGTACTTTTGCCTCTTGATCTTGCTCTGTAGCATTTGCCACTGCTGACTGGCCTCTCCTCTCTGACTTCTCCTCCAGACTTTGGTAAAATCACTCTTTCCATCCTCCTCACCCAGGTGGTTCTTCCATTCTAGGCTTCCAACCTGAGTTTAAATTCAGCTTCAAAAACTTACTAGCTGTATGATCTTGGGCAAACCATTTAACTCTATGTGCCTCAGTTTCCTCATTTGTCAGATAAGATGGAGAAGGAAATGGCAAATCCCTCCAGTGTCTCTTCCAAGAAAACCCCAAATGGTATCACAAAGAATCAGAAATGGCCCAACAACAACAACATTAAAGAGTAGTTCAATGTCACCTTGGGTACTTGGGACACATTGAATGAGGATACCAAAAGGACATTGATTTTGAAATGGCCAACAGTCAGACAGTTCAACAAACTGAATGAAGCTTAATTGTGACGCGTGGGATGGATGTACTGGGCTGAGCCTGGTACGTCCAAGATGGGCTCAGAGAAAGGCTGTATTGATAATAGTTCAGAAGAATGACATTATCTCAGCTGAAACAGTGCTTGACCCTTCCCTTCCTCAACACACACACACACACACACACACACACACACACGCGCGCGCGCGCGCCCGCACACACACAGTCTTTCTCTCTCTCGCTCTTGCTCTCGCTCTCGCTTTCTCTTTCTCTCACTCACTCTCACTCTCATTTAGCTTGGAAGATCATGACTGGATGACATTTAAGTACTGCCAAAGGACTAACTTGATACATTTTGAGCTCATTCATTGTTGTGATAAATAGAAATGTAGTTAGTTAGTACAGATGTTTGAGGTGTAAATGGAATCAAAAGGATACAAATGTTTTTCCCCCATTAATTACTTGCTGAAAGTCTAGTTCTTGGGGTCAGGATGGACCACAAGATGGATTTGTTGCACTTAAAGAGCCAAGGTTCGATTTTGTCTTATGGTGATGAGCTCCATACCCACAATCCACAGTTTTGAGGTCTTTTTGCAAAGTGTTAAAATAGCATGGAGAGAGGACCACATCAGGAAGATACTTTATTTCTTCAGCATCATTTCCTCATTTTTTTCTCAAGTCATCTTTCTCTCTTCCTTATGTATATATCAGGGGAATATCACAACTTTTAGTTTTAGTGTATTGTGGATTTGGTACAGGAGATTTCCCCCCCCCCTTTTTTTTCTTTAGAATTTAAAGTGTTTTCAATGTTTCAATCTTATTTTTTTTATTAATGCTTTTTATTTTCAATACATATCCATGGATAATCTTTCAGCATTAACCTTTACAAAACCTTTGTGTTTTGTGTCCCCCCCCTTCTCCCAATCCTCCCCCTAGATGGCAAATTATCCATTATATGTTTAACATGGTAAAAAAAATGTTAAATAGAAAATATGCATACATATTTATACAGTTATCTTGCTGAACAAGAAAAATCAAATCAAAAAGGAAAAAATGAGAAAAAACAAAATGCAAGCAAACAAAAAAAGAGTGAAAATGCTATGTTGTGTTCCCACAGTCCTCTCTCTGGGTTTAAATGGCTCTCTTCACAAGATCATTGGAATTGGCCTGAATCATCTCTCAATGTGATTTTAAAAAACAGTTTTCAATAAGTAATATAGAACCTTTAGTCTCTTAAAATGTATTATGAACTTAGCAAGAGGGATTTTTTTCCTATTGGTCTTTAGAATTAAATATTTTCATTATGATTTTTAAAAACAATTTTCACTAAGTAATAGTCTGAATTCAGATTTTTGGTGCTTTGGTGGTTAGGGGAGGGGAAGGGTTTGCAGGATTCTTAATAACCCATTGCTTATCCTGTGGACCTCTTCAAGTATATCTGGTAGCAATTAGTGCCACTTATCTGATCATTTTTTACTGTGCAAATCCATCTGAATTTGTCTCTGCTTTCTTGTTTGGGGCACTATCATTGTTAAGAAACGCTTTCAGATGCTATGGTGTCTTTGACATTTCCCATATGTGAGGACCTTCCTGTGGCTCTCTAAGCACTCTGTGCTTTCTCTATAAAACCCCTGCCTTCCCCACTCCATGCACAAGCAGGAGATGGTTTCCATTGTAGAATCTTAGATCCAGAACAGGAAGGATTATAAGCGACCATTTCAGCTGCCCAGAGAAGGGCAAGATGTCTTGGTCACACAACTAAGAAGTCACAGAGCCTAGATTCACACCGAGGCACTCTGACTCCAAATCCATTGTGTTGCTTCCCCCACTCTTGATTGGGTATTCAGCTCCTTAGCATGCTACAAAGCTGGGCTCATTATACCTCAAAGAATCATATGTGTTTATTGATTATTTTATTGATTTTTTTTCTAAAAATCTATAAAAGGCTAAAATTAGGTACTTGTTTAGGTTCTAATCTTTATTGTTATAACCTGTAATTTTTTTAGTTTCAAAGAAACTAATGGAGTAGTTTCCTCTGATCGATACACAGTGAAATACAGTTCTTCTGAGGTAGGGTTTTGTTTTCTGTGCCAGGGATAGTGAGTAAGTTGTGTTTCTCATCTGCATAGTCAAATTACTGTTATAAGGGAGTCGCTCTCTCTCGGGGCACAGCTTTGTAAAAATTACAACATACATGTTGGTGATAATTCACACTGATAAAGCTTCCCATAAAACTCAGATCAAATCAGGCCTTTCCTGGTCCTCCTGGCTGCTAATGCTTTCTTCCCCTTTCCAATTCCCTTCTTCTCTTCTATATATGTGTATATATGCATAACTATACACACATACATGTGTGTATATATGTGCAAAGCACATGCTTATATCAGTATGTATTTAAGCATGCATGTGTATGTGTGTAATGCATTTGGATAGTACATATACATGTATACATGTCTGTACATATGATATATATACATATACACACATATAAAATTATTTCTCTTCCATTGGATATGAGCATCTTGAAAAAATGGATTATTTTTGTCTTTCTTTGTATCCCCAGTCCCTGTGCTTAAGCTTAAGCACTTAATAAATTAACTTAATAAAACACTTCACAAAGGCTTGCTATTTGATTATATCAAACTCCAGCCCAGAAAATCACAATTTGAGTCATGGAGAATCTTCTTTTCCAGTCAGCTACTGGCAGGCAGGTATCAAACATGTGTTCCCTTATAGGCCAAAAATTCATGCATTCTGAGCTATTTTCTAACCCAAAAATTGGAGAATGTATTCGAATGTATGTATTCAAATAGGATATATTCTATCCTATATCTAGGAAAGTTTGTGAGAGCTGTCTTGAAGGTTCATTTAGGAAGAGGAGTAGCCAAATGGATAAACTTGAAAAGCTCTTGATCTATTAACTTTAATTCTCTTCCTTGGAGATCAATCTGCAGAAGGTCAGTCTAGGAAAGTGGCTGAACAAATTGTGGTACATTTATGCAGTGGAATTCTACTGGACCATGTAGGACTATAACGAATTTAGAGAAGCATAGGAAGACTTCTATCAACTGGGACTGAGGGAAAGGAGCAGAATCAGGGAAACAGAGGATACCTTGATGGTGGCAGTGTTTATAAAGAAGAGTTTTTTAAAAAATTGAGTTTGTGCCCTGGAGAAGAGATGAGGAAATATACTTCTTTCCTTCTACTGGAAAAGTAGAACTCTCCTGTGTATGGATGCATATACTTTTAGAATTATTATATCTACTGGTTTTGTTTAATTGTTTTGTAGTCCAGTCATTTTAGTCATGTCCAATTCTCCACGACCTTATTTATTTGAGGTTTTCTTGGCAAAGATACTGGACTATTGCCATTTTCTTATCCAACTCATTTTACAAATGAGGAAATTAAGGCAAATAGAATTAATTGACTTGCCCAACTTCATACACCTGCTAAGTGTCTGAGGCCAGATTTGAACTCGGGTTTTCCTGCCTCTAGGACTAGGGTTTTAATTTACTGTCTTATTTTACATCTTCAAAAAGAAAAAAAGAGTAAAATTGGACTCAATCAGGCAGTTATTTATTATTTTTAACCACCTACTATGTATCTAGCATTATACAGGACCCTATCTGGGAGAGAATGCAAAAGGAGTTTAAGATTTCCACCTCAAAATATTTCAAATCTAATTGAATCAAGGCACTTGGAACCAGTACAAGATAGTACAAGACAGTAAAATCAAGAGGTACTTAAATACTGAATTTCACTATACAAATGATTGTTGCTGAGGAGTTTCCAAAGAGAGGGATTTGAGTGAAGTAGTTTAAGAAAATTTTTAAAGACTGAATTTAAAGACAGATAAATAAAATTTATTAAGCATTTGACTACTACTACTATCTAGAATTTATATAGTTCCTACTGTATGCCAGGAATTGTGCCAAGTGCTTTAAAAATGTTCTCATTTGATCTTTACCTAGGAAGTATAGATACTATTATTATCCCCATTTCACAGTTGAAGAGAGTTAAATGACTTGCTTATGGTTACCCAGCTAGTATCTGAGGATATTTTTAAACTCAGTTCTTTGGGCCTAGGATTTTTATCACCTAACTACATGGAACTAACTGTGTCTCCTCTATGAGCATTTGAGGTCAGTGAAAAAGGATGGACACTTCTAGGATGTGTTATCTAGGGTCATCTTCCATCATCCTGACCTGTGTCTGGCCACTGGACTCAGCTGGCTCTGGAAAAGAAAGTGAGACTGGTGACTTTGTGCAGCTTTCCTCACTTCAATCCAATTCACTTGCATGTTATGGTATTAACCTCCCCCCCTCCCCTCCCAAATCATGTCATAATCTTCTCCAAGAGTAAAGGACAAACATCAATAAGAAAGGATTGACAGAAAAGGGAAGAGAGGCCATATATGAAGATAAACTTCATGGATGTAAAACTGGAGGTCATCATCATCATTCTACAGATGGGGAAACTGAGGCCTGGAGAGAGTAAGTTATTTACCAGAAATCATAGCTAGTAGGAAGCCTTTAAAAGCTTTCAAATGGTAGATTACCATAATTATTCTAAAAGAAGGAAAGAATATCCTTCCAACATTAAACTGAATGATTTGGGTAGAAGAATAGAGCTGTCTGGGAGACTGTTGGAGTACTCTAAGTTTGAGGTCATGCATGTTGGAGTAAGTCGTTTTGGGAATGGAGGAGAAAAAAGGATAAATAAGAGAACCATTTCAAAGGAAAAAAATCAATAGTAAGCTGTCACTGCATGAATATAGAAGGAATAAAGGAGAGCCAGGAGTGAAAATTGAATCCAAGTTTTCTATCCTGGGTGACTCAGAGAATGGCTGTGTTTCGTTGACAGAGCTGGGGAACTTGGGAGGGGAGAGAGTACACAATGGCCCTCCTCTTTGAAAAGAAGGGCGTGAGAAAGTCATCAGAGTTGTTCTGAGGACTTGAAGTGATTGATCACTTCCTTATAACTTGACGCCATGTAGTCAGTGAGACTAGAAAAATCAGCAGAAAGAAACATTTGGCCACTATAAGGGGCCTGTTTATTCCAGATCCCATCTGATATGGTCATTGTAAGGTCCTTATTTTCTTAATTGAGAAGTCTTCGTGAAAGCTGAGTGATGTATTAATTATACTGCTCAATCATGGCTTGGGAGAAAAGAGGAGAAAATGTGTCTTTATCCATTATCCGGTCTTAGCTGAGGTGGGGGTCTATTGGTGTGGAATACTGTCCACCCTGTGGGGTCAGTTGTGTTTTGTTTTGCTGAACCGATTTCTCTGTCTTTTAGTCCTTGTTACAACGGATATTCCCAGAATAGGGAAGGAATCGTGGAAAAGACAAGGAATAGATTATTTGGAAAAACAACAGCTATTGAAAATTTTTTTTAATTAAAAAAAATGTTAATGCTAATCAACCAGTCAAGTACTGGTCAAGGAGCTTGGAAAATAAGATTTCCTTCCCATCAGCAACATTCATCAGATTTGCTCATAGAGGGCATGTCCAATTTCCACGTGTTTCATCCTGATACAACAGGTCTCTTCCCTTTGCATGCCTTTGGCCATTCAGCCTTTAACAAGCCTCTCAAAACAGCTGGCTCAGGGCTGGAAGGGAGCTTGGAGGTGATTTAAACCCAGCTTTAAAGCCCCTGTTAGAGAGGAGGCGACTGATGATGTGGTTTGCCCAGGGCCTCTGCCTCTAAATCTGGTGCACTTTTCCAAGAACCTCACATCTTCATGGAATCTGAGAGTGAATTTGGTCATGTGAGGAAACAATTATTACCACAGAGGCCATCTTTCTTGAAGGAACCCGTGTATCACGGAAAAGTTGGCTGTAAAGTGAATCATATGTTCTTGTTGACTCCCATCATAATTTTAGGTTAGAAGTCATTTATTTGCTGAGCCCTGGTTCATTGCTCTCAGATTCACTTACTCATTAACAGGTGTGAATAAGTCAAATTCAAATAGGCCCATGACATCATTGATGTAGGTTTTCTAATGGTAAAAATTGCCACCCATCCATGCCCCCCTGCCCATCCGTGCTCTTGTCCATCTTCTTCAGCTCTTGTGCTCCCACAAGTTCACAATCCTTGAAGTTAATGGAGAGCTTGGTGGTTTAATGATTCTCACCTGTGTCCCATGACCTGCCCTTCCCCCCCCACCCCCCCCACCCCCGCACTCATTCATTTCTTTGATAAACTTTCTTGTTCTTGAGCTAGAAGGGGCACCGGGGCATCAGAGGTAACCACCGAATTTTACAGCTCAGAAAACTGTGGGCCAGAAGGGATAAGTAATTTGCCCAAGATATCACATGCAGCAAGTGACCTTCCATTGTCCTTGGGATGATTTTTAGTTCCATTTCTTTGAAAATTATGCCCTGCCATGTCCCATTGCCATACAACAGGACTGGGAGAATATTGGTTTTTTTTTTTAAAAATCAGTTTTTTAGGGCTTTTTAGAGAATGAGTTAATTAAAAAAAAAAAAAAAGAACCACCAGCTTTGTGTAATATCACTGCATATTTGTTCAAATAATCCAATCGAATATGTTATTAACAATTATGAAAAATTTAAAGGTACCACAAGTCAATGGTCCTCTTACCTATTTACATAAGAATTCACTTTCATTCACTTTCCATTTCCATACTTTTAACAAGCTGTCCGCCATTTCTGCAATGTACCCCTCAAAGAGCTACCTTCTATATAAGATCTTTCTTGATCACCCCCATTGCTGATACTTCCCTATACTGTGCAGTCAGTCAAGCAGCAATCAAGCTTTACTAAGCACCTACTAGATGGCACAGTGGATAGAGCTCCAGGCCAGGAGTCAGAAGTTCAAATCTGACCTAAGACACTTCCTAGCTGTGTGAGACTGGGCAAGTCATTTAACTGTTTTTGCCTCAGTTTCTTCATCTGTCTGGGATCCTCTATTTGTATATATTTTCTATATACCTGAGAGAATATTGTTTCTCCTAATAAAAAGTAAGTTCTTTGAGGACAAGAAACTTTTTTTTTGTTTTTGTGTCCCTAGAAACCTAATACGTACAGCACTTGGCACAAAGTTGATGATAAATAAACAATATGTTGATTAATTAAATAAATCAGACCCAAGTTGGGGTTGGGAGGTGGGAAGTGTAAGTACGTGTTGGTATGTATGTGGGAATGGGTCTCTTTATTGGGCTTTAATAAGTAGGATTAATATTTAGTCACCAGTACATGTTAGTAGTTACTTCATCAATACTTTTTGACAGCTTATTGACTCCATATAATCCCTGCTTAGTATTGTCATCAGAAAAGGATTTAAGATGATTCTAAATCATCCATACAAGTGACAAGGTCATATTTAAAGGTGGCTCTTTGGTCTCACTCATGATTTAAGAGACATTTGCCACCTGGCTCACCCTGTTGTGCTAAAAGGCATATAGAATCTCTAATTCCCAGGGATTCAGACTTTTGATTTAAGATCACAGGCTAGCTAGCACCCACCTGTGAGCTTAATCCCTACCTGGCAGGGCGCTGCCGTTATCAAATTTTAATTCTGACAGGGAGAGGCTTCTGAATTGTTCCATTCCACGTTCTTAGGTCTGCTTGCCAAAAGCTGGCTCTTTCAGTCCTAACCCCTAACCTAGAAATTAAGAAAAAAACATGAGGAAAGAATGAGATTCCATTTCTTCAGTAATCCTCCTGAGCTGGAAGTGTTGCAATAGGACCACAAGTAGAATAAAATGCTAAAGATGGCCAACCATTATCTCCTTGAAATCAGACTCTGCTGGCAGAAGATGAAAGCTTAGAATTTCCCCATCACATGGGGCAGGTCTTTCTGGTGGGAATCATAACTCAGCATGCACTGTCTCCAAATATTTCCCCACAATGGATGCAGGTTTGTTTTTGTTTTTCAATTTTTATTTTGAGTCTAGGACAGGAATAATCATCAGCCAACAGATATTTACTTAGTACCTATTGAGCAAGAAGTAGGGCTAGGTTCTATGGGAGTTAGCTGTTCCCTTGGCTCTCTTCTCTCTCTATTTCCCTAGTATTGTCATCCAATCTTCCGGTTTCGTTGATCACATCTTCATGTAGTGACTCCCAAATCTTTAAATTTTAATGTTCCTTAAAGAACTCCAATCTCTTCTTTCAGTGCCTTTTGGTCCTTTTATGAGTTCCATGATTATTCCAAACTGGAGAGGTCTAGACTCAAATTACTTCTCATCTTTTCTTCTTATCCTCCCTTCCCCTATCAATGGGACCACTATTGTCTGAGTTACTTGGCTTTATAATCTTAGAGCCTTCTTTTGATTGTTATTTCTTACGCTCTAATCAAATATTGTTGAGACTTCATAGGGCCTTTCCAACAATTGATCAGTCAACAAGTATTTATTAAGCTGCTACTGTGGCCCAGGTAAGGGACTTCAATATTGAGGATTCAAATGCAAAGAATGCAACAAATTCAGCATGCAGGGAGCCCCTACTATTGATTCCTTTCTTCCATTCCCATCATTACCACCTCATTTTAAACCTTTATCTCCCCACATACAGAGAAGCTTTCTGGAAGACTTTAAGCTATAGAGGAAAAATTTGTTAATATTTTTTTTTCTTTCAGAAAACAGGATTATTTTGGTGGAAATTAAAATACCTGACATACTTTATCAAAAAAAAAAAAAAGCTGAGACCAAAATTTAATAGGAAGAAAAAAGTGTTATGGTTTGCATTGGGGAAATTTAGGAGTGCCTTCAAGGACCCCAAACTTCTTTCTGAAATAAAACCCCATTTTTTAAAACACTATTTTCTTCTGATGACATTGTATGGCTTTGAATCATGGAATACAATCATGGTAGAAGAATTGCAAGGTCGCCCAAAGGGCAATGGAGAGACTGGTATAAATAAGCTTCAGGGTATCACTAACGACAGAACTGCTTGCAAGAAGTGACATGAAAGCTGTCCACGTGATATATGGCCAGTGGAGGAACTGGTCGTGTTAAATAGACTTACAGGAAAGCATCTAACACGTTGAGTGGATGTCCTCTGAAGGATTTATGGAAGGACTCAGACAAAGTTACACCCGAGGAAGTGTGGACGGGCTGTGACCTGCACCGTTACAAGGTGTATCCACACCAACCAGGTCACAAAGCCAATGAAATGTAATTTGAGGACTGTGAAACATATTGCTAGGAATTTGAAATGACCGTGGTTGTTTGTTCTTGTTCCTCAGTAATTTCAATCATGTTTGACTCTCCATGACCTCATTTGGGATTTTCTTGGCAAAGACACTGGAATGCTTTGCCATTTCCTTCTCCAACTTATTTTATAGATGAGGAAACTGAGGCAAGATGAGTCTTCTTGATTCCAAATCCAGTGCTTAATGCATTGTGATACCACCTTAGCTGCCCCATTGTTGTTTGTTTTCCAGTTGTATCTAACTCTTTGTGATCCCATTTAGGATTTCTTGGCAAAGACATTGGAGTGGTTTGCCATTTCCTCCTCAAGCTCATTTTACAGATGAGGAAATTGAGGCAAATGGGATGAAGTGACTTGCCCAGGATCACACAGTTTTTAAGTGACTGAGGCTGGATTTGAACCAGCCAGGCCCAGCATTCTACCTATTTAGTTGACACCTAGCTTTCTATGTTTACTATGTTACTCTCAAAAGTATATTTTATTTAAATAACATTTACATATTTACTAAATGAGCTAGAAGATTGTTTTCATGGGGACAGTAAGCTGTTTAAATATTGAAGAAACGATAGTTTCTTCATTTTTGCCATCAATATTATGATAAAATAAAATCCAGAGATAATCTGTCAATGACTTGTGTCTTGAGATATATTGTTTAACTTAAGGGAATCAATGCCATGAAGTGAAAACAATAAACAGACTTGAAGGAGACCAGGGTTCAAATCCCAACTCTGCCATGTGCTGCCTTTGTGATCTTGGTCTAGTAAACTAACCTTTTTGGCACTCAGTGTTGTCATCTGTAAAATGAGGAGGTGCTTAGAGTAGATGAGATCTCAGGATCCCTTCCAGCTGTAAATCTGTGACCCCTTTAAGTCTCTTCTGCCCTTTGGGCCTCAGGTTTTTTGTCTGTAAAGAGAGGGGGATTGGACTAGAGAATCTTCCAGCTTTAGAGCTGTGATTCTGTACCTTTTTATCTGTAGACCTCAGTTTCCTCACCTGCAAAACTGAAGAGTTTGGACTGGATGGTCTAGAGGCAGCAAGGGTGACCCACTGGGCCTGGAGCTGGGAAGCTCAGGTTGAGTTCAAATTCAGCCTCATTTAACTTGCTGTGTCACTTCACTCCTGTCTACCTCATTTTCCATAACTGCAAAATGGAGATAATAGCACCCAAGGTTGTTGTGAAATGATATTTGTAAAAAGCCTTTTAGACCTTTATTTCCTATGCCTAATCTATGGCTCTAGGATACCCACAATCCTATGTGGGGGCCACATTTATTCTCCCTAAATCACAGATGACAAAACTGAGGCTCAGAGTGGTCATCCGTCAGTAAGTTGGTTGGCGACTCTCCTACTATCTGCAAATCTAGTGTTTTTTCTCTTTGACCCCTCTGTGTCTTAGTGCCGTGCTCTGTTAAGTCCAGAGAGCATCCTCTTTTGGAAAGTTCTTTAAATTTCCAGGTATTTTGAGGACCCCAGCTATGGAGGATTTCCCCAAAACCACTTTGTCTTATTCTACAAATCCAAAAGGACTTGGCCAACATCATCGACTTTTGTGTTTCACCTTTTATTCTTGGCCCTCTTTTTTCCTTGGCTCCGTTTATTTTATATGATGAATATTTTCCCTTCTCTTAACCTCCTGAAGAACAACTAGACTCGGGGATGAAATCATTAAGAGGCCGAGGAGGTCCCAAGCTGCCTGTCCACCATGTGGGGAGTTGACGTGTTTCCATTGCTCACGCAGCTTTTGCGTTACTTATGCTGCCAATCAGCAAAGCAAATACTTTTCTAATTCCAATTTTCTGCATGATTTCAGACATTTTTACAGATCACATCCTCTGCCCTGTATCTCTTCTCTCTCCCTTTTCGGGGCATCTTTAAAAAGATCCAAATCATAGACGATCCAAGTTGGAAAGGGAAAACCCCTGAATGACACCTAATCCAATACAAGCTTGGGCAAGAATCTCCTCCTTTTAATGAGAGTTAAGCCTTTGCTTAGAGACCTGTGGTGGAGGGAGAGCCCCCCTCCTCTGGAGACATCCCATCCTGCTCTTGGGCAGTGGGTCCCTGCTGAGCCCTCTCCCACCTTCAATGACCCTGATTCCTCCAGATTAGTCTGATGGGGCAGGATGCTGGTTCTCTACATTGGATGTGGTCTGATCTGTGTATCCCTCACCTCAGTATTGGACTCTAAACCTATTGAAATGAAGATTAAATTCTTTGGCATTAGCCATTTAATTAAGATGGTTTATTTGTTGTTGTTGTGGGGTTTTTTTGAGGGGGAAGGTGGGGGGATAATTTCCTTTTAAAATCCAAATGCATGAATTTTACTGTGTATTTAAGATGCCATAGGGTATCCTAAGTGGATATTAGGATGTAGTTACTTTTTTTTTTTTTTCCAATTCTGTTTGATTCCTGTTGGGGATAGAGATACTGGAGTGGTTTGCCATTTTCTTCTACAGATCATTTGGCAGATGAGGAAACTGAGGCAATTAGGTTAAGTATCTGATAATCTAAGTGAAATGGATGGAACTTATAAAAATGTACATTGCCCAGATTAACAAAGGAAGAAATAAATGACTGAAATAGTGCCATTTTAGAAAAAGAAATTGAGCACTAGGCTAAGTGACTTGCCTAGAGTCACACAGCTAGTAAAAGTCTGACATTAGATTTGAATTCTGACCCCAAGTCCAGTGCTCTATCCACACTACCACCACCATGGAGCTGCCTTAGAGTCTTGAGTTCAAATCCAGTCTCAGACAGACACTAGCTGTATGACGCTAGGCAAATCACGTAACTCTATTTATCTCAGTTTCCTCAATTGTAAGATGGAGATAATAATAATAGCACCTTCCTCCGCCGGGGATTGTTGTGAGGAACAAATGAGATATTTGTAAAGTGCTTTGCAAACTTTAAAGATTCTATTATTAATTGTGTGATACTGAATGAGTCACTTAATCTCTATCTTCCTCAATTCTCATCTTTAAATTGGAAACAATAATAATATCCTACCTGCTACACTTAATACAAAATATGTGAAATGTATATAGATGCTAATCCAACCCCTTTGTTTTACAGATGAGTTTATTAAGCAGGTGGCATTTATTAAATAGGTCTGCTAGGTAGTACAATAGTTAGAGCACTGGCCCTAGAGGCAAAAGGACCTCAGTTCAAAATCTGGCCTCAGATACTTATCAGTTGTGTGACCCATGGCAATTGTTGCCTCAGTTTCCTCATTTGTAAAATGAACTGGAGAAGGAAACGGCTCCAGAGCCTTTGCCAAGATAACCCCAAATGGGGGCATGAAGAGTTGGACAGGACTAATCTATTAAACAACAGCAACAAATTTTTGAGAGTCAGTATGACATGTTTGGACCTACGCTTGAGCAAAATCAATTGATATGGATTCAAATCCATCTTCTGCCAACTGCTAGGTGTGTGGCCACTTTTCTACTAAGTTTTAGATGAGATTGTGATCTTTGCTGTGGGGGGAATCGCCACACTTGTGAAATCCCAAATCCTTCCTTGACTTGTTGGATGCATTTTGGCTCTTCAGTTAAATTGTGAGCTCCTTCCAGGCAGAAAGTGTGTCCAGACTTTGTTCCTACTTTATGTGTATCTTTCATGGGGCTATCCACATCCATGTTGGTCTCCTCTTTAGAATGTGAACTCCTGAGGGCAGGGACTCTTTCAAGTGCCAGGCATATGGCTAAGAAATGATTGGTGATTGGTTACTTTGTGCCTGAGAATCAGAGATTAGCACCGTAACCCTGCGCCTAGTGGATTCTCAACTCACTGAGTGTTTGCTGAATAAGTGAACTTCCTGTAACTCTGTGCTAGATCAGAAAAGTGACAAAGGAAGTTTTCATGGTGTAGGAAAGAAAATAAACCTAACTATGGAAGACCATTCTGGAAAGGGGGAAGGAGCTGGGACAGCCAGTGGCCCCACCTGGCTTCCCTTACTTCATGATGGGGCTTTAAAGACACCTGTGTGGAACTCAGGCTCTCTCTGAGCAAATTGGGTGCTTTCCAGGACTGTCCCTCCAGGACAAGATTTCTGCCTCATCCCTAACAATGCAGCTTTATGAAGCCAGCTGGCTTCGTTTGGCTCAGGCATTCTCTACTTGCTGAAGGAGAGAGTTTTGGGAAATAAGAACCCTATGGACATGGGACTTTCTTTTCATGTTTCTGCCAAAGCTTGCCATTTTTTTCTTTTGTCCTCCCCCCTCCATCTGGGTTTTTTTCCTTTGCAAGGAAACAACTAAATACCAGTGAAATCTTATTACAATAAATCAATTTCAAGAATAATTTCCATAAGGTCACTAGGTTGGGGAAACTGCATGAATAGGGAAGATTGAAATTACTTTCAGGTTGGCCTTGTGGATAAGATGGAGAATTGTAGGTGGGATGGTGCTGTGCTTGGATAAATTTGTCGCTGCTTAATAATTAGGGACAGGGATAAGGTTAGACCTGTGGTTATTGGTATAGAGAACTCATGGGAAAGGAAATGCCCTGTCCCAGTCCTTTTCCCTATTTCTACAAATGACCACACCCAAAGAATATGGTTGAGTCAGCAGGAGGGTGTAACTCTTAGAGGATCATAAGGCTCCCTCCTTAATCTTACTCTTTAATCTTAGATTTAGATCTGAGACTTTAGAGACCATTTAGTTCAATCTTATTATTTTATAGATTGAGGAAACTGAAGTCCATATTCGATGAAATGTATTGTTCAAGCTGATGCAGCTTATGATAGAGGCAGAATTTGAATCCGGGCCCTCTGTACTCTCCAGCTTGTGCTCTTTCAAAGGCATGCTCAATAAAGGTGTAAGTGGCACAAAGCCAGGAGAAAATTCTGATAGTTGACAGATTCAGGATTGAAATAGGCTGTCAACACACTGGAATTTAAGGCTAAAACTAACGAGATGAAATTTAACAGATAAAGGCACTGAAGCTCAAAATGTTGGGCATACAATTGTACAAATTCAGAACGTAAGGAGCTTAGCAACATCTTGTATGAAAAGGAACCAAGGGATCTTAGTAGACCAAAAACTCACTATGAACTAAAGGACTGTAACATGAATATGTTTAGAGTCTATGATTTCATTAATGGGAATGTTTTCCCCCCAATGCGGATCACAATCATTTCCTATTTAGTAAATGATCATCATTAATAAATGATCATCAGAGGTTGTTGTGTCCAAGGAAGCAAAAGCATCTTTCAGCCAACATATGGATGAACTTCTCTAGACCCTTAGCTGACCACAGACATGCCCTCCCCAAGATTGTACTCAAAACCTGTTCTTCTTGAGTAGGATTTCCCATGCTTGCACTCCCCTGGTAGGACCATTTAGAGTCCAGAATCACTCCCATACCCCAATGGGACATCAAAGGAAGGACCAAGTGGAAGAACTCAGTGATAGAGGTGCTAAAAGAAATAAAAGTGAATGCAATTTTATGTTGTGCTAACTAAAGTATAATGTTCAGCTTCTGAAAGATAATCCTCTTTCCACTGATACTCACAGAATTACAGAAGGTAGACATTCATTCGATTAATCAATCACCTAATCAACAAGCATGTATGAAGTTCCTATTATGTGACAGGCCCAAGGGAGGCAGGATGGTACTTTGGAGAAAGTAATGCATTATTTTATTTTTTTAGAAACTTGTTAGGCCTTTCATAAGGCTTTTTAAAAAATAGTGTTTTATTTGTCCAAATACATACAAAGATAACTTTCAACATTCACCTTTACAACATTCACCTTTGTACATGTAAATGAGAGAGAAAGAGAGAGAGAGAGAGTGTTTGTGTGTGTGTGTGTAAGAGAGAGAGAGAGAGAAGCAGAGAGACAGAGACAGAGAAAAGAGAAAGGGGAGGGGGGAAAGGGAAAAAGGGAGAGGGAAAAAGAGGGAAAGAGAGGGAGAGAGAGAGAGACAGACACACACACACACAGAGAGACAGAGAGGTGTTTATAGATATATTATCAATAAACATTTATTATGTGCCAGGCACCATGCTAAACACTGGTGATAGAAACAATAAGATAATCCCTGCCTTTAAGGAACTTCCAATCTAATGGAAGAAAACAATTCACAAAAGGAAGCTGAAAGGATTAGGAATGTCAAAGGGCACTTGGATATCCAGAGGCATGTTTTGTGGAGTTGAAACCAAGCAGAGCAGCTGGTGGGAAATGAAAAGCTGACTGGAAAATTCTTCTATGTTCACTTGTGGCTGATTGTTCCTGAATCCCATATGGAGTTTTCTCGGCAAAGATACTGAAGTGATTTGCTGTTTCATTTTCCTGTTAATTTTACAGATGGGGAAACGGAGGCAAATGAGGTTTAGTGACTTGTTCAGGATCACATAGCTAGTACTGTCTGAGGTCAGATTTGAACTCAGGAAGATGTCAGTCTTCCTGATTCCAGGCCTGGTACTCTGTGCTCTAGCAGCCCCCTAGCTGCTCCCAAATTCCGAGCCTTCTCTAAAGGGAATCTTGAAAGGAGCTTGTGGGTCCATCCTCCTGCCCTCCAATCCGGTCTCAGTGGGGAGGCCACTGAGGGTCTTGGGAGATGATGAGTAGCATCCAAGCTGAAGCGATTTCCATAGTGATGAAATTATTGGTGGTTCTTCTAGGCTGGGAAAAGCACATGGCTCTCAGAGCATAAGCCAATCAGAGAATCTGGTAGCAATTAATAATGGACTAGATATTCCTACAGAAACAGGAGCCGCTGCTTCCTGAGATGCAGCCCATCCTCTGTGCTGCTTGGACCAGAGCTGACGCGTCTTGCTTAATATACAGGAATATGATCCTGGAAATCACATCCTAATAGGAATAGTTGGAGAAACTAAAGATATTTCTTTAGCTAAAGAGACAGCTAGGCAAGGGAAGAGCACCAGAACTGGAGTCAGGAAGACTTGAATTCAAATCCAGCTTGCTAGCGATGTGACTCTGGGCAAGTCACTTCACCCTGCTGGACTCAGTTTCCCCATCTGTAAAATGAGTTGGAGAATGAAATGGCAAACCGTTACATTATCTCTGCCAAGAAAACCCCAAATGGGGTCAAGAAGAATTGGGCAGGACTGAAAAATGAACAAAACACCAACATTTAACCTAATGGGATTTATGATTGCCATTTTCAGATATTTTGAAGAAATCTCTGATGGCCTCCCCACATCCTCCTGATTTCAAGAGAAACAAAAGGAAGCCCCACTCTCTTTTCTTCCAGACAGATACTTCTAGCTCTGAATCAATAGTCCTCTCATTCTGTGGTTTACCCAGTAGTGGTCTCTGAGGTCTCATTTAGCCTGAAGCCTTTTGGGGCTTTTATTTCTAACCTTTCCTCCAACTCAAAGATTCTGTGGATTTCAAGCCACAGCCACTCATTTCATTCATTTGAGACACCATAAATTCCAGTTCAAGAACCATGTCCTGCCCATTGAGCTTTTTATACAGTATTTGATCCACGCAGGGAGACAGAATAGACACTGTCGTTAATGTGAATGGGGCGCAGCCCTCTCTCCTTTGCTCACATTGGTTTAATATCCTTTGGTGGGACCCTTGGAAGTTTCTCACGGATGCTAATGGTCCCCTCTGTGTAGCTGAGCCAAATGAGGAATTCCAGGACCCAGAAATAAATTAGTCACTTAGACTCTGCTTTGAGTTGCTTCAAGCTAAACAAGGGAATTTTCCCCTCCCCACCCCCAATTAGTTATTACAGCTCTGGCTTTATGTAACCGGGATAGAGCCTCCCCTGGTAGGACCCAAGAGTCCTGTCCAGCTCTCCTTTGCTTGCAGTGACTGACACATCCAGACACAGACCATTAATTCATTCCTTTCCCCCTTCCTGCCTCCTCCCTCTTTTCAGCTGCCAATTATGCCTTGTGTTAGTGGCATAGAAACCGCGGGCTTTCTTCCCTTCGGAGGATTCCCCTTCAGAGGTGCCAAGCTCTTGAGTTAGGGGATAGGAACGTTTCTGGGCTCTCACAGCGATTTCTGTAGAATTGTAGGAGAAATGCTGCTGATTCCTTCTGTGTAGCCATTTTGTCCCCTTGCTTCTTATACCAAAGCTCTTCATTGGTTCCATCAGCTTATCCGCTGATTCTCTGGGGTTTTCTAAGTGAGCCGTCGCGCCCTCTGCAAAGCGGAGGCTTCTGCCTCCCCTTTGCCGACGTTTGTGCCATTATTTTGTCGGCTTATGGTTCTGACAGACCTGGCCGGTGTGATCACTGTCGATGGAAAATGGCTGGATTTCTTCCGACCGCCTGTGTATTGGACCCAGCCTTCCCCTGGTCCTTCTGGAGATGACTAACTCCAGCTTGGCTGTGTGGGCTGGCCAGAATATTCCTACTATCTCTGAGCCCCATAAACACTGCAGGCTTTGTCCTCTCCCTTATCGGCCCTTTAACATAACACAGAGCCCTTACTGTGTTCCATTTGGACCCTGGCAGCCACAGCTTCTCCCCACCCCCATCCCCTTTCCCCTCTACTTTAGGGGTCTTTTGTTCAGAAGTTTCATTGTCCCTCCCAGTCTCCCTTCTGCCACACTCTGTGGTGCCGGCAATAAAAGTATGTTTATTTGGGGAAAGAGAAGGGATACTTTACCCCACCCCCAACCCACTTTGTGTGGATTCACAAATGCATTCAGTCAGTCCAGAGCAAAATTCACTCCTTGTCCTGCAAAAAAAAGTAAATGGGAGCTGGAGCCAGGGAGGCATTTGTTACTGCCAGTAGGGAAATTCTGAGTGTTAAAACTGGCAGTGTTTACCTGAATGGAGTGAAGAGGACCTGGGTTCAAGTCTCACCTCAATCACTTAGCACCTGTTAGCAGGTTTACATCTAAAAGGATCTCCGCACTCATCTACGTCAGGCTTTAAACTTCACTGAACGTTTTTATTTTATTTCATTTGAGCCCTTCCATAACCATCTGATGGGTATTATTATCCTCATTCTACAGAGGGGGCCACTGAGGCTTAGAGAGCTGATGATTTGGCCATGATCACACAGCGAGATGCAAAATGTGCACATTATATAAAAGTCCTTCGAGACTGTACGGGGGTCATCCCAGCAGTTTCTGTCAGCTCGTCAAGTCAGGAAACACCATGAGCTGATCACCCTCTGTGCTACCTCTGCTCCCTGTTACGACACGTGCTGGAGACTTAAAAAAAATATTTTTTTATCTTATTCTTTCTAGGCCAAGGTGCCCGCAGAACAATCTGCCCATTGTGTTTGGTCACCTGTGAGAGAGAGAGAGAGAGAGAGAGAGAGAGAGAGAGAGAGAGAGAGAGAGAGAGAGTGTGTGTGTGTGTGTGTGTGTGTGGCCACACACAAACTGCCCACTCCCAGTTGTCTTGATTTTCTTTACCTCAGTTACAACCTTGGCTCTGTCCCCCAGTCTGTCTTCACGTCATCATTCCTGCTATCTCTGCTCATAAACCGCACAGCTTTGCTGCCGCCCTTTTTTCTCCAGCCCTAAATCATTTTGTTCTGATAACCCTGGGACTCAAGGCCGGAAAGCTTTCCTCTGCCTCCCTCCTCTTCCCAACGGGAGAATCCCTGACATTTTCCCATGGGCTCTCACCTGCCGAGAAAGAACAGCTCTCCTGGAGCTTTGCAATGGGCGTTTCCCCAGAGAGCCAGCAGAAGGAGCACAGCTCCCAAGGTGAAAACCTCCCACAAATGCTCCTCCCCCACAGCTCTAGAGCTGAAAGTCTTTGAAGACCCAAAGTTCTTCCATTTTACAGATGAGAAAATTGAGACGAGAGACACACGTGTCCCTTCCCTCTCTACAGCCAGTTCTCCGGTATAGAGAGATCTTTAGTTTTGTTTTTGTTCAGTTTTGTTCAGCCTTGTCTCATTCTTTGTGACCCCATTTGGGGTTCTCTTGGCAAAGATACTGGAGTCATTGGCCATTTCCTTCTCCAGCTCGTTTGCCAGATAAGGAAACTAAGGCAGACAGGGTTACATGACTTGCCCAGGATCATACAACTAGTAAGTGTCTGAGGCCAGATTTAAACTCAGGAAGTTGTCTTCCTGACTTCAGGCCTGGTGCTCTGTCCACTGCCCTCTACATTTTAATTAGTTGGGTTGTTGGAATAAATTCAAATTCCTGAGAAATAATTGTGCATTTACTTTCTAGCCCATCCGCTGCATCCTTCGTGGCACTGCCAGACTCATCTTGATATATCTAGATCTGGTTCTGGGATTCTTTTGCTCTAAAACCTTTGTGGCTCCCCATTGTTTGATGGATAAAGTTCATGTGGGTGCTTCTACAATTCGGTGTCACTTTAATTTGAGAGGCAGCCTGGTCCAGATTTGGTCCAATTGCTGTGGCCACATACTACAATCAAACAGGTCTGTCCTCTGCCCCTGGAATACACCCCTGCCCCCGCCTTCATATCTCCTCTATCTAGAGTGGACTCTCTAGCCATCTTTTCCAAGTGAATTCCCACCCAGGGAAAGCAGCTGCTGCTGTGGCACCTCCTCCAAGGAGCATTCTCTGATTCTGCAGGTCAGTAAGGAGAGTCGCTCTGGGACCTCCCCTAGTGTTGGAATCTTTACAAACTGCTAACTAATTAGAGTTGATCTAATCTTACAAGAAGATGTTTTGGACCAGAACCTGAAACAAGGTACTAAGTAGAACAAATTGATACAATGCTTGTGTTTGCACCTTTACTCATTGGAGTTCACAAGTATGCCAGCTTCACAAAGTAAACTTTGTAACTTTGTGAGTTCACACCTCCCTTAAAGCTCTTAGGGCCAGAGAGCACTATGGGAGAAAACCCAGAACCCCATTCTCTCAGATATAAGGCCAGTGAAGAGAGAGCTATTCGAGAATATATTCCACTTGGCTGGCTGGTCGCAGAAGAGAGTTCAGCTGGATTGGAGAGGAGCACTCTGGTGCAGACACAGAGCACTTTGGGAGATTTCACCAGAATGACATGAAGAGTGGAGCCGGCTGGAGGCTGAAGAAAGCAGAGGCTGAGGCTGAAGGACCAGACCTTTGGATTTGGAGACATTCGGAGGGAGCTCTTGGAACCAAGCAGAGAGATAGACCTCTAAGCTAACCTGGCTATATTGGAGATAATAAAAGATCTGAACTTTTATCACCTGGCTGCATTTTGAGAACAAGATCACCACACCCTAGCACTTTGTTTTATGTCTAATGGGCTGTGATTTCATCTGTAGAAGGAAACTCCCTGGTGAGAACACTTCATCTACCAGTATCCTTTGGAGTCTTAGAAGCCAAGGGAAGGACCTTGAGCCAGGATTTATCCCAGCAGGACTTGAATCCTGCTTTAAAATTTTTTTTTTTTTTTGGTACACATCTAGCTTCCTTCCATCAATGGCACCTAAAGCACTTAATACTATGTGGATTCTGTAGCGGTGAATCCTGTGGCTATGACCAGTTGTGTTTATGTCCGACCCCCAACCATATTTCTTGTTCATATTCCTTTGTTCTGACATCAGGGAGGTGAGACCATGACATGCAAGTGAATTGGACTGAGGTGAAGGAAGGCTGTGGCCTTGCACTTAACTTTCTCTTCTTGAGCCCTCAGAGATCAGGACACCTGATCAGGTCCTGGAGGCAGTAGGAGACCCTGGCCTTTTTAAGCTAACGCCTTTAACCTTGGAAGCAGAGGCCTTGTATTCTCTTGTTTTCCTTCTCTGTCACCTCACGATGGTCTCTGCATACACCAGGTATTGCTAGAAGTGGATGAATAAGTGGGGAAAAATCATCTTTTAAGCTCTTGATATGGGCCAAATGCTAGGGAAACAAATTCACAAGACAAGGCCCTGCCCTCATGGAACTTACACTTTAACAGCCACCTAGTGAGCTTATTTAAATAAATGTAGCTGAGACTTAATCTTATTTGAAGATTGGAAGAAAGTTAGCTACCAGTCTGGATGCTGGTGGCAAGTAATCAGTCTCTTTCTTGGCAATATCAGGGCCTCCCCTTCCCACTGTAGTCATGGAACCCAGTGTTAACCATTTCAGTTTTGTATCCTGGCCACTTTATGTTACCATTGGAGGCACAACATGGGGATTTTAATCTCCCTCTTTTCCAGGAATAGCTAAATAAATAATTTCTGAATTAAATGTTCAGTATAGTCTAAGGAATTCTGGGCACTGAGCCACCTGAAAGCTAAACTTTTGGAAAAGAAAACTCATTTTCTTTAATTGAAAAATCTGGTCTTTCTATGTCTCATGTGTTACTGAGATCACCTGGTGGAAATCAGGTAAAATATGAACTTAATACAAGTCCCCTCCTCCTTTTCATGATCTCCTTATCCCATCCAACATTGAATACTCCATCTCTGGCCCCATGCTTTTGTTGGATATTTTCCCCCTTTAAAATAGTTTTAAATTAAATTAATTTTTTTTCAATGAACAAAAATCTAGTTTCTCTTTATTCCTATTTTCCTCATCTCCCTAATTTTGTTGGAGATGGGAGGGATAGGAAAGAGCTTGAAATAAATAGGCACACTCGAGGAAAACAAATTATAACACTAGGCCATGTCCAAAAAGGGTACCTCAGCCTGCCCCCGAGTCCATTATCACGTCTGTCAGGAGGTGCTACCATGCTTTTGCAGCTCACAGAGGTATCATGGGTAGCGTTTTCTTGGATCTTGAGTCAGGAAGAATTGCGTAGGAATCCACCTCTGATTTTCATTATTAGCTCCATGGCGCTTGGGAATTAAGCCCCTTTACTTTTCTCACACTTGGGGTTTGCTCACTTGTAAAATGGGGATCATATAAGATCCACGAGACTGGAAGGATCAGATGATAGAAGATATTTGTAAAGTACCTTAGAGGGATAGAGATTTGTTAGGAGCTAAACTTGAGACTTCATCGGTATAGGGAACTTCCAGTGAGGAAATTGCTTTTGAGTATAGATCTGTCAGTTGATAAACACTTATTGAACTCCTTTTGTGTACCCATCACTGTGCTAGTAAGCTCTGAGGATACAAAAGACAACCCTTGTCCTCCAAGTTACAATCTCATGGGGCAGAGTACACACAAAAAATGAGTACAAACAAGCTATATTGTAGACAAGATAAATGGGAAATAACGAGCAAGGGAAGGCACTAGAATTAAGAGGGGCTGGAGGTTTCCAATTTAGACTCTTAGAGAATGGACGGGGGGCACTGAGAAGGATCACTCAGCCACTATGTGTCAGAAGAGAGACTTGGATCTATGTCTTCTTAGCTTGAAGATCCAACCCTCTAGGAGACCTCTATCATTCTGCAAACCTGAAAATCTATATAATCTTGGATCTATAATGAGAGTATTAGAATCATCCTCATGAATATTCCTCTCTGTCTCAGTATCCTGGAATCCCTTCAAATCTCAGTTCAGACAGCACTTTTCCATGTTGCTGTATCTTTCCTGGAAGCTTCCTGAGGGCAGGGACTATATCACTGTGGTCTTCCTACCCGCATCTAACTTAGGGTGGAGCACATCGTAGGTTCTTGTTGACTTAATTGATTCCCTGCAAATACATGTGGGCGGGCACACACACACACACACACACACACACACACACACACACACAGAGTTACTACTATATCCCTCAGTTATATAGTGGATAGTGGATAGATAACTGATCTTGGTGTCAGTACAATGAGTTCAAGTCTCTCCAACACATCCTGGCTCCGTAATGCTCTCTAAGACTGGTAATTTGTCAGTCTGCATTGGCCAAGGGAACTTCCCCCCTAATGCTCCCCACAGATATGGAATCCCAGCTCTAGTCCAAGCCCCACCAAATACCCAAACAGACTCAGTAAAATCATGTCCTGGAGGGCAGAGCTTTTGTATTTCTATTGTCTTGCTCAGAATAAGCCCTCTAAGATATGTTGACTTGAATTCATGATCTCAGGGGTGATCCAACCCTACCTGCCACACAAAGGTGGGGGGCATAATAGGAGGAGGAGGAGGGGATTTGATCCAAGTTCTATGGGAAGATTGGTTGAAAAAATTGGAAATAACCTATAGAAAGAGAGTCTTGAGGGAAGACATAATTGCTCTCTCCAAATATTTTTGCAAGGCTCCCTGAGAAAGAAAGATTTAGGGATGTTTTTGTTTAAGGCCAGAAAATTAATAAGTGAAAAAGGCAGAAAGATAAATTTTTTCCTCAACATAAGGAAAATTGTCTTGACAATTAGAGTCATCAAAAATCGGCGTGGGATGAATCGCCTTGGGAGATGGCCTCCTTCACTATTGGACGGCCATTTCTTTATCAGGATATAGGTTGGACTCGCTTCTGCGATTCCATGATAACAGTTAATTGGGATGAAAGGAATTGAAGAGTTCTGTAGTTTTCCCTTGATCAACTCGATGCTTTGGGCTTAAAAAAGCTGAATTTCCCCCAAATGTTTGCAAAGCTGGAGGCAGAATTTCTAGGCAGTGCAGCTCGGTGGCCTTGCCAATACGCGCTGGAATTTGGTCATGTTTGAAAGCTGGATCGGGAGCCCAGAGACAGCTGCGCGCCAGCCTCGCCAAATCCCCAGGGGGTCATCCTCAGGTTGGCTGCAGAAAGGTCCTTTTTGGCTCGGCTTTTGTTGTGGTCACAGCAGCTCCTGGAAACAGTCTGTTTGAGGAAGCCTGGTGCTGTGGAGTTGTGAGAGGTGCGGATTCAAATGCCGCCCGATCCTTCCTGTTCTGAGCCCGGGTTTCCTCGTCTTTAAAATAGGGAGGATAATTCTTTTAGGGTCTCTTTCACAGGCTGGAATGAGATTGTGTGAATCCTAAAGCTCGGGGCTCCTGTTGGCTTTTGCTGATTCACAGGGGGATTGTCATAGGCATTGATGGAAGGAACACTCGGCCCAAGAAAATCATGGTGCCTTCAAGTACCAAAGAAGCATGAAGTCGGCCATTGGTTAAGTGGTTACCATGGTGACAGTCATTGCCAGGGTGCCTCGGTAGCATAGTGTAGGTGATAGAAGTAGTAGTTGTTGTTGTAGTAAAAAGTTGCAAAAACAAATGGACCCCAAATGAGTCTCTTTTTTACACACACACACACACACACACACACACACACACACACACACACACAGCTTCCCTCCCCCTTTTCCCCCCGGGGGAAGGCGTTCAACTCCTGCCTCAGACTCTGATTAGCTGTGGGATTCTGGCCAAGGCATTAATCTCTGCCTACCTCTCTCTGGTTTTCTTTCTCTAAAGTGGGAATAATACTAGATTTTATCACAGAGGAAATAAGCTTGTAAAGAAAGGGTTTTGCAACCAGTGTGTGCTGTGGCCTTGTGAGAAGTGTGGATTCAAAAGCTTTAACCACCTAAATCTTTATCTTCCCAGCAGAATGTAAGCTCTTTGAAGGCAAGGACTCTATTTCATTTTGGTTTTGTATATCTAGCACAAGTAGGGATATTATCGAGTGTGTTGGATTAGATTGGATTCTATTCCATTCTTTAGTCAAAAGAGGATTAAAGGTAGATGGGGTCTGGGCAACAGAGTCACCACCTCTGGCAAGGGAGGAGTCTTTGTTTGTAATAGAAAATAAAGCTTTGGGGCTTCCCAGACTGAGCTCCCCTTTGCCCTTATGTTACTCCACTTTTCTCCTCAAATAGCCCTTCTGGCCTTGGTTATTTGGTTTTGATAATTGAAACATTTAACTCGTAAAGCACACACTGTGTGTCACGCATTGTACTATGTCCTGGCCATACCAAGAAAGGCAAAAACACAGTCCCTGCTCCCAAAGAGCTCATGTTCTAATAGAGACATAGCACGTCAGTGAGCTGGAAGGCCCTCAGAGGCTTTTGAGTGTAGCCCCATCATTTGACAGATGAGAAAGTTGAGGCTGAAGGACATGAAAGGTCCATGAGGCCGTCATCCTCAGTAATCAAGGCCTTTAGAGCTGGCTTCTTTTCCCTGGAACATCTGTGTGTCTCTCACCTCTCTGTGTGTCTATCTCAGTCTCCCTTCCTTCCCCTCTTCCTTCCTCTCCCCACTCCTGTCTTTCTGTCTCTCCCTTCCTTCCTCTCCCCATTCTTTCTCTTTCTGTCTTGTCTCTGTCTCTCCCTTCTTTTCTTTCCCCATTCTTTCTCTTTCTGTCTATCTCGTCTCTGTCTCTCCTGTCTCTGTCTCTCCCTTCTTTCCTCTCCCCATTCTCTCTCTCTCTCTCTCTCTCTCTCTCTCTCTCTCTCTCTCTCTCTCTCTCTCTCTCTCTCTCTCATCTCTGTCTCTCCCGTCTCTGTCTCTCTCTTCCTTCCTTTCCCCATTCTTTCTCTTTTTCTCTCTCTCTTGTCTCTGTCTCTCCCTTCTTTCTCTTTCTCTTTCTTGTCTCTATCTCTCCCATCTCTGTCTCTCTCTTCCTTCCTCTCCCCATTCTTTCTCTTTCTGTCTCTCTCCCTTTCTTTCTCTCTGTCCTTATGCTTCCAGAGTCAGTTCTGGTTTCCTATATGGCCTTTCTAGCTTGGAGGTGGATTGCATTTCCCCAGCACTCAGAAGACCGATGCTTTTGTTTTTATCCCTGAGATGCATTACTCATTGCCTTCCTTGGCCCAGGACAGATGGAAATGTGAAATACTTCATTACAACCTAATTTCCCTGTGGGTCATAAGCATCCTGGGGGACTATGTCATCATGCTGTGGAAGGCACAGAAACTTCTGGAACAGGCCTGAGCAGCCAATGAATCATTCATCCCATTTGCTATTGTCTGTCTCTCAAAGCACATCAACGTGGCCCCATTCTGTGCAGTTAAGGGTGTCTTGCTTCCACCCCTGGCCAGAGCTTTGCCATTGGATCAGTCCAGTGCGTCCTTTGTCTGATAAACAAATACTCATGCTTTCTGGGGCTTGGGCCAACCCATGCTCCATCGGGGCCCCTACATAGAGTCTCGATTATCCCCTGAACTTATGAATGAAGAAACTAATAGAGGCCACAGAGTAAGTTTTGGGGTGAACGGACTCCAGCAAAAAGCTCTGTCCCTGGTAGCAACCAGTGATTGGGCATCAGTTCAGAATAGTTCTGTCTGTACCTCATTGCCAAACAATGAAAAAACCAGATTAAAGAGCAAATAGACATCGTTTGTTGAGGAAGAGAAGGAGTGTGACATTCAAAATTTATTTGATAAATCGTGAAAACCCAGAGTAGTGATATCCAGGTATCTACCTGCATGATCGAATATTCGGCTGGCATGGAACCAAATTGGGTAAATCACAATACTTCTCTCGGTCTCAGTTTCCTTATCTATAAAGGAGGGTGATAGGCTGGATGAGAGGCCTCACAGCTTTACATTGGTGATCATTCCCCATTTCCAGGTGGAAAAAAACCAAGGCAGAACCCAAGATCACACAGGTGGTAAGTGATGGAGTAGCATCCTGTCCTTTAACTAGTAACCCCTGGGCAGCTCCCAGGACCTCAGTGTTGTCATCAGTAAAATGAAAGGTTTGGAAGACATTGAATAAGGCCTTTCTCCATTCTGGGGCTATAAACTTCTTAGGATTTTAGTTTCTTTTATGGGGTAGAACTGCAGCCATTAATTAAAGAAAGTGTTTTTCAGGTCTTCAGAACTTAGTTTGTTTCCTCCTCTGTAATATCGATGAAGTGACCTCAGTGGTTCCTTCCAGGTCCAGAGCCTATGAAGAACTGCACCCTGTTTTTTTGTTTATTTTTTCTCCTTCCTTTCTTTTATTTTTAATACACATTGCTTTATGAATCATGTTGGGAGAGAAAAATCAGCGCAAAAGGGAAAAACCATGGCAGAGAGAGAGAAAAAAAACAGAAAAAAGAAGTGAACATAGTGTGTGTTGATTTACATTCAGTCTCCTTAGTTCTTTTTCTGGATGCAGATGAGCTTTTCTGTTGAAAGTCTATTCGGATTGCTGAACTCTTGAGATCACCAAGTTGATGATCGCACATTCTTGCTGTTCCTGTGTACAATGTACTCCTGGTTCTGCTTGTTTCACTCAGCATCAGTTCATGTGACTTTCCCGGCCTTTCTGAAATCAGCCTGTTCGTCGTTTTTAAATAGAACAATAATATTCCATTACCTTCATATGCCACAGATTATTCAGCCGTTCCCCAATTTTCCAATTCTTTGCCACCACAAAAAGAGCTGCTACAAACATTTTTGCACATATGGGTCCTTTCCCCCTTTTTTATGATCTCTTTGGGATACAAGTCTAGTAGAAAAGGACACTGCTGGATCAAAGGGCGTGCACAGTTGGATAGCCTTTTGGGTATTGTTCCAAACTGCTCTCCAGAATGGTGGGATTATTTCGCAACTCCACCAACAATGCATTAGTGTTCCGGTTTTCCCACATCCCCTCCAACATTTATCATCTTTTCCTGTTATCTGAGACAATCTGAGAGGTGCAAGGTGGTCCCTCGGAGTTGTTTCAATTTGCATTTTTTTAATAGTGATTCAGAGCATTTTTTTAGATGACTATAGATGGCTTTAATTTCCTCATCTGAAATTTGTTCATGTTCTTTATTCACCTTGCTTTGTGTCTCATTTTTTCCAGGAACAATTTCATCCACCAAGCGGACGGGGATTCCGGCTCCTCGAGAACTTGCGGCACCCATCTCGAGAGAGAGGACGGCCCTTCGAGCTCCCGCCAGCACCAAGAAACCAATCCCCAGTCCGATATCTTCCTGTGCCCCCACTCCTACTAAGCACTTAAGAGGCACCAATAAATCCAAGCAGGAGAATGAAGCCGGGGACAAGGCATTGCTGGAATCCCAGGTCCGGGAGCTCCTGGCAGAAGCCAAGACGAAAGATTTCGAAATCAGCAGGCTCCGGAGCGAACTCAAGAAATTCAAAGACAAAGGTTCCCCCAATGCCGCCGAGGGGCCCGACGCTTGTGACCAGAATGGCGACGGGCTGTCACCGCCCCCTGGGGACCTGGATCCCTTGATAAGAACTCTTCAAGAGAAGAACAAAAATTTCCAAAAAGAGCTGATCGATCTCGGGGAGGAGAACCGGGCTCTCAAAGAAAAGCTGGCCTGCATGGAGCACTCCCCCAGCTCGGAGGCGCCCACCAGCAATGACGGGGACAGCAGCCTGCCCACCCCCACGACGCAGGAGTCGAGCTTCGGAAGCCCCACCAGGAACCAGCTGTCGGGGGAGATGGAGGACTACAAGCAGCCCCTGAGCGGGAACGCGCTCCGGACCTCGGGCTCCTCGAGCAGCGACGTGACCAAAGCCTCCCTGTCCCCCGACGCTTCCGATTTCGAGCACATAGCGGAGGCCCCTTCCAGGCCCTTGTCGTCGGGCAGCAACCCCTTCAAGAGCCCCCGGTGCTCCACGGGGGGCAGCTCCCCCAACAACATCAGCGAGCTGTCGGTGGCCTCCCTCACGGAGAAAATCCAGAAGATGGAGGAGAACCACCACAGCACCACGGAGGAGCTGCAGGCCACGCTGCAGGAGCTGTCGGACCAGCAGCAGATGGTCCAGGAGCTGACGGCCGAGAACGAGAAGCTGGCGGACGAGAAGAGCCTCCTGGAGACGTCCTTCCACCAGCACCGGGAGCGCGCCGAGCAGCTGAGCCAGGAGAACGAGAAGCTGATGAGCCTCCTGCAGGAGCGGGCGCAGGAGGAGGAGGCCGGCGGCCAGGACGACAAGGTCCTGGAGCTGGAGCAGAAGTGCACCGAGATCCTGGAGAACGCCCAGTTCGAGAGGGAGAAGCTCCTCAACATCCAGCAGCAGCTGACCTGCAGCTTGCGCAAGATCGAGGGGGAGAACCAGGGGGCGGCCGAGGTGATCAAGCACCTCAAGGAGGAGAACTCGCAGCTGAGCGGCCTCCTGGAGCGGGAGCGGCACAACAGCAGCGCGGCCGCCAAGGCCCTGGACGACTGCCGGGTCAGCCTGGAGGGGCTCAAGATCGAGAACGCGGCGCTGAAGGTCCAGCTGGAGAGCGAGAAGCAG
The DNA here is from genome assembly GCF_016432865.1 of Antechinus flavipes. Classification (NCBI taxonomy): domain Eukaryota; kingdom Metazoa; phylum Chordata; class Mammalia; order Dasyuromorphia; family Dasyuridae; genus Antechinus; species Antechinus flavipes. The sequence continues at coordinate 24,773,893 of NC_067401.1, read as the reverse complement.
AAGGCGGTGGAGCTGGGCGCCGCGGGCCACGCCCGGGACACGTCCGAGGTGCAGGACAAGCTCAAGGTGGCCCGGGCCGAGAAGGACCAGCTGGAGCTGTCCTGCATGGAGCTCAAGCAGGAGCTGCTCAAGGCCAACAGCGAGATCCAGCACATCCAGGGCATGCTGGCCAAGGTAAGGGCGCCCGCCCCCCGTCGCAGCTCCCGAGCTTCCCGGGGGCTTCGTGTGCTCCCTGCCTCAGGGGGGACCAGGGTGGGAGGCGAGGCGGCATTCAGAGATGGGGGGTCCAGAGAAGGATACTTACCAATTAGCCCCCCAACTGTAAATATAAACTATAAAAACGTATATCCTGCTGTTTGAGGGAGAGGCCGAGCAGAGTCGGGCGGGGAGGGATCCCTCTGTGCCCTTCTGTGCCCCCGGGAGCCAGGGCAAGTTACTCCTCCAAGCTGGGCCACGGGTTCCTGCAAGTTAAGAGGGTCAGGCTGGCTGATCTCTGAGGTCTGTGACCCCTCATCTGTAAAATGAAGAGCTCCTCAATCGCTTAGTCATTCTCTCTGTCTCTGTCTTTGTCTCTCTGTGTCTGTCTCTATTCCTCTTTGTCTCTATCTGGATCTCTCTCTCTGTCTCTGTCTCTGTCTCTCTCTCTCTCCCTCCCTCCTTTGCCTGCCTTCTGCCTTGTCTCTCTCTGTGTGTCTTTGTCTCTCTCATCTCTGTTTCTCTTTCTCTTCTCTGTCTGCCAGTCTCTGCCTCTGTCTTCTTCTGTCTTTGTCTTCTGTCTCTATCTTTCTGTATCTCTTTCTCCTCTATTCTGTCTCTTTCTCCTTTCTTTCTCTCTGTCTCTTTCTATCTCTGTATCTGTCTCTCTGTCTTTCTTTGTCTCTTTCTCTCTCTCTCTCTCCTTCTTCCTCCCGCCCTTTCTTACCTCTCTCTTCTTTCTCCTTTCTCATTCTCTTCCCCTTCTTCTCCCTCCTCCCCTCACCCTCTCCCTCTCTTCTGGTTCTTTCTCACCTCCTTCAAAAATACCCAAGTGTGGCCATCCTTAAGGAACCAGGGGCCACTTCATAAGTATTAGTTTTCTGACTGACGAAGCCTCCTCAGGTTCCCTTCCATTGGCTTGGGTCACTTCAGTCCTTCTAGGGCACATGTGTTCCTTATATTTTTTCATCCTCCTTAGCTTCCTGATGCTCCGGTGGGTTTCTGCACAGTTGCTGGTTCTATGTGTCCTTTTAATTATTTGCTACTCTTTATAAATAACTACTTAAGTATCCCCTGAAATCCCTCCCTCATTTGAATTCGGCAATCATTTATTAAATACTTTCTGCCTTGTGGGACCTGAGTAAGAAACTGGGAACACAGACAAAAATGAATAGCCCTGCCCTCCGGGAGCTTACGTTCTATTGGGAGGAAACCCTTGGTTCACCAAAAAATCCAAAATAGCAATCGGTAAACATTTATTGAAAACCTAAGACTTGGTGCCAGGCACTGTGCTAATAAATACTGGGGATTCAAAATAGGGGCAAATGGGACAGCTCCTGCCCTCAAGGAGTTTATATTCTACCGGGAGGAAACAAACTCGTACATGGGAAATTAAAAGATAGACAAAATATATAACCAAATTCAAAATATAGACGATGTATTTCTTAGGGTGAGAGAAGTCCCAAGGATTGGAGTGGGTGGCGAGAGGGATCTGGTTCAGCCTTGTGTGGGATTGAATTTGTGCTTGAATTGAACCATGAGGCAAGCTGGGAGTTCCAAGAGACAGAGGTGGAGAGGAGAGCATCCCTTAGTCATGGGGCACAGCCTGGGCAAAGACCTGGAAATGAGAGATGAAATTTCATGGTTGACAACAGCAAGTGATTTTGATTTGAAAACTGAATGCGTAAGATATATAGAAAAGTGAAATCAGGCTGTAAAAGGCGAGTCGCAGCCCCAGTGCAGAGGATTTTTAAATGTCAAGAAGGGTTTATATTTTATCTATAATATCTCCATTGAAATTCGTGATAAAGCAGTTGAGGACAGGAGACATTTCTGTCTCCGAGTCTGGCGCTCCCCGCGCACGTGGGAGCTTCATGTTCTTGGTACTCCTGGGTCCTGGCATTCACCCCTACTTTGAAAAACGCTGTTAGCTTTTTTTTTTTTTTTTTTTTTTTTGAACAGAGGCAGTTAAATTACTGACCTGAAAATCTTTTAATGAAGAATAAATAGATTCAGGTTGAGTCACAAGTTAATATTCAAACGAGGGAACTTAATTCTATTCTAAATCATGAACCTGACACACCATTGTTTGGCAGAGTGTGTTATTATTGTAGTGTCAAAAATGAAGGCATGCCAGACAGAAAAATAAACGTAGTCATACGGTGTTCAGTCACTGAAGGGGCCGTTACTCCAGTGGGCAGAGCTCCGACCCTGTCGTCAGCAAGGTCCGCAGCCAAATCCAGTCTACAAGTCACTTCATCCCTGACTCAGTTTCCTCATTTGTACAACGTCCTTTCTAGGTCTCAAGACTTTGATCCCGAGAGGGAGGTGGAGACAGTTGAGGATTGTGGGTTGAGTGCTGGGCTAAAGAGCCCCCTTAGATCCCAATAAGGACCCCAATAGATCTGGTCACTTACTAGTTGCATGATCTTGGGCAAGCCACCTAAAGCTTCTCTCCTTAAGAGGGCCTGAGTTCAAATTTCAACTCAGACACTAGTTCTGGGAACTGGGAAAGTCAGTTAAAAAGAAAATTAAATGGAAACAAAATTTTAAAAACTCTCTATTTGCCTCAATCTATAAAATGGGGATAATAGTACTTCCCTCCCAGACCCGTTATAAAATGAGGTTTTGTGTGTGTGTGTGTGTGTGTGTGTGTGTGTGTGTGTGATTATTATTAGAACAGAGTAAGTGCTTTATAAAGCATTATATATGCTTTATATGTGCTATAGCATTTTATATGCTTTATATGTGCTATAACATTTATAAATGTTAACTATTATTGTTATTTTTTTTATTATTGCCAAAAAAAGAAAGTGTCTGTAGCCAAAAAAAACTTAGTCATTCAAATAGTATTTTGAAAGCAAAAAAAGCCTGTATCAAAAACTGTACAATTTTAGCATCCTGATATATCATCTAAATCTGCCACCAGAAATGAGTGATGAAATGGAAAGGGAACTGATCTCCAAGTGAGTCTGTCTCTTTCTCCTTCTTTCTTCCTTCCTCCTTCTCTTTCTTGCTTCCTCCCTCCCTGCCTCTCTTTTCCTCTCTTCCTCCCTTCTTCTCTTCTTTCCTCCCTCTACCCCTCCACCCCCTCCCTCTCTCCCTCCCTCCCTCCCTTCTTCCTTCCTTCCCTTCCTTCCTTCCTTTCTCCTTCTCTTCTTTTTTTCCTCTCTCCCTCCCTCCCTTCCTCCCTCCCTTCCTTCCTTCCTTCCTTCTTTCTTTCTTTCTTTTTCCTTCCTTCCTTTCTGTCTGTCTTTCTTTCTTTTTTCTTCCTTTCTGTCTGTCTTTCTTTCTTTTTCCTTCCTTCCTTCTTGCTTTCCTTCCTTCCTCCTTCTCTTTCTTTCTTTCTTTGTCTTTTTCTCTCTCTCTTTCTTTCTTTCTTCCTTTCTTTTTTCCTTTCTTTCTTTCTTTCTTTCTTTCTTTCTTTCTTCCTTTCACATACTTTTCAAAGCCTCTGAAAGCCTGCACAATCCACTCCTTCTATGACTTAATAACAGTGATTATCTCAACTAGGACCTAAATGGTTAAACCTATATAAATGCTACCTATCATTATTAGATAAGATACAAGGTGCTCCTTAAGGTTTCCCAAGCACTCTTTGCGTACTATCTCATTTGATTCTCACAGTGACTTCAAGAGGTAGATGCTCTTATTATCCTCATTTCAAAGATTATGAAACTGAAGTACAGAGAGATGCGATCTGGCAGGATTTGAACTCAGATCTTCCTGATCCCACTGTATCCTCTAGCTCCTTCGTTTTTTCCACTTATTCTTTCAGTTGTGTCTTATTCTTTATGATCCCATTTGGGGTTTTCTTGGCAAGGATACTGAAGTGGTTTGCCATTTCCTTCTCCAGCTCATTTTACAGAGGAGGAAACTGAGGACCCAGGAGTTAAGCTATTTGACCAAATTTGTTTGGATCATGAGCAGAGGTGGAACCAAAGAACTAAACAAGAAACTGTTGGTCCCCCAAGTCTTGTTAGAGCCCAGCCCCCTTCCTTCCCTGACCGCATCCGGCAGATCATCAGAGTAAAGAAGCTTGGGATTCCTACTTCCCTCTCCCCCGACCTGGAGAACAGCAGCAGACACAGACTGAGTGAGAGAAGGAGAGTCTGGGGAAAAAGTCCTGTGATGCTTTGTTTTGAGACTCTCCCAGCACCGGAGAGCTAGCACAGGGGCTTCATCTCAGGAAAGAACGGGTCCTGCTTTAGAATCGGTCAGCAGATGAAAACATGCTCGAAGTTTCTTTGTTCAGTGACTGGGTTTTTGGTGGGGCTGGGGGGAGGGTGACAAAGGACAGGATTTGGAATGGCCATGGAGGGGTTTCTCCTGATTTTCAAGACAGTGGAGCTGAATTTTGGTGTGATGGTACCTTCCTTTTCTTGCAAAACGAATATTGCAGGCCTCTGGCCATGGCTGGATTTTCTTCCCGTGGCAGTGAATGAATGATGATGGTGGCTCAGATTGCCAAGGAGTTTCAAGGCTTAGGAAGCCCCGTATGTAATTCTACGCGAGGCCTTCCCTGCTAGAGAAGGAGGGGAGGCTCTTACTGAAGCCTGGGAACCTGTTTGTTCTTTCAGACTATTTTTATAACTAGTTCAGTATAATTAGTTTGCTGTGTCGTTCAGTGGATTGTATTTCATGGGTTGAAAACCGTGGTTCTGCAGAAGGGTCCCTGGGTCCCCAGATTAGTCCCAGATACAGAGAGGGGTCAGAAGCCTTTCCTTAATGGGACTGGGCTTTAAACAAAACTCCCAGTTGAGAAAACACCCTTCACCGAATAGGTTGCCATCTCCTCTGTATCTTAATCTTAGGGAATTTCCTAAATTACTGAGAATTTGAACCCCCTCAACTTTGACCTTTCACTCTTTCATTCTCTGGAAAGAATGCTAGATGTGGAGAAAGGAAGGAAGGAAACTCACCTTATGAAGCTCCTACTATGTGCCAGGCACTGGGTTAAGCATGTAAAAAATTTCTCATTTGAGCCCCTCAGCAGATCAGGGAAGTAAATGCTATTTTGATTCCTATTTTACAGATGGGAAATTAAGGCAGACAGAAGTTGAAGTGGGTGTAACCAGGGTCACATAGCTAGTCAGTATCCAAGGCAGTATTGAACTCGGGTCTACCCTGATTCTCTCAGGTCCATCAAATAGTTGTCCAGTTATTTAGACCATATGTCACAGTATAATTGGCTTCCTTGTAGTCCTGTGTATTTTATTCTGGAGGTTTGGAAGCAGGGGTCCGCCGGCTTCACCGGAGAGGTTGCCAAAGGGCCAAGAACACAAGAAGGATGAACAGCCTCTTCCAACCACGCTCGACTGAATCGGGCTTCGAGCTTTAGAAAAGGCGCTGGCCTGGCCAGGGAGCCTGCTCCTGGGAGCATCATCCCTCAGGCCCGGCTGCCGCTGGGGGAGGGCCCGGGGAGGAGCGATGGAACAAGCCTCTAGGCCTGGAGATTTAGGGAAACCAGATGGGCTTGCTGTGGAAGGAGGTGGCTGGGGCTCTGAGAGAAGGGAGGCCCCAGAGAGCCTTAAACCCACTGGCAAGGAAGCTTCGGAGGCTGCGGATGACGGATGAAGCCCGTCCCCCAACTCGTCCTGCAGGGGCTTCTTGGGGCTCCTTCCCCTGGCCGGCCTCATCAGGACCATATTTCCTGCTGACACCTAGTACATTCACACTCTTCTCCGCCCACGAGGAAAGAGAGCATTGAATCTGCCCCAAGTCTCTTTTATCCTTTGCCATTCTGAGAGAGAGAGAGAGAGAGAGAGAGAGAGAGAGAGAGAGAGAGAGAGAGAGAGAGAAGAGATAGAAACAGAGAGAGGAAGGGAGGGAGACAGAGACAGAGAGAGACAGACAGAGACAGAGAGAGACAGACAGAGAGAGAGAGAGAAAGGGAGAGAGACAGAGAGAGAGAGAGACAGAGAGAGAGAGAAAGGGAGAGAGACAGGGAAAGAGGGAGAGAGATAGAGACAGAGACAGGGAGGAAGGGAGGGAGACAGAGAGAGAAAGAGAGACACAGAGAGAGAGAAAGATAAAGACAGAGACAGACGGAGACAGAGACAGAGGGAGGAAGGGAGGGAGACAGAGACAGAGACAGAGACAGAGAGATAAAGAGAGACACAAAGAGACAGAGAGAGAGAGAGAGAGAGAGAGAGAGAAGAGACAGAAACAGAGAGAGGAAGGGAGGGAAACAGAGACAGAGAGAGAGACAGACAGAGAAACAGAGACAGAGGGAGGAAGGGAGGGAGACAGAGACAGATAGAAAGAGATAGAGAGAAAGAGACACACATACAGAGACAGAGAGAGACAGAGAGACAGGGAAGGAAGGGAGAGAGACAGAGACAGAAACAGATACAAAGAAAGACAGAGAGGGAAGGAGGGAGAGAGACAGGCAGAGACAGAGAAAGAGAAGAGACAGAAACACACACACAGAGAAAATATATTGACGAGACTGAGGGTGGGCAGCCTTTCATACCTGCAGTGCCCCAGCTCTGCACAAGAGGGAAGGGAGGGTCCTTTCGCTTTTTCTCTGGGGCCACGCTCAGTTGTCATGATTCAGCAGCACTAACTTGGATGGATTCGCCATTGATCTTCCTTCTCCATTTGCTGGTCGGGAGCTTATTCACTTTCCTGGTCCCGCACCAGTTCATAAAAAGCTTCTCATGCTTTTCTACATTCTCCTCATAGAGCAGTGATAATTCCCCATATTCCCAGGACTTTGTTGGGCCACGTCAGTCTGACGATAAATGATAAATAATAACCAGTGATGGCGGCCAATGACCTTAATCTTAATGCTCTGATCAAGCACATTAAGCCGATAGTTTCTCCATCTGCCCAACAGTCCATAGAACATCATAGTCCCACAGTGACACGTCTGTCCAGCAAGAATTTGGACTACGGGGGTGTGGCGGCCTTGGAATGTCCCTTCTCGTACACTATCTCATCATCATTGGAACATTGTTAGAAGTATTGATGTGACCCCTATAAAGAGAAGGAGGGTAGAGTGGAAGTGAAATCATATAATTATTCCTGAGGCAATTATAATGATAATGACAATAAAAACAGCTCATATTTACTCCGTGCTTTAAAGTTTACAAAGCACTTTTCCACACAAGATCCCTCTGACATAAGGCAGGGGAAATGTTACTGTTCCCAATTAACAGGGAAACTAAGGCACAGAGACGGGGTAGCTTGGATAGGAAGGTAGTAAGGTACAGCGTAAAGAGGCCCGATTGTGAAGTCACAGGACCTGCTGCTTCCTGCCTGTATGATCTTGGGAAAGTCACATAACACTCCAGGGCCCTCCTCTATAAAATGCAGACAATCACTGAAGAAACCCCAAGGATCTCTCCAGCTCCGGTCTATGATTCTACGGATTGTGGCGTTGTAAGAACAGCGTTCAAACCCAGTCTCCAAAGTTCACCGGCTTTATGGGGCTGTGGGCAGGTTACTTAATCTAGGCTTCTCAGACCCCTGTGAAATCATATATTTAAATAGTTAAAATAGTTTCGTAACTCCCCGTGGCTAAAGAGCTTCGGAGGCAGGATTCAAACTGAAATGCATTTTCCATTTCTCGTGGTCCGGTGCCCTTTCCCCATTTGTTCGATGAAGTAACCTCCATGGAATCCCGCAGAAGCCATGGCCATTAATGGCTCCTTCCAATCTCCCCTAGAATCTGTAGCCAGAGGGCTCACTCTGAAGGGTCCGGAGCCCGGCTGAAGCCGGGCAGGCTCTTTCCGAAGAGCAGGGCCGGTCAGCGTCTGGAGAGTTTGTACGCAATTACTCATTAGCCATTGCTTCATACCTTGACCTCTAGCATTTCCCACAAACCCCCAGCTAAGCAGATGGGCTTTTTTCCTTTTCAAGTAATTATTACCTTTGATTGCTAAAGGAATGTCAGTAGCTTCCCATGAGCAACATGCCCTTGCGGGCTGGGAGAGAGGTCTGGGGAAACTCGCTCACTGAACGAAGCAGATTTTTCGCCCCATCCTGGGGATTCGGCAAACTCTTCGTTAATAATTGCAATATTTGATAAGTCTTTCTCCTTGAAGAGATGAGGAACTGAGCATGGAATGATGGATTTTTCTTTTTTCTTTTTAGATTCTTTTAAAAAAATTTTATTTAGTTTTTTTATTTACAAGATATATGCATGGGTAATTTTTCAGCACTGACAACTGCCAAACCTTTTGTTCCGACTTTTCTCCATCCCCTCCCCCAGATGGCAGGTTGACCAATACATGTTAAATATGTTAAAGTATAAGTTAAATACAATATAAGTATACACATGTCCTAACAGTTGTTTTGCTGCACAAAAAGAATCAGACTTTGAAATAGTGGACAATTAGCCTGTGGAGGAAATCAAAATATATAATATATATTTTGAAATATATATATATATATATAAAATATATAATATATATTATATATATTATTATTATATATATATTATATATATATATATATATAAAATATATAATGATCTCCTGGTCCTGCTCATTTTATTCAGCAATGATGAATATTTTCACTTGATGTGCCTAAGGTTTCTGGGAACTTGAGCAGATTCATTTTCCCTGTGCCTCAGTTTCCTCATTTCTAAGATGACAATGTCTAACTAGAGGGCCTCTGAGAAACTTTTCCAGCTCAAGATCTTGAATGTCACATGTCAATAAGAGTTATTCCAACTGATCTCCTCTGCCCCCTTCATTTTTTATTCCTTGTTCCATACAAAGGAGAGATTTCTGGGAAGAATTTGTAAATAAAGGTAGTGTAAAAAATATGTATGTGTGTGTGTATATATATGTGTATAATATATAAAACATATAATATAAAACAATATATTATATGTAATTATATATACATACATAATATATACATAGGTAATACATTTTATATGATTATAATTATATAATACATATATACATACATATATAATAAATGGCTTTAAAGTGATGGTTAAATTGAATTTAGAGACAGGAAGGATCTGAATATCACAGGCATAGAGCTGTAAGGAATTATAGTTTTCCCCCCTTTACAGAAGAGAAAACTGAGGCAGCAAAGAGCTAAAATTTTCCCTCAGTATTGCCCTGATTTGGGCAAATTGCTTTATGATTGCCTTGTAAAAAAGCCCCCACCCCCCAAAAAAATTCTTAATCCAGTGGGATCTTTGAGAGTTCCAAAGAGATTCTCTACAGTTGATCTGTGGTTTACAAAGCCATTTTCCTTTCCTCTCCCCATCTCTCCCAGCTCCCATTTCTATGTCAGCTCTCCATTCCTTTACCTACAGACAGGACACAGCAGACTAAGTGGCCGGCTTGGCCAATGCAATCCAATTTCAGAAAATATGAATTTAAAAAATAGAGCCACACCTTCTATCATTGGCAGTCTGGCCCATCTGAAAGCCAGCCAGGAAGCAGGAAGTGAGTGAGAACAAGACCTCTAAGGAGCCCTTCATCACATACTCAGCTCCTGAGAGAGCTACTACCATCCCTCTTTCAGAGCCCGTTTACTCCTAGTTTACACAAAAGCTTAGTAATTTCCTGGAGCAACAGAAAGTGCACAGGATTTGGAGGTCAAAGACCTGGGTCAGATTTCTCAGGGTACCTTCAGCAATTTACCCCCTCCCCTCCCCACCCTGGTATTTCCTTATCTTTTAAATAAGAAAGTTTGACTAAATATAGAAAGATCACTGGATACAAAGTTAGGAGCCATGTGTTTAAATTCTGACTCCTTTTACAATCTTTGTATTTAAAAATCTTTCCCTTATTCCGGAATTTAAACACCAACCCAAAGGAGCATTCCTATTTACAAAGTAGAAGGGAAAAAGAAGATTGGACACAAAATTGAGATTCTGTGATGCAATTTGTTTTTCCTTTTCAGTCTGTCATAAGGCTGTGTGCCTCAGTTTCTTCATCTGTCAAATGAGGCAACTAAATGGCCCAATGAGTAGATAGAGCATCAGACCTAGAGCTTGGAAAATCCGAGTTCAGATCCTGCCTCAGAACTGAGTGAGTCACTTAGCTGCTCTCTGCCTCAACTTCTCCTTCTGCAAAAATGGAGATAATATCTCCTAGGGGTTGGTTGTAATGAGGAGGAACTGAGATTGACATTTACAAAGTCCTTTGTAAACCTTAAAGAGCTATAGAAATGGTAGTCATTATCATTAAATGCCGGCCACAATAGGGATCCTTTCCAACTCTCCATTTAATCTTAATATTTAATCCTATAAAGACGAGGAGATCATCTCTTTTTAAGCCTTCTCTAACTATGGTTCGTTTCCATGAAGTAGGAAATTATGAGTCCCATTTTACAGTAGAGTAAACTGAGGCTGGGAGAGATTAAGTGACTTGCCCTGGTTCACAAGCTTGTAAGGACCTGATGAGGGCTCGGCTCTTCCTGCCTCCGAAGCCTTAGCCAAACCCCTCCAGTGGGGAGGTGATACGGGTGCTGTGGTCACAAGAACAGGGCGTTTGGGGGGGAGGACCCGGATTCCCCATCGGCCCTGCTGCTTGCTAACCCTACGTGTGAGCATGGGTGAGCCACTGCTTTGTCTCTTAGCCTCAGTTTCCCCCTCTGTCTAAAATGGTCTAAAAGTCCCCTTCCCTCTCAATGCTGCCGTCTTAGGCCCTTTGGAGCCCTCTAGTGGACGACTCAACATCCAGGCTCCAACCTTTAGAGCAGTCACCGGTCAGCCTGGCCACCCAAAGGGATGGAACAGCGACAAGTGTTGCTCCCTGTGGATGGGTGGCTAGTGTTCAAGGCTACTCTCTGGGTTTCTGGGAAGATCTGACTGGGGTGGAGATGCTCTGTGGGGACCCCCGCCCATTTTTCCCCTAAAAAAGGAAATTCCCTATGACTTAAACAGCCTACCCACAATGGGAGGCCCCGGCAACCCCCAGCTGCCAGTCACAAGTCACCAGTAAGTCAGGAAGCATTAAGTCCCTACTGTGTGTAAAAGGACTTTTATAGAAATAGTTACTATTATGTGCCAGAAATATTATTTATTATTATGTGCTGCAAATACACAAGGAAGCATCTCTTACTCTCAAGGAGATGACAGTGTTTTGGGGGAAAGAGCACAAACACAAGTCCATATAAAACATAAGCAAGGTAAGTAGGAAGGTGCTAGTTGTTGAGATCATCAAGAAAGTCTTCATGGAGGTAGTGGTTGAGTTACTTTTTATTTTTAATATTTTATTTTTTTATTATTTTCTTATAGCCTTTTATTTCCAAGATGTATGCATGGGTAATTTTTCAGCATTGACTGTTGCAAATCCTTTTGTTCCAACTTTTCCCCTCCTTCCCCCCCACCCGTTCCCCCAGATGGCAGGTTGACCAATACATGTTAAATATGTTAAAGTATAAGTTAAATACAATATAAGTATACATGTCCAACAGTTATTTTGCTGCACAAAAAGAATCAGACTCTGAAATAGTGGACAATTAGCCTGTGAAGGAAATCAAAAATGCAGGTGGACAAAAATAGAGGGATTGGGAATTCTATATAATGGTTCTTAGTCATTTCCCAGAGTTCTTTCGCTGGGTGTAGCTGGTTCAGTTCATTACTGCTCCATTGGAACTGATTTGGTTCATCGGTGGAGTTACTTTTTAAAGGAAGGCAGAGATGAGGGGAGAGGGCATTCTAGGCATCAGGGACAGCTTGGGCAAAGACACTGAGGCAAGAGACAGGAGGGACAAATAAGTCGGTGTGTCTGGATTTTTAAGATGCATGGAAAAGGAGTCTACAATAAGCCTGGAAAGACACGTAGGAAGCAGATGAAAGTCTCTCCTTGGAATACCCTCCTTGATGAGAAAGCTAGCCCCTTCAAAAGTCACTTTCTTGTTGCTATTTCAGGGTGTCTGGGACCCTTTTGCCTTTGGGATTAACGGCTTCCTCCATTTTATTTCAGGTGGAGAAGGAATGCGGTTACCTGAAAGAGGTATGTGACCGGCAGGCCGAGCAGCTGAGTCGACCAGCTTGCAGCTGCAAGAGAAAGCCTCAGAGAGTGACGCTGAGATCAAGGACATGAAGGAGACCATCTTTGAGCTGGAAGATCAGGTGGAGCAGCACCGAGCGGTTAAACTGCACAATAACCAGCTGATTAGTGAACTCGAAAGTAAGTGACCCAGAGAATCCCCACTGCATGAGGAAGAGCAGGCAGGCGCCTACACAAAAACTATTAGCAACAGGAGAGCGTGGACAAGAAGAAAGCAGCTTGGAATTCTGTTACTTTGCAAAGTCCTGTTGTTACCTCTTTGTAAGAATTATTCATAGCGAAAACGAGCACACTACCCATCACTGTCATTTTCATCGTGCTTTGGAGTTTGTACCTGCCCTTCCCTCCCCTCTTGAGGTTAGGCATTTATTAAGTGCTTATTCCATGCCTAGACCCTGGGGATACAAAGAAAAGCAAAAGGGGGGGAACGATCTGCAGACGACTTTGCACATATAAGATACAGAAAGAAAAATGGAACTTCTGAGCTGCTAATTTTATTAAGCATTTACTCTTTGCTAGGCAGAGGCTATAAAAATGCAATAATGGTTCTTGCCCTCGAGGAGCTTGTGTTCTCATGGTAGAGATAACTTAACATATGTGGGCATCTGATTCCTGATCTGTAAATGATTGGATCAGCGGAGATCTGTTCCAGCTCTAAATCTAGGCTCCTATATATGTTATGACTTTGAGCTTCAACCAAGTTTACCTCTCCAGGCAGACTCAGTTTTCTTCTCTGTAAAATGAAGGGTTTGACTTCCAATTTCTTTCTGTGATCTTATGCACTAATCTTATTGCTGAGGGATAGTAGCTACAGATACCGTTTGGACACTGAGGAGAACAGGCAGTGGACCCATACACCCCCCAAATCTCATTCATCCAAGGGAGCGGATTAGCTGGTCATTTACCCAGGAAAGACATAAGGATGACGACTATTGCCGAGGATGACTCTTTAAATTATATTAAATGTTCTATAGGTTTGAAAAGCACTTTACAAGTATCTCATTTGACCCTTTTAACAATCCTGAGACCCCGGTGAGTTATGCAGGGTCACACAGCTAGTAAGTGTCTGAGCTTGGATTTGAACTCGAGCTCTTATCTAGCGAGACACTTTCCACATTGGTCCAGATTGCCACATGAAGTAGGTCTTATCTTTAAAAAAACTTGTGCAAAGAAGTGTTCATCACTCTTTAGAGAATCTACTCATTAATTTTGATTAGTTATGTCCTTAATCAGACCCATGGTTTCCTGAGTCTATTAATTTTGCTTCTTATCTTTATGGTGAAAAAACTCATACAAAGAAGCGTTCATTAATTTTGATTATGTCCTCTTTATTAAAAAAAAAAAAGACTCAGGGTTTCCCAACTAGAAATCTATTCATTTTGATTCTTCCCACTATTAAATTATATTTTCCACTTAATTTCTTCACCTGCAAAATTGGATTACTACCTAGTGATGCCCCAAACTATTCATTCTGGTATTGCTGTTGAAAGCAAAAAGTTATATTTTCCTCCTAATTTCTTCACCTGTAAAATTGGATTAATACCTAGTGATGCCCCAAATTATTCATTCTGGTATTGCCCTTGGAAGCAAAAGCAACTTTTTCAGTTTCCTCATCAATAAAATTAGCATAAGACTTAAGGGTTCCCAAGTCTCCCATGTTTCTGGTTGCTTTGAAAACTGGCCCTTGACTATCATGATGTCAGCATTAATGGTGTCCGTTAATGGTCTGATCCAGTGGTGTCATAATCAAATAGAAATGCATCCCTGCAGGCCTCCTGTTGACTCAGAAAGCCCTATATTGACCTTATTTTTGTTCTATTGTATTTGTGCTTATTTTTTAAAGTGTTTCCCAATTCCATTTGAATCTGGTTTGAGCGTGCATTGGGGAGTGTTGTGGGTTGGATGTCTCCAGGGCCGTGAAGCAGAACTGCTCCCGTTGCTAACTTGAGAGTGTTAGAGGACATCCAGAAGCTGGGGTTCAAGTTCACTTTCAGACAGTAGCTCTGTGTCCAGTGAGACTGAAAGAAGAATGAGAATCACCCTGTAGCTAGCGCACATCTGGTGCAGAGCCAAGGCCGTCGTCCCCTACTTCGGCCACAGCTAGAAAAATGCATCCAGAAAGCCGCTCTGGTTTTGTGGAGCTGGACAGACAGGACACGGACATCAGTAGGACATCAGGTCCCAGAGAGCATCGAAGCAGTGGCTGATTTATAGTGAGCCTCAAACAGCACTTTCATCTCTTGTTTGTAGGATTGGACCGAGAGCCCCAAAGGGAGGTCATTGAAATAATTATTGTGATGCTACTGCTTCGATATTTAATAGCACAATAATTATCATCCTCCTCATTGTTGTTATAGCTAACATTCCTACAGCATGTTAAGGTTTACAAGCCATTTTACAAAGATTATCTCATGTGAGCTTCACAATAGCCCTGGGAGTAGCTGAGGCAAGCCAGATCCACGTGGCCAGTGAGGCCTGCTGAATGACAACAAAATTAATTGACTTTCGTGTTATCTTCAGTAACATAGGAGCCTGGACCCAGAACTGCAAGGGGACTTTGTCGCCTTGTGTCCTGAATGAATGGAGCCTCAGCTACGGGTAGCTAAGTGGCTTCCCAGAGTTCCGAAGTAGGACTCTCTCCATTAACCTGTGCTGCCGGGGCTTCCCATCATCATAGCAGCTCATGTTTGGAAGGGGCCTCTGAGGGCTCTAGACGCATGAATGGAGGCACCTTCTGGTCTGTTGAATCTGCTTGGGGTTTTAAAGGAGCTTCCACCCAAGACAGTCACTGCCCCAGATGGAATTAACTGAACTAGAGACAATTGACAGGGACCATTGAGGACAAGGGGTCTGAAGGTTATGACCGGGGCCTGTCCCCAGGCATGGGGCCGGGTCCCCAAGGCCATGGCCGTCCGCAGAGGTTTTCCTGAGTAGCCATCCCCCTTTGGACTTGGTAGATTCTGATTGTGCCCAAGGGGTCCTTGAGTCCTGCATCGTTCCCAAATGAGGACAGCTCGGTGATTCAGGTCAATCAAGGCTGTGGATTTTATAGGGAGGGGTTAGTCCTGCTCTGTTCCCCATTTCTGGTGCCACACGGGGACGCTGGAGATGGGCTAGCAAGACTCCCACGCTCTTAATTCTAACCTGAGTGATTTCCAGAAAAAGTAGGGATGCTAAAGAAGGGATGTGTTGAGAACAGAAGCAGCTTGTGACAACTGAGGCTTCCAAGTCAAAAATGAAAGGAGGGCAATGTTAAAAAAAATTGTCCGTGGGCCCAGAGCCTCCCCCCAGCAACAAGGTCAATTAATCTCTCCCCACAGCCACAAGGTTAATTAAACCAACCTTGTTTATTAAGTTTATGATTAAACTTAATCCTGGAATAGGGAGTGGACCTGTGATTGTAGGGCGCTCGCTCTCCTAAGGTTGGCGCCTTCTCTGAAACTGGTCTTACAGAATTGCCCGGAGCACTGAGAAGTTCCGTCATTTGCTGTGGGTCACAGAGCAAGGAGGATCTGTCAGATTTGGGGGATCCAGGCCGTGTGCCTCTCAGTGGGAAGATGGCTGGAAATACATGTCTCCAAATCAGGAGTTCCCACCATTCAAAGCTTTCATGTTCCTTGGGGAGGCTCAAGTTCATCCCCCTCTCTTTAATTAACTGCATAGGTATGGAAGAGAGGGCTAGAAAAACCATTCTGAGGGAGGAGGGGGAGAGAATGTCCCTCATCTCCCCACTGATGTTCATTTGTGGACACGTCCCTTAAAGATGGCTCCAGAGGGAGCAGGCTCCCCTCCTTGGCGCACACTGGCCCCCCACCCCAGTAGCCGCATCCCTCAGCTCCCCCCTCGGGACTTAGAGATGCTTGTTCCGTTCCCTACAAGTCCCTCGCTGCATTCTGCCCAATTTCTCCCCGGCTTCTCCCTCCCTAGGGGATGGCCCTTCACTCTGGAGAGGCCCAGTGGGCAGAGCTGTGGGCCGCCCCTCTGCCAGGGGAAGGAAGCAGGGAAGAGATATCCCCTCATCCCGGGGCTGCATCAGTGGCAGCTAACATCCCTTCTCTTAGGTCACTTAGCCAGGACCGAGTCTGAATCCCCAGGAGCCCTCAGAGCCGGCCGGCCCCTGCAGACTCAGAAAGCAAACGGCGGTTACTCCCCAGCCCAGTCCTTATCAGTAATTCCAGGCTTCCTCCAGCTCAGCCAGCCTGCGGAAATAATAGTGTCCCCCTCAGGATATGGAGCCAAGATCACAACCAGGTGGCGCCATAGTGCGCAGAGCGCAGCCCCAGGCCCCTCACGGCACCTGCTGCCTCAGTTTCCTCCTCTGTAAAATTAGCTGGAGAAGGAAATGGCCAATCACTCCACTCTCTTTGCTCAGAAAACCCCAAATACAGTCGCAGAGCTGAAAGGGACCATCAGCAAGTGTAATTCAGGGAGCAGAGCAGCCAGACAAAACTTATTTATCTTGAAATGGGAGCTTTCCATTGTAAAAAGGTGGGATGTGGAGTTGGAGACGGAGCTGGCTTGGTATCTCATCGCTTTCAGGTAGAAGGCTGTTAGTTTGTTTGTTTAAATCTTTGTTCACATACACTCCTCCACAGCTTCAAATAAGCTTGCGGCCTTTAAAGTCACGGTCAGGAATCACCTTTATGTAGCAGTTAATTTGGAATCTGAAGCCCAAAGACTCACCTTCCTCAATTCAAATCTGGCCTCAGACACTTCCTTGCTGTGTGACCCTGGCTGCCTCAGTTTCCTGATCTGTAAATGGCAAATCGCTCCAGCATTTTTTTTTTTGGGCTGAGGCAATTGAAGTTCAGTGACTTGCCCAGGGTCACACAGTCAGAAAGTGTCTTGAGGTCAGATTTGAACTCGGGTCCTCCTGACTTCAGGGCTTGTGTTCTATCTACTGCAGCTTCCCCCTGCTCCAGTATTTCCACCAAGACCCTCCCAAATGGGGTCACAGAGTCTGTAAAAAGACTCAATGACAATACTAATTTCTTAAAACTCTCTCGGATACACAGCAGATTTTACTTACCTTTGCTCCTGGCAAGTCCTGGCTACTGCCTTCTTTTGTTGTAAGAGCAGCAAGGTGATGCAGTGGTTAGAATACTCAGGCTGCAGTCAAGAATCCCAAGTTCGAATGTGGCCTTTAACACTTACTAGCTTTGTGATGGCGTTTGTCTCAGTTTCCTCTTCTGTTAAATGGGCATAACGAGAGTACCTGTCTCCCAAGATTATTGTGCAGAGATAATAATTGTAAAGTGCCTGGCACTTCTAGATCTTCCCCGCTATAAATATCGGCTATTATTATTTCCTGGCAGAAGAAAAAGCATCATTTTCCACCCTCCCAATCTCTGTAGACATAGAACTCCTCCCCTACCCCCATAGTAGTGACACACTTGTGCAAAAAACGTAATCACAATAATTGGGGGTAGGGGAGAGATTGAGAGAGTCTGGAGTTCAGAGAGGACCACTGATTTCACTTTTGAAGAGGAGACCAGGAAATTAAAGTCCCAAATGACAAAACTCATCCTCTGTAGTCATTCACACTTTAGGTGTCAGGCCTCCAGGGTCTCCCTATATCTTAACCTTGGATCCTTGCTGAGGCTTCCTTTGTATGATGGGGGAACCGGAGGCTGAAAGCCAGAGTCTCAAGGTGCACCTGCACGGAAGCGCTCTTCCCTGGGCATCCGGGTCCCAGGTCCCCTAAGGAGCGAGCTGCCTCTAGGAGCCCGGACCCCATTTTTGGCCACAAGCAAAAAGGGAGGCGCAGAATAAGCTGAAAAAGAAAACAAAAAAGGGAAGAGGAAGGAGAGAAGAAGAACTGTTGGACTGGAGCCCCCAGAGCCACCATGTCTCATGTCAGAGCATTGAGGCAGGACGGCAGAGCAGACCCAGCCTCAGGAAGATCTGAATTCAAATCAGCCGCAGATACTTACTAGTTGTGTGATCCTGCGCAAGTCTCGGCTCCTCGGCCTCAGTTTCCTCATCTGTAAAAGGACAAGTTTTTTTTGACCTATCTCTTTTTGATCCACTCTCTAAAGCTGCAGTTCTGTGCTTCAGTGATGTGAAGAAGAAATAGGCCATTATTATGTGGGGCTTTTTTTTTAACACCACAAAAAAAGACATTTTGCCTCATTTGATATTTCTTGGAGCCAAGGAAAGTGCACACAAAGCCGACCAAGGACCGAATGGCCAGGAATTCCCAGGCCAAGGGAGCGGGGGCCAGGATCCTGGGGCTGCCGGGCCGACGGGCCTCGGGAGTGGCAGCAGAAAGCACAGTGCCGGGGGAGTCAGCAGGCCCGGGTCCTCCAGGCTCCTGCCTCCCCCCATGGCGAGGAGACCGGGCCACTCAGTGATGTGGGAGGAAGGAGGCTTCTGGGGCACCGGGGCTTCTCAGAAAGGAATGTCCGATTGTTTTCCCATCTGTGATGTCACAAGAAGGGAGATGCTGACGATTGGCTACCGAGCACCCCTTTCTATAAGTGGGGAACTAGAAGGATCCAGCGGAGAAGATCTAGAAAAGGTCCAGAGGGCGTGATTCCATGCTTTATGAATGGGCAACTACTTCAAGGCGGCTATATGCAAAGAGCAAACATTTATTAAGCACTTACTGTATACCAGGTATTGCACTAGGGACCAGATAAAATGATAGAGCCCCTTCCCTCCAGAAGCTTACTTTCCACTGAGAGAAAACATGTTTCTACGTAAAGTGTCGCAAATATGACATTTTGGGGGGACCAGGTGTATGATTTGATCTCTGTTGAGCAGAACTGCCAAAGGCTGGACCAGACTGCATGCGCTTATAACACACTCATCTGTTGCCCAGAGTCTTAAAGCATAATAAGGAAATAGTTAATAAAATTTAAAACAATAGAATAGAACAATGATAATGTTAAACTGCAGTTTTCTCCATTGATATGTGAATAGGTAGATGGATGGTACTTTTTAAAAATTAGTTTTGATCCCTTTGTCTCAGTTTCCTTACTTGTAAAATGAGCTAGATGAGGAAATGGCGGCCACTCTAGTGTCCTTGCCGAGAAGACTCCAGATGGGGTCATGAAGAGTCAAAATGAGTGAAACGTCGACACGTGGCCCCACTGGTGCTGCCACCGTAGGGGACATAATGGTTTGTATTTGTTCCTAGAAGCAATAGGGAGCCACTGCAGTTTGTGGAATAGGAGAGTGACTCACACTTTAGGAAAATCACTTTAGCAGCTGATAGCAGATACATTAGAGAGGAGAACTGCAGGCAAGAAGACTCATTAGGAGAAGAAATGCAACACAAACGTCCTTGAAGATAGACACAGTTCTAAAACTGTGTCCAGCATGCAGAAAGAGCTAAAGCAATGCTTGTTGAATTAAGTGTGCGTCTTTAAATCCATCCATTTGCATGATTGTAGATGGTTGGAAGTCAGCAACAGGCCCTTTGATAGAGATTGAAAGAGGCCCTGCTTGCTTAGATCTTTAAGAAGAAAAAAAAAAGTGTCTCTTTTTGTGGGAATAATAATAATAATAATAGCCCTTTTCTACCTCTCAGGATGGTTGTGAGGATAAACTGAGATAATATATGTAAAGTGCTTTGCAAATCTTAAAAGCCCTGCATAAATGCGCCTGACTTTGAGTCAGGAAGGCTCGAGTTCAAATGCTGCCTCAGTGACCCTTGCCTGCTTCAGCTTCCTCATCTTAAAATGGGAATAACCGTCATACTTGTCTCACAAGGCTATTGAAGTTCAAATGAGTTAATATATGCAAAATTCTTTGTAAACTTAAAGCACAATATTATTATTATTATTATTATTATTAATTATTAGGCACAAATGGACTATTGGGACAATTGCAAGTTAGTCCTGGGGTAGCTAGAATATTGTTTCCCAGTTGGGCGCACGGCCACCATGTTTCTTGGCCAATGAAATTTCATCTTCTTATTCAGACAATTCCAATGGGTTCAGATGAAATATAAATTGCTCTCTTTTGTGCTTCCAAACTCATTACCCTCTCCCATGTCGCACACAACGATCCATCTGCCTTTTCCTGACTATTGCCATGCCTGAAATGCTCTTCCTCCACATCTCCATTCCTTAGATTTCCTGGCTTCCTTCCAGACTCAGCTCAAGCCCCACCTTCTACAGGAGTCCTTCCCTGGTCTTCCCTGGTGCTGATACATTACTTCCGAGGGCACTTTCCATTTCTTCTCTATCCTATGTGCACCTACCTACTTACAGGTTATTTCTCCTATTAAAATGTCAGCTCCTTGAGGGAGGGGCTGTCTTTTTTTCTTTGTATCCCCAGTCCTTGGATGGAATCCCTTTAAATGGATGGAAAGCCTTATGTTTGCTTGCATCTTCTCCAGGGACCAATGGATAATCTTTTTTTTTAATAACTTTTTATTAATAGAACTCATGCCAGGGTAATTTTTTACAACATTATCCCTTGCATTCACTTCTGTTCTGATTTTTCCCTTCCCTCCCTCCACCCCCTCCCCCAGATGCAAGCAGTCTTTTACATGTTGAATAGATTACAGTATATGCTAGATACAATATATGTGTGTGGAACCGAACAGTTCTCTTGTTGCATAGGGAGAATTGGATTCAGAAGGTAGAAATAATCCGGGAAGAAAAACAAAAATACAAACAGTTTATATTCATCTCCCAGTGTTCTTTCTCTGGGTGTAGCTGCTTCTGTCCATCAATGGATAATCTTCAAAGCCATTTTTGACCCTTCTCTTGCCCGCACTTCTTATAGAAGGACTATCTTTCCCCCAAATCAAAAGCCATTTTGGGAGAGTATAAGAATTTGCAGTGACATCCCTGGTCAGTTGGAGCCTGTTGGCCTAAATCAAGAGTATCTCACAACAGTCCCATCTTCTCTCTAGGTAACGTGATGAAGCTTGAGGAACAGAAGCTGGATCTGGAGCGGCAGCTCAAGGCTCTCACGAAGCAGATAAAGGTGAGCAGGACTGCGGGCCCAGGATATAGATCCCATATCTGCCTTGGGGAGCTCATGCTAGGCCCTGAGAAATATGCTTTAGGGTTACCTCAAGTCACACTCTCCTCCTGAGCTTTCTCTTTCTTCTCACAGAGACAGTAGTGGAGAAGAACCAGGAAGGCCCGGTTCAAGGTCTGCCTCTGACACTTAACTCTAAGACTATAAATGACAGAAGAGATGTAGCCCTCCAGTGGCAGATGGCGTTTGTGATCATTGGGTTCCCTGGATCAGTTATATAGTGGAGGTCCTCTCCCTATGCTTACTTCTTTCTCCTAAGATGTCACCTTCAGAGCTTCAGCAAGTCCAAACTGGTCCTGAGTGAGGCTGACAGACTGGTGACCCATGGAGGCTTTGGGATGTCTGCATGTTTTAGGACAGGGGTCCTCAAACTATGGCCTGCGGGCTATATGCGGCAGCTGAGGACGATTATCCCCCTCACCCAGGGCTATGAAGTTTCCTTATTTAAAAGCCCACAAAACAAAGTTTTTGTTTTTTACTATACTTGTTATATATATATATATCTCTGGCCCTCCAACAGTCTGAGGGACAGTGAATTGGCCCCCTATTTAAAAAGTTTGAGGACTCCTGTTTTAGGATATGCTTTAAGGTCCTTTCTGAATGGACGGGGTACGGTTGCCTCCATATTTGTGGCTGTTTAGTCATATCTGATTCTTTGTGACCCCACTGGGGTTTTCTGGGCAAAGATGCTGGAAGGGTTTACTATTTCCTTCTCCAGTGGATTAAGACAAACAAGGTGGTCACGCAACTAGTAAATGTCTAAGACCAGACTTGAATTCTGCTCCTCCTGACTCCACTTCTGCTCCCCTCTATCTGCTGAGCCATCAGCTGTCTCTGTGTTAACTTGCAGTGATTAGGGGGTGGGAGTAGGGGAAAAACACTCCCAAGAGCTCCTAAATCAGAAGAACAATAACACTGTAGAAGATTCAAAATGACACCTGTTTGGGGGAAAGGTATTAGGAATTCATCTCTGCAAGTTCTAAAGTTCTATGAGCCAGAGAGCAAGAGAAAGAAGGGAAAGAAGGCTCCCAGAGGAGGTCCCATGGTTGAAATCCCCAGAGAAGATAGAAAGCTCCGGACTTAAATGGACTAAAACTGGAGGGGACTTGAGCGTTTCTTTTCCTCATTTGAGAGAATCTCCTAATCTCACACAGCCAGTTAATGGCAGAGACCTCAGGAAGGACCCAGACTCTGTATAATGACCCCATATCTCCAAGGCTGGGAGGGGAAAGGGGAAGAGAGCGATAAGATAGAGAGCTGAAATGGGCCTTTGGGTGGGTGGTTTCTGGGGCTTTGCTGGGAGAAGAAAAGAATTCTGTTTTTATAGTGGGATTAGAATTCTCTTCAATGGAAAGTGCTTCCTATTGATAGACTACAGAAGATGGCCCAAAGGAAGTCATCATTGTGTGTCATTTCCATGTGGATGGCCCTGTGTCTCAAAAACAGAACTTGGCCTTTTTACCCTAAGACTAAGCAATGTGACTCCAAGGGAGAGAGGGTTTGTAGGTGGAGGACCAAGCTTCAAGCCCGCCCTGACACGTTCTCCCTGGGTAACCACACACACAACTTCCTCAGCTGTCAATTGAGGTCCATCCCAGCTCCGGGCCTTCTTCTCCTCATCAGCCTCCCAGCTGAGACATAGGACTTTGCATGCCATGGGCACTTAATAATAGATGAAACTGAATATAACCAGAATCAGTGATTACTCAAATTTAGGCTGGAATCCTATGTGGGAATCTGTATGGAAATCTTCCTATGTTGAGCTGGGTGGGGTGCTGGGGGGTGCTGGGTGCTGGGCTTCTCCAAGCTTGGCCTAGTTATTTATGTATCTGGATAAGAAGGGATTCAGAGAGCAGAACAATTAGTTGAGAAGGCATCATTGAGCACAAAGGTAAAGTAGGGAAGGAGTTAGGGAGTTCACTTCAGATAACACACCAAGAGTTTGTTTGGTGAAGGCTTATTTTTTTCTCCAAAAAGAATGCATTTCTTTTGAGGGTGGGGGTGGAAGAACCTTGTTTAAAATGGTTAAATTTCTATTGATATTCTTTGTTTTTACATCTCCTGTACTGCCACATTCACCTCATTTTACTCCTCTATCCAGTGAGTTGTCTTTTGTAACAAAGAATAAAAAAGGAAAAAAGACAAAGAATGCAATTCATTAAGAATTCTTGACTAATATTTGTCAAATATTGACTAATTATTAACATTAAAACTATTAAAATATTAAAACCAAGACAGACAGCATTTGCCATTGTCCACATCCATATTCCCCAATCTCTGCACCAAAAAAAAAGAAAAGAAAGAAAGAAAAGAGGTTCTTTTTTTTCTTATCTTATACCAAGAGTGGACATTGTAATTCAATAATTACATATTACGTACAATAATAACAGGAGGTTTTTCTAAGAAATGGAAGTCAATGTGATAAAGAGTTCTGTAAACTTGAACAAGTCTTTGGGAACATATTTAATTTCTTCATGAAAAACTATCTATTGTACAGACATTTAATTTACATAAAAGTTCCACGTGGCTCTTAAAAAAAAAAAAAGTCTTATTAGCCTCCTTAAAAAGCCACCACCAAGAAATTGTCCAAGTAACTTTCAGGAAGAAAAGAGACTTAATTTTCTCTCCATGAGTTCTCTTCCAGCTCTAAAATTAAGATCCTATCACTTATGGGAAGTCACTTAGTGTTTGGATCTCATTTTCTTCTTCTGTTCAATAAGGGGTTGAGCCCTGAGTTTCCCTTCTGTCTCAGGAATGTTTCCCTCGCTGCCCAGTAAGAGGGCCGGCCTGGATGTTCTCCCTAGCTTCGGATCTCGTGTTAGTCCGGCACCTGGGAAGGCAGGGGCGGCTCCCCCCCAGCGGATGCCTGACTGTCCCCCTCTCTCCTCTGCAGGAGGAGACGGAAGAATGGAGGCGTTTCCAAGCGGACCTCCAGACGGCCGTGGTGGTGGCCAACGATATCAAGTGCGAGGCGCAGCAGGAGCTCCGTTCGGTCAAGCGGAAGCTGCTGGAGGAAGAGGAGAAGAACGCGAAGCTGCAGAAGGAGTTGGGGGCCGTGCAGGGGAACAGCAGGTTGGTCTGTGCCCAGGGCTCTGGCTCCGGGAGCGCTAACACGCACGCAGCCCAGGCTCCATCGCCAGCCTTGCAGATGTGCGTGTGGCTCGGGAGGCTCTGTGTCGCTCTCTGTGAAATGTTCTCTGTCTCTTTCTGGGGGGGTCTCCGCCAGCCCCCTAGGGCCCTCACAGCACCAAGGCGCCCGCGAGGGATCTAGCCGAGAACAGCTCCCTGGGATGGAGGACAGCCGTAGTCCTCGGCCCGTAACTCTAGGGGAGGATGCTTTAGGATCCGGTAGCTCCGCCATGTTCTACTCTGCCCTAGCAGGAAGACGGGATTGGTTCTGAGGCAGGATCATTGTCTGGTAGAACGGTTCATCCTTCCTCCCTTGGGTCACACTCATTTTCTAGAATCAGTATGAGGCCTTTAAAAGTGACCTATTCCATTAAAAAAATAAAAAAAGAGACCATGGAAGAAATTGATTGTTTATAGTTGATTAAGTTAACTCTGGAGCCAGAAAGAGTCCTCCCCTTGGCTGTGTGATCCCGGGTAAGCTTTCAGTGTTCTGGGCAGCTCTCAAAGCCCCCATCTCAGAGATATGAGTCCATTTACTCAGCGTTAGAAGAGGGAGTTCCTCCCCAGGAGATGCTCCAGTGAAGAAATCAACATTATTTGTAACTCAAGGAAATTATGACTTAGGGAGGGATCGTAGCCAGGGCTTCATCTCGCTATCCTCATGTCTTTGAGCAGGAGAGACTGAGCCTACTCCATCCCATAAACTCTTGCACCCAAGAGGGAAAGAGAGGCGGCTGGAAATGGTTCGAGAGAGAGCAGATGGACACTGATGACCGTGTTAAAAATAAAAGCTCCTTACCACATTATTTTGCACTCACCACGGGACTAATAAAATCTTGAGTTTTCCTTTTTATGGTCAGGAATAAATGTTATTACTTTGGGGTCCTCAAGCTCAGGAAATTACTCGTAGTCATTCTTTTTCAAGGTTCAGATGCCTGGCGGTTATTTGGCCCAGAAAATAGGCTGCAGAATTTGGCCCCTTCTTATCACTGGCAGAGTCCAAAGCGGGGGTTTATTGGGGATGCAACAGAAAGCAGTGGGGAGACCCCGAAGGCAGACAATGGGCCTCGATTTCCTTATCTGGTAAATGCGGGGCTTGGATTAGAATGATCTCTTGAGATCACTTCTGACCCTAAATCTGTGATCATATGATCTCCATTCCCATTTTCATGACTTTTGGAGACTTTTGAGCAGGGGTCCTCAAACTACGGCCCGTGGCCAGATGCAGCAGCTGAGGACGATTATCCCCCTCACCCAGGGTTATGAAGCTTCTTTATTTAAAGGCCCACAAAACAAAGTTTTTGTTTTTACTATAGTCTGGCCCTCCGACAGTCTGAGGGACAGTGAACTGGCCCCCTATTAAAAAAGT
Source organism: Antechinus flavipes (assembly GCF_016432865.1). Lineage (NCBI taxonomy): Eukaryota > Metazoa > Chordata > Mammalia > Dasyuromorphia > Dasyuridae > Antechinus > Antechinus flavipes. Next base: position 24,748,207 of record NC_067401.1, on the reverse strand, counting down.
TAGAGAATGGAATAACAGCCCTTAAAGGTCTGTTGAGGTCTAAGTTAATTAGCCCCTCATTATCCCAGTTTTCCAACTCTACTGTTGAGTCTATGATTCCAGAAAGGATTAAGATGAAATGGAGGAATGAAAAAAAAGTAGGTGTCTGGCTTTTTAATTTAATAAGTAGCTACAAAGTGCCATGGCCCACGCCAGGCCCAGGAGATGCAAAAATACAAACCAAGCAGTCCCTCTCTTCAGGGGAGATCCACTCTACTGGATCAGATGCACAGGATCCCCTTCTTAAGCCCCGAGAGAAGTCTTGGGGGGTCACAGAGCCAGATCGTATTCCCCGCCGAGCTGTTAGTTATGGGGCCGATCTGCGTTGGCTTTTATATGTCTGCCTCTCTGTCTCCTTGTCTGTCTGTCTTGCTTCCTTACTCTGTTTTTTAAATAGAACCCAAAGGCCTAACTTCCAATGCTTAATCATATTTAATCAGCCACCCGACAAGCAATTATGAGCACCTACTAGGTGCAAGGTGCCGGAGAGACGAGGGCAAAAATGAAATAATAGGGGCTGCCCTCAGGGGGTTTTACGCTCTGTCAGGGAGAAGATTTTGGTTATCTCCGTACTAACAGGTACACACACGCGCCTATGTACACATACACAAATACATACATGTGTGTGCATGAATATGCATGTATATGTCTAATAAGTACAAAGTGATTTTGAGAGGGAAAGTTCTAGCAGCTGGAGGAAATGGTAACAAATTAGTCTTGGAGGTAGAGAAAGCCCAAGAGATCATTTGGAGAGAACTTCATTTGTAGCTTAATCTATAGGAAACCAACTGGAATCCATGAATGGAACCTGAAAATTGCAGTGAAATATGGATCTTTACAAGTGTACATTTTAGGACTTAATTTAGGCCTCCCCAAACCTTCAGCCTCACGGCCATTGTTCAAGACAGGATGCTTTCCTTGCATTCCTCTCAAGGCTGTCTAATTCCTATATGTGGAAGTTCGGCCCCCTCCTCCAGCCCCCAGTTTCAGGGCCGGGCCCCCCTCTCAAGTGTGACACGCTACTGAACTCCATTTGAGCCTCCCCGCGTCCCCTTGCGTCTCGTTGCGTTGACGGGCCCCGCTCTTGGCAGATCATCAGACAATGCTTCCCAGCGATGGTTTCCTGTCTGATGGCAAGCTCCCTTGGCAAAATGCCCTCCTCCCAAGAGGTGGCTGCTCCTTGGAGGCTGACAATGGCTCGGCCGCTTCCTGAATGCACCACGGGAGCAAGAAGCGGAGCCCAGCATGGTCCCCCGGGGCCCCCATGCAGCTACTTTAGCATTTCCACTCTGGCTAAATGAATTCTTGGCTGGAACCCTGAATTGTAGCCTTTGTCCAGGGAGGCATAATGAATCATTCTTGGTTCAGCCACAGCCAGGAAACTCACAGAAAAGGTCCCAGTGAATTCTTCCAAGCACAGCCTCTGAAAGAAAGGTAAGGACCTCCAGGAAGGCGCCCCAAGAAAAAACCAACTGTCTCATTCACTTTGCAATTTTGCAAAAAGGGACCTCTTTGGGGAGTGTCGGGACCACATAGCGAAGCAGGTGTGGCTGAAATCTCTGGGTCTGGGTGAAAATTAGCATTTCTTACTCAGTAGCTTAAAAAAATAGTTTAGTCTGCTAAAACCACTGGTACTTCAGAGGGAGATAAGATGGCAAAGCAGTAGTAACTAGGATACGGCAACTGGGACTTTACCCAAAGACACTGAATTTCAAGGGTTCTGTCGACCATACTTAGGGGATTTTTAACAAGGTAAAAGCAACTGAGGTTGGTCTCTATTTGGCAAAAATAAATTATTATGATTAAGATAAAATGGCACACCTAGCTCCTCATATCTCAGGAAGACCCAGCATCAAGATGCACCTCTGACCCATGAAGAGTGACTTGACTTAGGAGTTCAGTGCCCCCAGAAAAATTTCTGAGATGATAAATTTGCAGAGAAAGTCTTAACTTGCATTGGTAGGAGTGTTCTCTGCCAGTGAAATCCCAAAGGTAGTTCCTAACTCTCCAGGATTATAGGAAGGAAGCTAAGAGGTGGGTAGACTGAGGCAGTTCCTACACCCTGACTTTTTCTCCTCTGAGTACCCTAGCAAGCCAAAGTATCTCAAATCCTTTTCATGACATGGTGACTCCCCATATTCCCCCTTCATTCTACTTGTCATCCATAGCCCTGGTTTCACCTTCACCTTCACTCCTAGTAATGGTTCTTTGGTTCCGAATGTCATTTGACCAAACCACTTTCTTTTTTTTTTTTTTTTTTGCTGAGGCAATTGGGGTTAAGTGACTGGCACAGGGTCACCCACCTAGAAGTGTTAAGTATCTGAGGTCAGATTTGAACTCGGGTCCTTCCGACTTTAAGGCTGGTGCTCTAAAACCACTTTATTTAAAGTGATTTTCTGGAGGAAATTTCAGCTGCCAAGATGTTTCTGGCCACAAAGGTCAGATTGGTATGCTGGCTTCCTGTGCACTCCCTCAACCTTCCCCCTTGTTTAGACAACCTTATTAATGAATGTTCCTTGACCTTGACCCATCAGAAAATCTGGCCAGCCCATCTTGCTCACTCTCAGAACCCCCAAATCATCTAGAACAGATGGGGGGGATTAAATTCTTGAACTTTTCTATCATAGTTTATCCTAATTTAAAACAGCAAGAAGATGTAGAAAGGAAAAACAAACCAACCTTCCTTTAAGCATTTAAATGCCTGTCTTATCTCCATATGAAAGCAGGAGGAGTTCTTTAACACTGTTTATGTGTCATGGGAGCCCTTTGTCAGGCAGTGAGATGAAGCTTGTAGGCTCCTGCACAAAATCATGTCAGAGCATCAAAGAAAACCCATAGCCACCATTATTCTGAAATAGTTATCAACATATTTTTAATAACCAAGACCCCAGATTAAAAACCTTGCCCTGAATTCCGATAAGTCCCCAAAAGATTTGTCTTTAAACACGGGCTAACATATGTTAGGGAAACTAACAAAAAAAAAAAAAAAAACCTGGGTGCTACAGTGGATAGAGTGCCAGGCTAAAATCAAGAAGATGCTTCTTCATGAGTTCAAAGTCAAATACTTTGACTTCCTAGCTGTGTGACCCTGAGTAAATCACTTAATCCTGTTGCCTCAGTTTCCTCATCTGTAAAGTGATCTGGAGAAGGAAATGGCAAACCATTACCATATCTCGAAATATATAGAAAACCCCAAATTAGATCACAAAGGATTAGACCCAATTGAAAAATGACTGAATGACAACATGTGTACCCATTCCAAAATCATGGTAGCATTTAAGATGTATTTCAGTCATCCAAATGATCGAGCATCACTTTTTCTAGGCTCATGCATGTACATCGTTATCGTATGGTATCATATTTGTATCAAAGAAGGGATGTCAGGGGAGATAATTATGTTAAAGGCGTATGCTTTTTTCCTAGCAGTATGAATGAATTTTAAAAAATAATCATTTACCAATATTTTATTTATTTTTTGCTGCCTATAGTTTCATTTTAAAGGTTTTTATGAATGCCTTTTGTTTTTATATCGGAGTGAGTTATTTCCAAATATGCCCCTCTTCCTCCCAACCCCTGCCATCCTTCCCTTGTAACAAAGGGAAGAAGAAAAGTTATGCAAAACCAACCATCACATAAATCACAATCCTCTCAGTTGAGTAGGTCGTTTAAAAAAAAACAAAAGCCCGAAATTCAAAACAAGAAGCGTGGCCCACCCCATGGATCCTGTTTCTTTCTTTCCTTTTCTTTCTTTTTGTTCTGTACATTTCCTTCTTTTGTCACTTCTCAAGTACGCAGCCTGGCAGACAGTACACGACACGCGAACTCTCCCGAAACTAAAGCTTCCACCTCGTCCGTCTGCGTCTGTGCGAAGCCCCGGTGTCCGGTCTGTGTGCGCCAATGTGTGGCCCCTTCTGTGTCTTTCTTGCAGCTGTTGTGTCTGACTGAGCTTTCGGCAGCTTTCCTGCTGCCTAAAAGGAGAGACGAGGAAGATGGAGGTAAATCCTTGAACCTGCCTTGGATATGCGCCCCAATTCCTCTGAGGAGGAACTTTTGGAATAGATACTCTGACTCCCCTGTGGAGAAGGTCTAGTGCTTGTTGGGGTCCCCTGGGAAGCCACTACCCAGATGAGCCACTGAGATTTTAATATATTCACACACACACTCATACACACACACACACACACACACACACACACACACACACACACACACACTCTTTGCTAGGAATGTAGAGAGATCTGTCATTTTTTTGGAGCAAAGCCCTTTTCCTCTCTACTAACCCTTCTTTTATTTCAGTTTCTGCCTCTGACACAGATCACAGACCACAGCTGTGATATTTGCTAAGCACCTGTGCTCTTAATACGCCACAGGGACACAGAGACCAAAATGACATAGCCCCTGCTCTTAAGGAACTTCCCTTCTTGATGAGGGGGTATCTTTCCACCTGGAGTTCCTTACCTTAATGAAATCACTGACGCATTGCTACAAGCAGGTGAATTGCAGAGGGCAAATGCCCACGAGCATCGGCAGAGAGTTTCCGGGAGTCCTTCATACAAATGAAACCACTATTCACTCCAGGCAGATACACAGATAGATGGAGAAATTATTTGGATAGACAGACAGATGGATGGATGGATGGATGGGTAGGTAGGTAGGAGGTAGATAGATAGATAAAGATTAATAGATTGATAAATGTTGGGATAGATAGATGGATGAACAAGTAGATGGATAGTCAGAAAGTTAAATAGATGCAGAGAAGGATGATGAATAGATCGATGGATGATTAGAATAGAAAGATAGGTAGATAGAGAGATGGCTAAATAGATGGATAGATGAATAGGTAGATAGAAAGATAGATAGATGGATAGAAGGATGGATGAATAGACAGATGGATGGTTAGAAAGATAGGTAGATAGAGGGATGAATAGATAGATAGATACATAGATAGATAGATGGGTGGATAAAGAGGTAGATGGGTAGTTAGATAAACAGATGCAAAGAAGGTTGCATGAATAAATAGATGGATAGTTAGAAAGATAGGTAAATAGATAGATGAATGGTTAGGAAGATAGATATGTATATAGATATATCTATAAATATAAAACTGTATCCACATCTACATATATTTCAAATTTCTCCAGTAATGGGATTGTAAACAGCATTCCTCAGTACTTTTGATAGATTTCAGAGAGAAGTGATTTTTAAAAAATTTTTGTCTACCCTGCTTCCATAGCTTAAAGGTCCCCCACTTTCATTGTGTCATGGATCCCTTGGATAGTCAGTCTAGTGAAGCCTCCGGACCCCTTGTCAGAATCATATTTTTCAGTACATAAAATGTGGATTACAAAGAAAACCAATTATATTGAAATACAATTATATGTTTACATGTACAGTCATATATATTTTTATATAGTTACATATATTTACTAGATAAGTATGTTAATTATATGTCAGTATAATCGGTTTCCTCTGTTACTTGTAACACATTATTTTGTAAAAATAAGTATGGGGCCGCTAGGTGGCGCAGTAGATCCCAAACCAACCTTGGAGTCCGGAGGATCTGAGTTCCAATCTAGCTTCAAACACTTATAGCTGGGTAACCCTGAGCAAGTCACTTACCCCTGATTGCCTACCAAAAAATAAACTGCCCCTCACACACATACACACACACACACACACACACGCACACACGCACATACACACACACACACACTTGTTTATAATATTGATTGATTGTCCTTCATTCTTGAAAAGGTCCAAAATGATATCTATGTTGGGGCTAAGGTACAACGTGTTTGATTATGGCTGAGCAGACCAGCATGAGCTCAGAAAGTCTTGCACAGGTTATACATTATATGTGTAACAGAATATATACACCTATAAATATACATATACACACATACATATGTACATGCATACACGCACACACACGTGTGTGTTTGTGTTAAATCAGGCTCACAGACCCCAGGTTAAGAACCCCTGCTGTAGACCCTCTAGACCTCACCAGGACAATACAGAAGTACACAAACCTCTGCCTAAATGGACATCTTCTACTCGGACACATGCCCTCCCAACAGCATTATTCACTGGTGGGGACCCAGCGGGAAGGCTCTTGGCTCTGGAGTTGGCTGGTGGTTTATCCAACAGAGAAGAGCCTCCATCAGGCTTTCTTTTAGGGAAGGTTTTGTTTTTTTTTTCCCCCTCCTCAGATAAGTTATTTCCCATCTAACCCTGACGGGGCGGCCGTAAAGCTGAGATCTCTTCCCATTTTGTGATGCCTTTACCATCCTTCCCCTTCCCATTTTTTTCTTCTGTTTTCACAGTGCCCTGGTCTCTGCCAGCTAGCACAGCCCGGAGCAAGAAAAAGACAGAAAGAGCTGCTCTTGCCATGACTGGACTCTTCAGCCTCTTCTGCCTGAAGGGGGAAATCTTTATAGGAAAAGAGCATTTCTTTACAAAGAGCCAAATTATTTCCCAAGTTATTTCCCACCGTCTCACACCGTGGGAATGCAGTGTGTTTGTGTTACACCCCATTGTGGATGGAGTCACCGCCCTGGTCAGCCTTAACAGCCTTCATCTTTTTCTTCAGTCCTTTCTCTCCCAAGATGCAACAGGTTTTCTTTTTGAGAGGAAAACAGAAATTCCTTTGGATACATTATCCCCCCGGAGCACACAGGAGGCTAGTGAAAAGTTTCAAGAGCTTGGGGTTACACGTGGAAGAAGAATGCCAAAGACCCCGTGGCTGGGACGTCTCGGGATCATCCCGAGAACAGAATGGCCAAGCGGCTCGTGAATTGTGATCTCATCCGGTTCCCCATCACTCATCTTCACGGAAGAGCGAAAGTGACATGGGAATTCCAGCATGGTGGACAGCCCACGGCCAGGGTTTTATTTGTTCATTTTGTTTTGTTTTGGAACGTGTGTGTATTTTTTCCCCTGGTTCCATTTTCACACGAATGTTCTAGAAATTCACAATACTTTAAACAAAACGAAGCCATACTGTGAACACTCGCGCTGGACTAGCCAGGAAGCTGCCCTATCCCCCCTTTACCTGGAAGAGCTACCCCACCACGGACCCACGCGACTCGTGCAAAAGCCATGGCCCCAGTTTGATCTCCAAAAGTTTTTCTGATGGATCCGAGCTTGGATGCAAGATCTGATACCATAAATGGCCAGCAGAGGATGGAGTTGAGCAAACAAAAGAAAAGAGCTCATCATATTAAGCTCCTCTTAACTGAAAGCCAGAGACAACAAACAGATGGAGGGAGCCAGCTTGCCTGGGATCCCTGTGGGTTATTTTTTAACGGTCTCTCCACTAGGTGGCAGTGTCAGACTCCAAGTGGAACAAGTCCTGAACCGGCTGGTCAAAAGTTCTGCAGTGTCCTAGAACCCGTGCCTTGGTGAAGATCTGGAAGTTCAACAACTCCCAATAGAAACATGGTCAATAACAGGCTTTGCCAAACAAGAGTTTGGTTTGTTTGGGTTTGGGTTATTTTTTTTTATTTAATTTTTTTTGCAGCTTTTAATTATTCAATGCATGGGGCAAGAGTAATTGCCCACCCGCCATAATTCCAGGTGGGGTCAGAGCGTGTATATAGCTTTTTCTCAGGACAAGCTACGGTGGCAGAAACTTTCCCTGGTGTCAGCCTGGGGAGTTTATCACTAAAAATCACTAAAAATCACTAAAAAATCTCTCCGGGCCGTCAGAAGAGAGGTTTCGGAAGCTTCTGCACACACGGTTCAGAAACTGCCTCCATTTGCGGGTTCTGGGTCGGGCAGCTCTGCCATCTCCCTAGGAGGAGGATGCTCCGAGTGACCGCATGCCAAGAAGGCTGCCCACTGTTTTCACGTGGGACGTGAACGAGCAGCTCATCGACACCCTGCCCCGTGGGCCCCCCTCCACCGTCTGTATCTGCTCCTGGCTTTTTATATGTGAAAATTATAGAGTGAAATGATAAATAAACCTGGCCCTGTTTCAAATAGCCTCTGGAGTGTCCTTTAATCATTAGCCATTTGTCTGTAGCCCTGGCATTTTCAAAGGTAGACACATCAGGGTTTTTTTTATGTGTGTGTGTGTTGGTTCTGGTTTTTTATAAAATACAAGGTGATGGGAGCAAAACGTGGGGAAGGAGACAGCCTGGACCTGGGGCTACCAGGGTCCCCTCCTTCCTCCTGTCAGCAAGCTGCTTCCAGAAAATTGGAACGAAGGGGGGGAGAAGCTTAGGGATGGTAGAATAGTCAGTTTTCTTTGACTATTGTGAAAAGTTGTAGGACAAACTTACAGATTTCAGATGGAAGCTAATTGTAAGTGGAACAGAAGCAGTCTCTTGTGAGAATAAGAATCAATCAGCAAGCATTTATTAAGCACTTACTATATACTAGGTGCTGAGAACCCAAAGAATAAAACAGGGGATAAGAAGAAAGCAGTAAAGGAATGACTGATCTTGTGTTTAATTCATTTTGGGGGGAAAATGAGACTCCCAGAGAATATGTGTTCATTTTAAAACACTGTGTTTTAATTAAAATTCAAAGGCAGGATTGGGATGCTGCCTGTGCCAAGAATGCCTGCGTCTCTTAACAGAGTATCAAACAATTTTGAGAGGCTTACTTTTGTAAGGCAAGAGGTGGGCAGAACAGAGCCTAAAATGTCAGGAGAAATCCCCTGGTTTTCCCAAGGTGGAAGGGCAGCTTCCCCTCCCTGGGCCTATCAGGGTCCCTCTAACTGGAGGCCTTCAAGCCAAAGCTGCACAGCCATTTGTCCAAGTTGTTAGCAAAGGAATTCTGGTCCAAGTTTAATTGGATGGCTTCTGAGATCTCTTCCAGTTCTGTTAGCTTGTAATTCTGACAATCAGAAAAAGCCATTTATACTCTTAAATCTCTTTTTTTAAGCTTTCTTTTTTCTGTACTTATTCATTTCAAGTTTTGGTTCATCTTCATTCCATTAAGCCCAAATTCTCAACCTGGCCCTACTACTTGCTGTGTGGCCCTGCGTAAGAATATGCTGGGAAGGTTGAACCGGATCTCTGTAAAGGTTCCCCTCCAGTATCGATCATTCTGTGGTTCCATGATGATAAATCTTTGCTTTAATCCCTTGGGAAATGGCAACACGCGACGGAGGGAATAATTTGGCGGATACTTTATTTCAAATACCCCGTAATGTATCTAAGGAGACAGTGTGGTATAAGGGTTGAAGAGTCCGCTTTGTTGTTGAGAAGGTCTGGATTCAAATCTTTTCTCAGATACAGTTCATTTCCCTAACAGCTCCCTAAGTTATAGAAAAGCAGTCTAACTGTCTGGAGAGAGGAAGTTCCTTGCTAGGAGTTCCCTACTCCAAACAAAGGACTGATTTAAAAAAGATGTTTGCTAAACCATTTGTAGAAACTCTTCCCACTAATGCCCAAAAAATCAACCCATCTTTTTCCGATGGTCTTAGTGGAATGTCTTTCAATGAGTAGACTAAAATATTCCTGCTGGATATCAAGAACAGCAGTTTTGATTTTATCTAATTTCATGGGAAGGAATTACATTAGCTTTGGTGTTATAAATTGAATCTAAGTGATTTCTTTTGTTGTTGTTGTTATTGTTATTGTTCTAAACAATGGAAGATCTTATTCATTCACTGATTGAACAAATATTTAGTAAGCTTGCTCTGGGCAAGGCATTGTGTCTGGGCACTTGGGAGCCAAAGACAAATAGCAAATTTTGGATAATTGAGGAGATTCGACCAAGTCATCAGAATCGTGGATGTGTGTGTGTGGGGGTGGATACACTCCGAATTTACTTCTTATTGGATTACTGGAAAATGGAATTAAGATGGATTTCCAAAAACCATCTGCCTTCCAGGGATGGCCTGCGTTTCAAAACGGCACAAAAGTACCCTAAGTGAATTAGTTAAAGACAAGTAGCCAGTTCCATTAAAGACCTCCCTGGATATTGTCAGGAATAGAAACATGAGTCATCTCTCTCTCTCTCTCTCTCTCTCTCTCTCTCTCTCTCTCTCTCTCTCTCTCTCTCTCTCTCTCTCTCTCCCCCTCCCCATCCTCACCCTCCCATTAGCAACTGACTTGCTTCTGGTTACCTTCCTCTCCATCTTCACAACAAGGCTTTTTGCTGAAGAGAGAGAGGACCTTGAGATCAGTCCTTTCATTTCTGAGGAGATAAGATGCTGGAGCTGAAGTCTGGGTCTGTGTTCAAATCAAGCCTCAAAATTTTATATGAGCTGTTTATATTATGCTGCGTCAGCCGGGCTTTTCTTCATCCTTAAAACGGGGATGATGATTCCTGGAGCGCCAGCCTCCCGAGGTCATTATGAGATTCCAGTGAGTTACTAGACATTGAGAGCTTTTCAAAACTTTAAGGAGCAATTTCAATATTCGTTGTTATTGTTATTAGCAGATGGTACGTAGCTCCTCGTCACCTCACCCTGGACTGTTTCCGTAGGCTGCTCAATGGCTTCTCTCCCAATCTTTTCCCAATTCCAGCCCATCCTCCCCCCATCTGTCAGACCGATCTTTCTGAAGCTCACCCCCTACTCGGTAAACCCTAGCAATGCCCTAATATTGCCAGGACCAATATAAAGTTGATTCCATTGGCTTTTAAAGCCCTTTATAACCAGCTCCTTCTTATTTTAATAAGCAAATGCCTTCTTTCCAGATAGTTTGTGGTCCAGTAATACCGGCCTCCTCCCATTCCTCCTGTCTGGCGCTCCCTCGCCACACATTTCCATTTTGATTGTCCCCACATCCTCATCTTTACCCTCTAGCTTCCTTCAAGTCCCAGCTAAATTCCTACTTTCTGCAACAAGCCTTAATCAATTTTTTTTTTTTTTTTTTTTTTTGGTGAGGCAGTTCAGGGTAAGTGACTTGCCCAGGGTCACACAGCTATTACGTGTTAAGTATCGGAGTCCACATGTGAACTTCAGAGCTGGTACTCTATCTACTCTAGCGCCCCTCGGCTGCCCCATCCCCAATCCTTCTTAATCTTAACCTTCCCTTGGAGATAATCCAACTTCTTTTGCATGTATCTTGTTTGTACATAGTTCTCTCTCTCATTAGATGGACTCCTTGCAGACCAGACTGTCTTTTGCCTTTTTATCTCCTCAGAGCTTAGTCTGTGATATTTTGTTGTTGTTATTATTCACGGCCCCATTTGGAGTTTCCAGAGATACTGGAGCGGTTTGCCATTTTCTTCTCCAGCTCATTTTACAGATGAGAAAACTGAGAAAACAGGGTGAAGTGACTTGCCCAGGATCACACAACTAGGAAGTGTTTAAAACCAGATTTGAACTCAGGTCTTCCTGACTCCTGGCCTGGTGCTCCAGTTGCCCACCTGGGCTATAATAGGCACTTAATACATGCTTGTTCATTACTTACCAGAAAGAGATAGACAGAGACAGAAATAGAAAGACTGACAGAGCCAAAAAGAGACAACAGAGAGAGAAGTTGGTATAGTAAAAAAGAACCCTCCACATAGAGTAGGGAGATTTGAATACTTGTTTCTGCTACTCAGCCATATGATCTCGGTCAAGCCATTTGCCATTTCTCTGGACATAGTTTCCTCATCTCCAAAATGAGTGGGAACGGGTGTACGCTGGGTAGGGGGCTGACCTAACAGTTCCCTGCTAAGATTCCTTCCAGATCCAACATTCTCTGGTTCTTTTTTCTAGATATCTAGTTAACTTCTTGGTGGGTTAAATAGATTGAATAAAGAAACAAAAGAAAGACCTGGGAGGAGAGGGTGGCGGAGGGCAAGGATGGAGGTATTTTAATCTGGGTTTTCGTACTAGGACTATATTTGCGTTAGGATAGACTGCTTTTTTATTGCTTGGAGAGCTCTGTGCCCAATTCAGTTATTCAAGAGACAGAAGCCTAGGGAAGTAAGGACTGACAAATTAAATCACTAAAGCTTGGGAGCTGTTAGGATCATTGGAGATAAGATTATTAGGAGATCGTTCAAATTTAACGGCATTTATTGACAGAAGCAAGCAGGATGTTCTCCCTTTGGGCTTTTATTTCACATCCTACTATCTCCATGCCGTGACACAGCCCAGTGGGAGGTAGCAGACCAGGACTCTGGGTCTGCCACAACTCAGCTGTGTGACCCTAAGCGAGCTGCTTTGCCTCAGTTTCCTCCCCTGAAAATTAAACTGGAAGAGATGATCCCCAAGGTCTCTCCCAGCTCTTGACATTCTAGGACTGGGTAATGCTGACCGATGCACAGTTGGTGCTAAGGTACCAGGAAGCTTGCAACAAGGCAGGAAACCATCCTCACCTGGAGACCCAGAGCATCCTCCCACGGGCTTGTTTAGTCTAGCGCTATTGTGGTGGACACAGCTGGCCAGATCTATACATAGAATTGCTATTTTGGGCCCAGCGCAAGGAACTTCTCAAGAGAAATGCTCTCTTATTTATAAGTAGATAATAGGCCCCCAAAATAATCTCCTAACGCAGTAGGTCCAACTGGCAGAGAGAAGAAATGACTTGAAATCCCCCCTCCTCCCAGTTTTGCTTATTTTTCCATCTTTATTTCTTTGTCTCTCTCAGAAACTTCCACATCCCACCCCTGGGCCTCTCCTCACTCATCTTGTTCTGCCTTTCACTCACAGGCCCGTAAGTGAAGAGCCAGATTCCTCAGAAATGGATGCCCCCAGCCGCTGGCAAGGGGTCTGTGTGAGCAGAGCTTCCCCAACCCCTTCCGAGTCAGCCGCTACCGTTAAGTCGCTGATCAAGTCCTTTGACTTGGGATGCTCAGGTATGGAATCGTTTGGCCACTTTGCTTCCCTCCCCCCTCCGCCCTGTGTCCAGACACAAACCGAAAACATCCGTTGTCCAAATGGAAGAACGATGAATTCTCCTGGCATCTGCAGCCTGATTATCTCCCCCAAAAGATACATGGGGAGTCGGTCTAGATCCTCGGGGAAGGATTGCTTGTCCAGGCTCAGCATGGAGCCTTCCACTGGAGGGGAAATGGGTCTGGCACTGCCCCTAGTGTGTTATGGGACCCTGTGCTAAGAGTCACTTCATCTCTAGGGTCTGTTTCCTCTCTATAAAATTAGGGTGTTAGACAAGATACTCTCCACGGCCCCTTCCAGCTCGGAACAATCTGATTTTCTTACTGTATTCATGTCTTGCAAGTGGGAAAAAGAATGGGCTAAAATGGTTTGGGTGATAACCACTCCCTCCTTGGAGCTTCTCAGCCTCGCTCCCTTTCCTGCCACTGAGGCTGCATTTCTCCTATTGGCCCCGCCTCTTTTTCTCCGCCTAGTGCCCCTTCCCCGATTAAACCAGACCTAGTCACCTGCCACGACCACCCCATCACTGACCAAGATGGGATAATGCCTTCGGAAGCCTTCCGGGCTCCCCAGATTAATATTCCAGACATTGGCCCTCGACAGAGATGGCCTCCCTTAGTAGGGAGACCACGTGGTGTGGGAGAACTGGGCTAGCCCAGAGTCAGAAGATGTGGCTTCAAAATCTGAGCCTGACTTTTATTAGCAATGTGTCCGACCTCTGTGTTTTAGAGGGCTGAGCCACGTGGCATCTCGGGCGATTTCCAGCCCACAATCTAGGATCTGTGCCCACCCGAGTGAAGCCCATCCTGGAAATGATTTCCTGGCTAGGTAGCAGAGCCCACAGACTTTGATCAGACCTCTCTCTGGCAGGTGGCTCCGGGCAGAGCGTCTCTGTGCACAAGACCCCTCGGAGTCCCCTCAGTGGAATTCCAGTGAGAACGGCACCGGCAGCCGCGGTCTCCCCCATCCAGGTAAGAGAAGGAGCCTTCCTGGAACAGAGAGAGGATGGGAAGGAGGGAGTCAAAGGTGCAGCCTGAGAGAGGGTGCTGTCCTCTCGCATTCACCCGGGCCACCAAGGGGGGGTGAAAACCGATCTGTTTGTTTTCGAAGAAATATCAAACTAAGCTGGGGGAGGAAAAAAATACATTTTTAATGAAACTGACATAAACCATTAAGTCTGTGTTGCCCTGTCAAGGTCCCAAAGGGACAGCTGTGAACTTCTCAGGATCTTGTTGAGAATCTTTCTTTCTCATTGCTCAGAAAGAAAATTCCAAGACTGTCAGATCATTTTTTCTCTCTGTGCCATTTCTAAAGTAGTCCTAGTATAATAGCTAGTATCTCCCTAACATTTGGAGATTTGCAAAGGATTTATTACTATTTCATTTTATCCTCATGACAACTCTGGGAAGTGGATGTTATTGTCCCCATTTTATAGATAGGAAAACTGAGGGTGAACTAAGGGAGGATCACTTAAGTAGCTAGAAGTCTGAGGCCGGATTTAAACTTCAGATCTATCCATTCATGCTGGCTGCTTCCAGGCATCCCTTTAAATAGAAATTGCAGTGTGAGGTGGAAGTGGCTGATAAAACTGAATGTTGAAAATGAATGATGAAACTGACTTGCTAAAAATGAACAATGAAACTGAAGGATATTGGAAATCGACAATGAAACTGGCCTATGTTGGAAATGTACTTGGAAAATGAAAGAGGTTGGAAATGTGCTTGGAAACTGAAAAATGTTAGAGATAGACAATGAAATTGACTTGTTAGAAATAGACAATGAAACTAAAGGACACTGGAAATTTATAGTGAAAGTGACTTATGTTCTAAAAAAACCAAAAATCTGACTTTTTTTTTTAAGTAATCAGAGAAAATGAGACTGTCTCTTCAAAAACTGTCTATGAGAGTTCACAGGGGACATTGAGGTTTTGCCAACCTACCATAGGACCCACTTGACAGCTACATACCAAATAAACATTTTACCAATGATGGCCTTAAGCCTCATACTTTTTAGTTTAGAAATGGACATTTCTGGGGCCAATGCCGACCTAACTTAGGAGATAACTTATACCATGAGCAACTTTCCTGTGATTTCTAGTGTATTATTTTCTCGAAGGTCTAGGATGATACTTTTAAGATCCTCTTAATAACACTTAGCCCACTGATCTAGCTCTGGAGTTAAGACTAATATTATTAGGACTATTATCTTCTGTATCATTTAATGGCCTCTTGGAAATAACATTGCTTTTTGGTATTAGGAAGTAAAACTTAATTTTGTCTGTCCTCTTGTAAGTGCAGTCACAAATTAAATAATTAGCCACTGGGATTGTTTGTTTAAAAGCCTTGGAATGAGAGGCTTTGTTATTTTAAATAATATATTTCAACTTCTTAAAACTTACTGGGAAGACACTCTGCCTAATAACAATGGTAGCAATTATTAAGCAACTACTCTGCTCCAGGCCTGCTCACTTCTCACCCTGTTACAGAGTGGACCCACATAAAATTTATATTTATGTATATTTTTATATATAAGTTATATATATATATAATATTTTTATATATAAGTTATATATATATAGCCATTTCTAAGGAGGAGACAGCAACAAGCAGGAGGGGCAGGGAAGATGCTGTGTAGGAAAAGATGGCTTCAGCTGCATTTTGAAGGATACTGGTGATTCTGAAAGGCAGAGGGCAGCCTGTGAAACAGGAGGTTAGCATGCCAGTCCACCAGCTTTCTGCCCAGCCATGTTGCATCTCTCAGAGGCAACACTGATCCATGCCTCGTGTAAGTGGCTACCCACGGCAGTGGTGAGGAGAGGCTTCATTTGCTTGTATCTCCACCTAGAAAAAAGTCATTTGACCTTTTCTGAGGAGGCGAGGTAGTGGAGCCTTCCTGTGGCTTGTGGTTTCTCTACAGAGAAGACTATAGGCTGGAAGCAGAGAATTTATGGGCCCCAGGGGGCAAGATCGGCACACCTCTTCAGATAAATGTGAAGGGGAAACAAGTTACTTCCTCAAGAAGTAAAGCCTTGGGATTAGTTGATATAAAAGGTCAGTTCTCAGATGATGGCAATGTCCTTTGCCCATCCTTACCTGCAGTAAAACCTCAGGATAGTGGAGCTAACTCGTCTGGTCTGAGATTATTTAGGATCGTTACGCAGAGACCCAGGCAGGGATAAAGCTGTAAGTGCTTACTGAACGACAAGCTCCGTGCTAAGAGCTTGGGGATTCTAAGAAAGACAAAAATAATTCCTGCCCTCAAGGAGACTACATTTTAATAGAGAAAGGACGACTCATGAAGGGAAGCTGGCAAGGGGATGGACAGAGAGAGAAGCACAGAGCTGCTTGGTTTGGAAATAGAGACGAGGAAATGATGTAAAGGAAAGTAAAGGATCGCCCATCGGGGCCCAGAGTGGTTCCAAGGGCAGAGTTCAAGGCTGGATGGAGGTGGGGAAGGATGATGGCCACAGTGGAGCTAATTTGGAAATGGTGATGGGTTGGAGTGCTAGGCTAGTATCAGATTAGAATTTGGATCCTGCCTCGAAAACTTAACAGCTGCATGACTCAGAACAAGCAAGTCACTTAAGCTCTCTCTCAGCTTCCACTTTCTCATCTGCAAAATAGGGCTAAAAATAACATCTAATAGGGTTGTTGAGAAGGAGCAAATGAGAGAACTTATGTAAAGTTCTTTGAAAAAAACCTTAGTGTTATATCAGTGCTAGTTAGCAGCAGCAGCAATAAATGGTGCAGTGGATAGAGCGCCAGACATACAGTTAGGAAGACCTGAATTCAAATCTAGCCTCAAGAATTTATTAGTAGTGTGACCTTGGGCAAATCATTTAACTCAGTTTCCTTATCTGTAAAATGATTTGGAGAAGGAAATAGCAGATTTCTCCAGTATTTTTGCCAAGAAAATGCCAGGTAGGATCAAGAGGAATAATGACTGAATTAAACAACAAAAGTAATAGTGGAGATGTGGTGGGTGCTGCTGCTGCTACTACTGCTACTACTACTACTATTATCACACTACTACTATAGTACTACTACTACTATCACTACTATTACTACTACTTACCCCTACTACTACTATCACCATTACCATTACCCTTACCATTATTATTACTATTACTCCCATTCTTACTACTATTCCCACTCCTAATATTACTACTACTACTACTACTATCACTACTATTACTACTACTTACCCTTACTACTACTACTACCACCATTACCATTACCAATATTACTCCTATTATTCCCACTATTACTACTATTCCCACTCCCAATATTACTACTACTACTACTACTATCACTACTGTTACTACTACTTACCCTTACTACTACTACTACCACCATTAACATTACCAATATTACTCCTATTACTCCCACTATTACTACTATTCCCACTCCCAATATTACTACTACTACTACTACTACTACTATTATCACTACTATTACTACTACTTACCCTTACTACTACTACTACCACCACCATTACCATTACCAATATTACTTCTATTACTCCCACTATTACTACTATTCCCACTCCCAATATTACTACCACTACTACTACTATCACTACTATTACTACTACTTACCCTTACTACTACTACCACCACCATTACCATTACCAATATTACTCCTATTACTCCCACTATTACTACTACTACTACTATCACTACTATTATTACTACTACTTACTCCTACTACTACTACTACCACCATTATTACCATCATCACTACTACTACTCCTCTAGAGCAGAAAGATGGTGAGATGGTTTCAGGTTGGATCAAACATGAGCGTTTTTACTAGCCACATGACAAGATGATCTTCTGTTAGTCCATTTTTCTGTCTCCTTTTTAGGATTGAGCTCCTTGAGGTGAGGGACTACTTGATTTTTTTGCCTCTTTATTCCTAGTGCTTAGTACCTAGTGTCTGGTACCTAGTAAATATCCAACAGATGCTTATTAATTCATTCATTGATTGACAAAAAGACACATGCTCTTGAATCATGAGCAGATGGAATTTAGAAATAATGATGCCATCGCTCAGTCAGCATTTATTAAGTACTTGCCATTGCCAGGCACTCTACTGCATATTGGGGTTCCAAAGCAAAATCAAATAGTCCCTGCCCCCATTCTAATGGTGGAGACAGCATATATGATCAAGAATATAGGGAATAGAAGCCAAATGTTTTCAGAAAAGGCCCTGGGAAGTAATGATACTAGAAATTCTGAGAGGTCAGCTAGGGAAGGAATATGGTCCAGGAATTGGGGTGGGGGTCGAGGGGAGTCAGGGAAAAGCTGACATTTATGTGGTCATCTTTTACCTCTTGGAGATTCACAGCAGCTCTAGGAGACAGGTGTGTTACCTCCAAAATACAGATAAGGGAACAGACTCAGAGACGTGACTTGACCCTCTAGAAGTAGAAATTTAGCCTAAGACTCCCACTTTGGGAACTATCCACTACCCCACCTGGCCTTTCGACTCTCAGTTGTTTCTGGATGCCAGTTTTATATTATAAGCCTTTTCAGAAATTAAAATTCCAGAAGTGCTTGCTACTAGCCTAAAATTCAGATTCCTGTGGTTGTGGGGAAATAAAAAAAAAAATGATGGTGGAAAAATAGAGTTTTTCAGAAATTCTCAATATAATAGAAGAAAGCTAAGTTCTTTTGTCCCAGCTAAGAGTCATCTAGAGATAACTTCTTCCCCAAGATCTTTGGAATTAGATCATTTTGTCCAAGAACAAAGGACAAACAATAATCCGTGGATAGTAGTGAAGTGTCATAAAGGTGCCAGAAGTGGCAGTATGAAATAGATTGAGGAAAGCATAATTGTAAAATAATGTTATAAAATAATATAATGGAGATTTGCTTCACAACATGAAACAATCATGACAGAGGTACCCATCACAAATAAGACAGATTTGCTGTTTTATTACATGGGTAACTCACAGGCTCAACCAATATAGCTAGGCAAGGCAGAGTCATACTGAGTGAGCAACGTGCTTATAAGATTTTGGGGAGGAGAGGAAATAAAGACGGGACCTAAGGAGTGACAAGGATGTGTATCAAGAAGTTTAGGCTATCTTAATGACAGTCTGGGAAAACTGAGTTCCCTTCAAGGTTGTCTCAGCTTGGAGACAGGATGGAGGGATTAACAATGGACTCCGGCTTCCCATCATTCTATGCAAACAGGACAGTCTGGGAAACTGACCTGATCATGGTTGATAAAGAAGCAGGATGGGCTCGTTTTAGCAATTCCTGAGAATAAGCTGGTCCAGCCCCCAAGCTAGTCTAGAGTTCCCGTCACTAGTAGCTACCCCACAGGGGACCAGCTGGCCAGTTCTATTTGGGCAATACAGCTCTTTTCTTTCTTTCCTTCCTTCCTCCTTTCCTTCTTTCCTTCCTTCTTCATTCCCTTTCTTCTTCTCTTCCTCCTTCCACATGGGGAATCATGTACTTACATGTGGATATTCTGCTGAAAGGAATATAAAGTTCTTGAAATAGAGCTCTGTTAAACTAGCATTTATAATGAAGCTCAATTGGATTCAGATGGAGTTACTTGGTTCTCACTGACTGGCCAGTAATAAGTCCCAGACCAAACCTCTGTTGGTCACTCTTTAGGTTGTGATGGCTTAAAGTGAGTACAAATAGCAATTGTTTCTGTCCTGACCAGAAACACTGAGGAACTTTTTTCTCACAAATTCAATTTTTTTTGAATAGGCAAACACAATTTTATGTCATATCCAACCTAAATCACTGAATGGGTGTTGCCTCAGATAAACTGAGACTTGGGAAAGACCTTACAAGGAATATAAATCTCCTGAAAATACAGATCTGGAAATCAGGCATTTATAAAGCTACTGGGATTCAAATGGAGCTACTTGACTAGCCTTAACCCAAATCACTCTTGACTCTTACTGATGGAGCAAAAATGGGCCCCAACCCAAGCCTCAATTAGCCATTATTAGGGTTTTGTCATCTCTGAGTGTAAATAACAATTGTTTCTGTTCTGGCCAGAAACCCTGAGGATCTTCCCCTCCCAGATTGATTTTTTTGGGGGGAGGGTTAGGTAAAAAACCATTTTTTTGCCTCATTTCTTACCTAGCCTTAATCACTGATAGAATGATTTCCTCAAACTGTGATCTGGGCAAGACCTCAGCTTAAGGCCGAGGTCTCCCACGGCATCGGGGCCATTTCCAGTCATCCTGATCTGCATCTTGCACTGGAGCCAGATGACTCCAGAGGAGTGAGTGAGGCTGGTGACTGTGCACAGCCCTCCCTCACGTCAGTCCCACTCACTTGTAAATCAAGACGTCGCCTTGCTGATGTCAAGAAGCATAAACAGCAATAATTTAGCAGATAGCAGCATCCTGCTCATCCAATCATTACTAGGATCCCAGAGGGGGCCGGTGACCTTCCATCTTCCTTCCTTAGCCCAGCGGCTGAGTAGGAAGTTCAAAAGATTACAGAAGGGACTTCTAGGTCAACTTGTGCAACCCGCTCATTTCACAGATGATGAAAGTGAGTCCCAGAAAAGAGAAGTGATTTATCCAAGGTCTTAGGGGGTACACATCATAGGCCTGGTGCTCTCCATTCATGGTACACCTCCCTCCCGCCCCCAGCCAAGCAGATTTCAGGGTCAGAGAAGATGGTATTCCCAATGCAGACTCAGGAAAGAAAATGGAAAAAAAGAATGAGAAGAAGCAGATGCCCAAGCCACGCAGAAGTCAGACTGGGCAGCCCGCTCCGAGGGCTGGCAGGGAGCCTGCAGCCTGCCCGAGCACAGCATGGGGGGATCTTGGCAGCAAAAGCCATTCGTGTTCAGCTGTGACCCACTCACTGTTCAGAAGGTGAGGGCGTGTAGAAGGCGGAGAGGTCTCCACAGAGCTATTTTTGACATTTGTTTTAACAATAGGAAAATTCTTCAAAAAGGAAAATGGACAGGAAGTCATTCAAAGTCCAGTACGTGGTTAGGCCTGAATTCTTTGTGTCTGACTATTCCCTTTTTTTTTTAAATTAAAAAATATATATCTTTAGTTTTCATGTCACCATTATTTCCCATATCTGTCCCCTCCTTTGTTTCTCCTCTCTAACAAATTTATAAAGGAGGGAAAAGTTAGTTCCTCAAAACTAACCAACCCATCATCTGAGTCTGAGTCAATATTTCTCACCCATGGGTGTATGTCTCTGTAAAGAAAGGAGAGAGGTCTGGCTGATTTTTCTTAAATAGGATGATGGATTTTCTTTCTCTCACTCCTTCCGTCCGATCTGTTGCCAAGGCCTACTGAATTCGCCTTTGTCACATCTCCCGATTATGTCTCTGTCTCTCCACTGACGCCACCATCACCCTGGTGAGGACCCTCACACATGAATTATTACAGCATCTTCTGGTGAACCTATCTGACTCAAGGTTGTCCTCCCTGCAATCGATCTACCACTCGGCTGCCCAAGTGATCTTCCGAAAGTGGAGGTTCAGTTATTATTATACATACCATTCCCAATAACTTACAGTGGTTCCCTATTGCTTCTGGATCAAATAGACAGTGTTTGACTATCCCTAACCCAATCCCTAGCCATTTTCCCAGGCTTTTTTTAACATTTAAAAAAACTTGAAACTTAAATGCAAAATAAGAAAAAAAAAATCATTGTCATCTGTGCAGCAGAACATAAGAAAGGATTCAAAATATAAAGCAATAAATTTCTATTTCAAGAAAACCTATCTAATAATACACATTGTGTTCTGAGCTGCCCATCTTCTCTTTGCTTCCTTGAAGATTTTTTTGTTCTCTGCTGTGTACTTTTTACTTTATTCTTTTTTTACTCTTCTCCCCTCCTCCCCCAACATTTTTTCCAGTTTTCTTACACCATAAAGTACCCTGAATATTTTTCAATCCAGTCACTGGTCTCCATGTTATTCTTCCCAATGCTTCATCTCTTCACTCCAGCCATCTTCTGGGATTGCCACCCCTCCTCCCCCCAATGCTAGGAAACTCTCTTCCCTCATCTCCTCCTCAAATCCTCTTCTTTCTAGGGCCTCCTCTTTAATTATTTCTAATTTATCCTGACTAGAGTTTAATTTGTACATACTTGTTTGCATGTTAGACTGTAAGCTCCTCGAAGGCAGGCTCTGTCTTTTGCATCCCTAGTGCCCAGCACATAATAAGCCCTTAATAAGCATCAGTTGACTGAGTTATCAAACATTATCTTGGGAGAATTCTCCTGGAAGAGAATTCATATAGAAATTTGGGTTTGCATATGGTTTTACATGGGATCTCCCTCTGGGTCCTCATGATAATCCTGAATATTATTATCAGTATTTTACAGATGAAGAAACTGAGGCAAATAGAGCTTCAATGACTTGCCCAGAGTCAGATAGCTAGTGTCCGAGTCGGAATTTGAATTCACATCTTCCTGATTCTAGGTCTGGAGCTTTATCCACTGTGTCACCCACCTTCTCTTAGGGCCATGGCACATGGTGCCTGTTTTCTCTTTCAAAACTTTAGCAACAATTGCTTTTTTTTTCTTTCATATTTTTGGCACCATCTCTCTATGATCACATTTTAACTCTTCACGTCTTCCCACCTTGACTTCTTCCTTTCTGAAAGAAGAGATCTAAATTCTTTTCATAAAAATAAACTGTGTGAGCAAAACCAGGAGATCATCATACAGGGCAATAACAAGATTATATAATGATCAATTCTGATGATCACGGCTCTTGTCAACAGTGAGATGATTCAGGCCAGTTCCAGCGGTTTTGTGATCAAAGAGCCATCTGCACCCAGAGAGAGGACTGTGGGAACTGAGCGTGATTCACAACATAGCATTTTCACTCTTGTTGTTGTTGCTTGCTTTGTTGTTTTCTTTCTCATTTTTCCCCTTTTCAATCTGATTTTTCTTGTGCAACATGATAATGGTGGAAATATGTATAGAAGAATCCCACGTGTTTAACATATTTTGGATTACTTGCTATCTAGAAGAGGAGGTGGAGGGAAAGAGAGGGAAAAAATTTGGAACACAAGGTTTTGCAAGGGTGAATGTTGAAAATTATCCATGCATATGTTTTGAAAATAAAAAGCTTTAATAAAAAAATAATAAACTTCTGCTACCCTGCAGACCCCATAGGGAAAGTTTTTGCATCTAAAAGATGTTTCTGGAGAAAACATCATAGCTTACTTAACAAATTCCTTGGGAATGAAATTCCTTTATATGGAGTCATCATGGTTTAAAAAAATAAAAAATTTAAAAAAAACCTTTTCATTAATCTTGAGCAGCAGAATTGATTGCATTTGCAGCTGCATGAAAAAACAAAACCCCAAAGTGCTCAGTTTCTGTTTGTTCTGGCCCAACTGAAGATAAACAGACCAGTGTGAGACAAACTAGGAAAGTACAGAATCTTCTGCAACCTTTTCTTTATGCTGTCTCTCTTTCCTCAATACAACCGCCTGTCTTTTTGGAAGTTCTGGACTGCAATCCTCACTTGAATGAAAAAAAAAAAAAAACCCTTGATATTTTCATTTACATTTGTCAATTGAATAAATGTACTTTAATTGAAACTCATTTATATTGAAGTACTACAGGCAACTGGGCTTGTACAGCAATTTCTTGACTTTCTTTTTTCTTTTTCCCTTCCTTCTTTCCTTTCTTCTTTCCCTTTCTTCCTTTCTTTCCTCCTTCCTTCCCTTTCTCCCTTCCTTTCCTCCTTCCTTCCTTTCCTTCCTTTCTTCATTCTTCCCTCTCTCCCTCCCTTCCTTCCTCTCTTCCTTCTTTTCTTTCTTTCTTTTGAAAAGACAGAATAGTACTAGACACTGTAGAATCAAGTTTTTCTTGAGGTTGAGTCATTAAAGAGTTACTAAAGAGCCAGTGAGGTGTTGTCCTATCGATCCAAGGACATTAAAAACTCCAGAAGGGAAAACTAGATTAAAATGTAATAGAAAGATTTAGCAAAATAAATATGCAGTGTACAACACAGATAATGTTGATTTGTGGTTTTCTAAGTCAATATTCAACAGCAGAGATCTGTTTCAATGACACCCCTGGTGTAAATCGCTGTCATCTTTGATGCTGGTATATGGAATGCCCTCAAAAAGGCTGAAATGGAGTCATGGTTGAAAGGTCGACCACACTTTTCTTCCTCACTCCATCTCACAGAATCCCTCTTTTCTTTCAAGACCCAGCTTACACACTACCTTCTACCGCATGAAGCCTTTCCTCCGGCCTCCAACAGATATCCTTCCTTCCAGACTATCATTCATTTAATAGAAGCTATTTATAATTGGATTTATTTATATTTATTCCATTTATATTTGTTCTGTTTTCACTGTTTGTTAGAAAAGGGAGAAGATAGGCTGTCATATCCCACACTCTAGCACACAGTAATCAGGTGTGTGTGTGTCTGCGTATAATAGATGTATAATAAATGTTGGTTGGTTATTTGGGAACAGTACCAAGGATGTACAATAAAGAGCAGCATGGGAAAGGACTCCATCTCTACTATATATGTCCTTCAAGAAAGAGCAAGCTCCTTGAAGTTAGGGAATATTTCTTTTTGTATATTTGCATAGGAGCTTAATAAATGCCATTTAGTTTATTATTATTTATTTTATTTTATTAGCTATTAACATTATTATTTCTGTTGGTTGCTTAATAGTATTCCTGGAGCTTTCACAACATTTAGGGACTGATGCTGAGTGCCATATTGAAAGGTAGGAGTAGATACCTCCTTCACCTCACCCCCACTCAGGCTTTAGCTCTGTACTTAGTGATAGCTAAAAAAGATAGAATGAAGAGAATACATTCACTTGGACCCAATCAAATGACAAACTATTCTCCCAATGGAGAATCCTCCCTAGAAGTACTTTTGATGAGATAGAAAAGAAACAGTGCTGAAACAGAAACTCTTCCTTCTGTGTTCTTTTCCCCAAGAAAAAGTGAAAAGCCTGGATGATTTGTTTGGGGTCATGATGACCACTTCCAAGCACCCAAAGGACACACGTGATAGAGGGATGACCCTTGTTTTGTTTGGCAGAATGGGGAGCAGAGTTACAGAGAGGCTGATTCCATGAGAAGAAAAATGTCCATATAATGAGACTACTTCATAAATGGGGTAGGAGAGCCCATTAAGCATTTTCTACAGGATGATCAGTAGGGGAAAAAACTGTGTGTTGTAGTGGAAAGGGAACGGGAGTTGAAATCTGAGGACAATTTCAATTCTGCTTCTTATTGTCTATGTGAACTCTGGTTAATTCATTTTATCTCTCTGGGCCTCAATTTCCCCAACTGCACAATGGATTCATCCAGGATCCCTTCTAACAAACCCACAAGAATTAGAGAGAGCAAAAGGACCTGAGCAGCCAGCCAATAACCAAGACAAGAAAGCAATCCTGATTTTAACTTAGCTGACAGGTGGTTGGGTAAACCCCAGATTGGAGATCCACGAGGAGGAGGAAGCCATACCTGTAAAAGGCAGCCTGTTGGACAGCTCCTGTTGGCAGGAGCTCTGTGTTGAGCTCAAAGCTAACATTTCCCCATTGCCTCTTGTGTGCTGCTTCTGCCATTGAAAGAGATGTCACAGGGAGGATTCCTCAGCTCAGGCTGAGGCTGTGCTGGATGGCTTCGAGATGCTGTGGGGATTAACCCACGTCACGCTAACCCATCCTCTGTATTCCTCCTCTTCTGCAGCGACATTCTACCTATAGCAGCATGAGGGCAGCCGGCAAGGGGATGACCAAGCTCTCGGACCTGCCCGACCTTCCGCTCTCAGGTGAGTCCTTTCCCCATCGTGGAACACCTCTGTTAGTGGGGAGAAATGAATAAAAAATCCTTACCCTCTTTCCCAGTCCATTTTGCAGTCTTCCTTCCTTTGCATGGAACAGAACACTTAGACGTGTCAGGGATATATTTCCAGCCACTTTGACCTTGAACTGTCCTTGGCCCTGACAGCTCATCAGCCAGTGGAGAAGGGCCGGTTTCCTTCTAGCTTTCTTTTCACAGTGTGAATGTAGCTAGGGAGAAAGGCATGGCTTTGTTCTTTTTTTAAAAACCGGGTCTCTAGTGAATTATGTGAAAATGGATTGGAATCTCAAGAGAATGAGAGTGGCTATTTTAAGAGGGGCCCCTATCTGGAGCTGAATTTCCATAACTTTCATAGTTTCTGAGAAATACATCTCTTTTTTATTTTAGGCCTCCTTTGTTTATTTTCTTTTCATGTTGCCCCCCATTCTGTTCCTCTCCCCCCAGTCGCATTCTATAGTCTTCCTTTGGATCAACATCCTGATAAGCAGGCCCTGGAAACGGATTTGGAGCTGAGCTGTCACGGGCTCACTGTAGCTCAGCCTCCTAGAACCAAGAGAGAACCAGTTGGAAATATGAGAACTTTCCCAGTGTCAGGGAGCAGTGACTCTTTTAGGACTTGAAAGATCTGGGATCTCCCTGGCCGGGGTGTACCCCATCTCAAGGCAGACTAAAGCCTCTCCAATACTTAGGAGATGGGTCATTGCAAGTTGCCCTGACTCAAGAACTCATCACCTTGTGGCCAATTGTAGCGAGCTGGTCTTCAGCGTGTAGGTAGGAAGGATCACAGGGCACTCACCTGACCCTGACGCAGCTGCTCTTTGGTGAACCCTTTCTCTGCTTTCCATACCCCACTTTGGCGTGGGCTAATTAAGCCTGGAGCTCAGAAGGACATCCCTGGAACCTGGAGTCTAGAATTTTACCAAATCCCTTGACCAATGAAGAGTGAAATCCCTTTGCAAAGTAGGGCCGTGGGAACCTCAGGTGAGCCTGTGGAGTACAACCCCATTATTCTGTGGATAAGGAGAAAAATGGCAGACGATGTTAGGTTGTAACAGTGACTTGAGAGGCCATCGACAGCTCTAGATGGAGTTGTTCTTAGTTTTAGTCGGGAAAGACCTGGATTCAAGTCCCACTTCTGACACATCCTGGTGACTCGGTGCCCCAAGTGACTTAGACTTGCCAGTTGCTGAGAAGGTACCTGGCACACCCTTCTTTTCTCCCCTCCGCCTCTTAGAGCCCCAGTCTTCCTTCATGGCTCACTTCCTCTATGAACACTTCCCTGGGTCTCTCCTGTAGGTGTGATTTCTTTCCCTTCAAACCACCTTGTATTTACTTAATTCCCCATTGGAGGTCAGGGACTGTTTCCATTCTTTTTCCTCTTAGTGCTCAGCATAGTGCCTTGCACACACTAGGGCTCAGTAACTGTTGGATTTAATTAACCCAAACTAACATGGGGTGTGGAAGAGCAGAGAGAGGGTTCATGGGTCTGCCAAGAACAAGTCCTTTTGAGGTCCAGCCTCCTCAGTGACAGCAACATGCATATTTCCCAGACTTCCTTTCCTTGTATTCTCCCACAAGAAGTACTAAAACATTTCCCTTTTTCAAAAAAGAGAAACAAATAATAGTCCGTGAGAACTTCTTAATTGAAGTCTTGATTATGTGGTACATTGAGGGAAATCTTTCCTTCTCAATGCTAACGCGGAGGATCGTCAGTTCTACCATATTAATTTAATACATATTAAATATATTCCTACTAAATCCCGCAGAGCCTCCTTGTGATGTGGAGATAACCCAGAATTTGTAAAGGCCGGACCGTACCAGGGGATGGGCCAAGCAGGAAAAGCCCATTGATCGAACTGTACATGTGCTGTCCAAGAAGGTTGGACATGGGGTCTTGAATTTTTCAGCCGCTGCGTCTCTCCAAGACCATCCATAAAATCTTGGTCTCTTTTGGTGGCAGGGATAGACATCCCGGCCTGCTGGGAAATCTCTGAAGCCAAAATAATGGAGCTAGCCACTAGGGAGCCCTCAGGCCCTTTGGAAGACCCCCTTCGAGGATGGGGAGAGGCTGGTCCTTAGAAGCTGCATCCCTGGAGGGAGCGCCTCCAACCAATTAAATTTCAGATCCTCTGGACTCAGTGTTTGTTTCCTTTTCACTCAGGGAGGATGACTTCATTTTCTTGATGGCCAGTTTATTGTGCAGAGGAACCATTATCCTAATTGATGAGACACATGCAGGGATAGAGGCCACAGGAGGCCATTTCCAATGAGTAAACAACCTGTTTCTCTCCCTCCCTCCCAGACCCCTCTGTATCTCTATAGCCCTGTTTATCTGCTGGCGAGGGCCCGGCCCCTCAAAGATACTGAGCACTAGGATCTTGGGACTCGCGGGCAGCCACATGGTGCTCCATGGCTCTGTTTCTGCTCTCTATGAGCTGGTTACTCTGGTGTTGCTTTGCCAAAGCAAGGATTGCAGGGTATCTTCCACTCTGTCTGTGACGGGTTCCAGGACCTGCTCTTGCTTTCAGATGCCCAAGAGAAGCAGGGGGACGGAGAAACAGACTGGAAGTCAAGATGAAATTCTAGTTCTTGCCCCATTACCAACTAGTTCTGGGACAGTGAGGGACATCATTTCCCCTCTCCGGACCTCAGCTGTCCTCCCCTAAGACATCCAGAGATTGGAGCTGAGTGATTCTCAGGGCCCCTTCCAGCCTGGAAGTTTCATGATTCTTTTAAGAAATGTCATCTTGCTATCTCTTTCCATGCCTCCTTCTAGGGCAGGGGAAATCTAGAGCCTTAGATTTGAAGTTGAAGGTCCTGGATTCAAATTCTAGTTTTATCATTTACTGTTTGCTTTTTCATTTAGTTGGGCCTTAGGTTCATTATCATTTATTTCTTTTGATGCAATCAGGGTTAAGTGTCCCCCAGATAAATGAGGCCAGATTTGAACTCAGGAAGATGAGCCTCCCTGACTCCAGGCCTGCACTCTATCCATTGCACCACCTAGCTGCCTCTAGATGCTAACATTATCCCTATTTTATAGATTAAAAAACTGAAGCTTGCCCAGGGCCATATAGTTAAAACTTGTCTGAGGCCATATTTGAATCCAAGTTTTTCTGACTCCCAAATCTGACATTGCCTACCATGCCACCTTCTGTGATGTCTCAGGTGCCTTCCAGCTCTAAACCCATCATCCTCTGACCCCGAAGGCCCCTTTCCAGCTCCAGATCTATGATCCTGTGAGCTTCACCTCCGACCAGATACAAGCAGCGGCAGGTGATGCCATAGGTGAATGTTAGAGTAAAAAAGAATACGATACCTCTCTGAATAAATTGACTTAGTGGGAGAGAAGAGTCTCTTCTCTCACTTTTCTCCAGTGGGGCCCTAATTTCTTATAGTTCGTCTTTATAAATTTCACCTTCTTCAGCTGTTAAATAGTAGTTAATTTACTAGTTTGTTTTTCTCTCCCAACTCCTCCTAGACGTAGTCCTTAATAATGACTTAATAATGACTTTCTCTGATGTGATGTCTTCTAGAACAATTTGTTTCCTAGTCTGCCTTTAGCAGGATGGCCGGTGAATGTACTTGTCTGCTCAGATGCCTGGCCGGTCCTTGTTTCTGTGCTGGCTAAAGGCGCCCATTAGGGCAGGAAAACGATTACCTAGCTGATGGCTCTGTACAAAATGAGTGATTGTTGTCATTGTTGTTCACACAGACATCCTGAAGGGAAGAAACGAGGACCTGAAACCCGACCATTACCTCCGTAAGAGCCCTTCGCTCGAGTCCCTGAGCAGACCCCCTTCACTGGGCTTCAGTCATGCCAGATTGCTGACGCCTACCCCTGGGGGCTTGAAACCACAGAGCAAACTCAGGTACCAAGCTGTAAATGATGAGAAAGTCGAAAAAGCGTTTGGTGCTAGCTTCCGATGGGAAAAACACGGCCCCTGTTCTCAGGCCCTGCTGCCCAGCCTTTTCCGATACCCGTTCCAATTTAACCGGGCCCGGTGTAACCCTTCCCCGTTCACGCACCAGCCACGGTCTGGCCAGCTGTTTAGCTATGCTCTGTAACTTCAGAAGCAGAAGATTCAGATTTGGGGCCGTGCCGTCTCTTTCCTAAACAAAAAGAAAGAGCATCCAATGCTCAGCCGGAAAGAGCTTCTTCAGGACTGGAGAAAGGGAACTTTGAGCATGTTGCATGCCCCCTGGGGGACTAGCCACACACAAATTCATTTGCTCTCTTTCCTCCTTTTCCTCTTCTTTCTCCTTCTCTTCCTCCTCTTCCTCCCTTTTCTCTTCCTCCCCTTCTTCCTCCTCCTTTCCCTCTCCTTTCCCATCTTTGTCTTCTTCCTACTTTTTCTCCTCTTCCTTCTTTTCCCTCCCTCCACTGCCAGCTTGCTCCTGCCATCTCTGTCACTCACTCATGGAGGTCTGCCTGCAGATTCTCTTTCTTCAGCTCTGTGCTCAGACCCCTCTGGTCTGTCTCCCATCCTCTCCATTCCCTCCTCTAGAACAGCCCACTCTTGGCCAAAGTCAGCAGTTCACTTGCCACTTCTCTTTGTGGGCCCTTCTGCTTCACTCTCTAGTTTCCAGGGTGTTGTGCGCTCCTAGTATCTTATTTTAGCTCGTTAATGAGCAAATATGTATTGAGTAAATGACTTGATTCAGTTTAATTCAGCTGCCATATGCAAGGCAATCATCCAGTCAATCCTCAAGCATTTATTAAGCACTTACTATGTACCAAGGAAGAAAAAGAAAAATCCAGAACAGTTCCTGCCTTTAAGGGGCTTAAATCCTGAGGGAGAGCTCAGGCACACTTACAAGACAAATGCAGCTTAGATGAGAGAAGGACTCCAGCAGTGGGGGAGACCGGGAAAGGGCTCCTGGAGAAAGTGGTGTTTGAGCTGCGCCTTGAAGGAAGGGGAAGATCCTGAGGGGGTGGGGGAGGAGGGACATCATTCCGGGGATGAGGGACAGTGGGCCAAGTCCTGGAGCTAGGATCTAGGATTCCATGTTGCAGATCAGTAGTCAGGTCTCCTGAAGGACACAGACTTCATTTTCTTTTCTTTTCTGGCTTCTTGCCTATTCTAGTCACTGACATCATGCAAAGCCTTTATGTTTTCCCTCTGCATCTGCTCTCCATGGGCAGTTTAGCCACTTCCCCAGTCTCTTCCCACCTCTGCGCTCATGATTCTCCAGGCTGTGCCTTAAGCCTTCATCTGCACGTAGCCTTTAGTTTTGTTCTCAAACTATACCCTTGCTTCCCCGCGTTTGGCCATTCCATTAAGCAGCTAAAACTTAGCATGTCAAAAACAGAGCTTGTTCATTTCTCTCTTTCCTTTCCCATTGCCTTCATTTCTCTTTTCCTAGTCACAACTACAGAGGGATTTTTTTCCCCTCCCCCACCCCAGTCATTAGACCTCCCTTCCAGCCTTTATCCTACATTCCTGCATCACCTTCCGGGTCATTTCTCCTTATCAGCCAATCAATAGGAATTTAGTAAGCGCCTACTATGGGCCAGGCACTTTGCTAGGTACCAGGAGAAGTCCCTATTATGTGCCAAGTTAGGATAACCCCAAGGCAGGAACTGATTCCATGCTAGTGATCTGTTAGAATATAAACTTTTCACTGGTAGAGATCCCTTCATTCTTTGTATTTGTAACCCAGTGCCTGCACTTGATAAATGCTTACTGATATTTATTCTACTGAGGAGGTGCAATGTATTCACAGATAATTAAATGCAGGACATAGATAAAATAAATACACTCTGATAAGGATGGGAGTCAGGAAATGCTTTCTGAAGAAAATGGTACTTCTCAAGCACCGTGTTCTGCTCTTACTCAAGAGTCAGCCTTGGCTCCCTATTGGTTTCCAATTCAGTGTGCTCAGGTTGGTTTTTGGAGCTCTGTCTTACACTCACATTAGCTTCATTTCTAAAAGGTTTTTGGCTTCCACTCCAGCTTCCACAGCATGGTCCATGTACTTCATCATCAATATCCTCCCTTCTCTCTCTCTCTCTCTCTCTCTCTCTCTCTCTCTCTCTCTCTCTCTCTCTCTCTCTCTGTCGCTCTGTCTCTCTCTTTTTAGGAATCTTTATGTCTGTCTCTTTATATCTCTCTGTCTCTACCTCTCTCTGTGTGTCTCTCTGACACACACACACACACACACACACACACACACACACACACCCCTTTCACAATGTCTTCCTTGATGAGCTCCATTATTCTCAAATCCTCCAGAGTTGACCCATTGGCAAGCAGAACACTTTATGAACGAGACTTAAGAGGGATGCTCTACCCCCAAAAAGCATCATTCATTTGGGCTTTAAAAAAAAAAAAATTCACTGATGCTTTGGGGTTTTTAGGAACATTTGGCCCTTCCCAATGGACTCTTCTTCCTCCACCAATAGAACTTTCCCACCTAACAATAAAATACAGCTAAGCCAAACCCAGCCAGTGCAGTGACCAGTTGACCGTCGCTCCCCAAGTCCTGAGGTCTTTGTTGCCCCCCAATTCCAGCTTACATTCCTGTAACTGACGTGTGTGTTTAATGATGTGCCTAATACATTGACCTGTGTCTTTGCCTCCTGCTGATTATGTACTGCTTGCTCTCATTTAACACTTGGTGGGTGCCTGATTAAAGTCTCACAAACACCTTAAATCCTGCCCTTCCTGATCCTAGGGCTTTGGATGAGCCCTTTTTAACCCTCCTCAGCCTTCCCGGGTGATCGGTAGAACTGACGGGTTGATTTCCCAGGAGACTTTGCCATCTTCACAACTGCTGTTTTGTTGTATGTTTTATCTAAATTGTCTTGTATTTTTTTCCATATTTTCACGTTTATGTTGTCTGCATGCTCATGTATTTTCATGTGTGTATGTCCCATCTCCTCTCTCCCCCCAACATTAGATTGTGAACTTCTTGAGGGCAGGTCTCTGTCTTCTGTTCCTTCTACTTCTCCCTAGAGCATCTAGTTCCCTACACGTAGTAGGGATTCAATAAATGTTGTTGATTGACATTGACTGTCAGTGTGGTCTAATGGATAGCGCCTTCACGTGGGAGTGGCTGATTCATTGTTCAATAGGGTATGGTATGCCTCAGTTTACAGCTTTGTTGAAAGAGGATAGTCATCTCTACCACATCATTCATGGTATATTGTGATGGGAATTTATGCCTTAGGACCAAAGAAACACAGATTTGGAGGGAATCTCAGAAATCACTTTCTAGTCCAACTTTTAACCTGAACAAGAATTCCCTTCTCAAAACTCCTTTAAAAATGGTGTCTCAGCCCTTTCTCAATGTTCTCCAACAACCCTCACTTTTCAAGACCTCTCCTTCTCTTTTAGGAGAACTCAGACCACTAGAACAGGGGTTCTTAACCTGAATCCTGCAAACTTGATGATTGTGGTGGTGGACTTTAATCCTGTCTGACCCATTTGGGGTTTTCTTGACAAAGTTCCTGGAGTGAGTTCTCCAGCTCATTTTACAGATGAGGAAACTGAGGAAACAGTGTTAAGTGGCTTTTCCAGAATCACACAGCTAGGAAGTATCTGGCAGGTCTTCCTGATTTCAAGCCCAGCTCTCTATCCACCGCCACCTCCTGCCCTGGGCAACTGGATTTAAATATAGCTGGCTTCCTTTGTCATCCTGTGTATTTTATTCAGTTAAAAGCATTCTTCTGAGAAGCTGAGCTCAGGTTTCACCTGTGACGTGGCAGAGGTTACCAGCGGGCATCTTCCTCCCTGTGACTTGCCCTCATTTTTCCTAATTCTGTTCTCGGAGGCAAATGTCATTTCTGTTACTTTTAGCATCCATCCGGTGAATGCTCTGGCCCATTGGCTCCTGCTCTCACCACAGGTGCTCTTGGAGAAAGACACACCATTGTTGGCTTGTTCCCCTGCAGGATCCCGGTGTCTGGTAGCAGCAGGGCCCTTGTTGCTGCCCAGATGGCCTTCCTCCATCCACTGCTCCGCGGGAGGTTTCCATGTCTGTCTCCCCAACTTCTCAGCAAGAATGCTTAATTCTTGTGAAGGAACCTTCTTCCTGGGATGCTCCCAACTTGGATCCCACTAACAGTGGGATCAGCTGCGAGGATTCCAAAAGCTCAGTCACACAGATCTATTCTAGAGCCCCTCACTTCATACATGAGAGCACAGAAGGAGGGGACGTGATTTGCCCCATGTCTTTTGGAGGTTTAACATAAAGCCCCAGATTTTCCATAATTTTTCTATTTATGTCTAGTAGGGTCATTCATAGATTTAGAATTGAAACAGACCTTAGAGGCCTGAAGTTTAACACCCTCATTATACAGATGAGCAGAGAGGTTAATTAATTTCCCCGGGTCACACAGTTAGGGTCTGAAGGTAGAATTCAAATCTTGCTCTTCTTAACACTCTGCCTACTATACCACCTTGCCTTCCATGGGTTTGGAGACTCAAAACAAGTTACAGGCACAGGAAGTCATATTACTCTTCTAAGATTCAAAGCATCTCAGTAAATGTGTGTACATCTATTGCTATATTGTTTATTATGTAAATTACATAATGCATGAGAAGATATCGCAAATGTGATTTGCTCTTGAGGTACATTCTCTTCCAAGCCAGTTATTCATTCATTCTGTCATTTATCCACTCATCAAGCAGTTATTAAATGCTTACTATGTGCAAAGCCCTTGAGGAGATGCATGTCCATTGACAAGCATTTATAAAGTGCCTACTACATGCCAGGTACCCAAAATAGATAGAATAAAATAAATAAAATAGTCCCTATCTGCAAGGAATTTACATTATTAGGGGAAGACAACAACACAGAGATAAGTCTATACAGAATGAATATATGTAATATATAATGTATATCTACACATATATAAATACAAGGTAGTGAGGGAGGGAGAGCATTAGTTGTTGGGGGAAGATAGGTTTAGAAAAGGCTTCATGCAGAAGATGGTTCTTGAGCAATAAACTATGTCTTTTTTTTTTTAATAACGTTTTATTGACAGAACCCATGCCAAGGTAATTTTTTACAATATTATCCCTTGCACTCACTTGTGTTCTGATTTTTCCCCTCCCTCCCTCTACCTCCTCCCCCAGATAGGAAGCAGTCCTTTATATGTTAAATAGGTTACATTATATCCTAGATACAATATATGTGTGCAGAACTGAACAGTTCTCTTGTTGCACAGGGAGAATTGGATTCAGAAGGTATAAATAACCTGGGAAGAAAAACCGAAATGCAAGCAGTTTACATTCATTTCCCAGTGTTCTTTCTTTGGGTGTAGATGCTTCTGTCCATCCTTAATCAATTGAAACTGAATTAGATCTCTTTGTTGAAGAGATCCACTTCCATCAGAATACATCCTCAAACAGTATCATTGTTGAGGTATATAATGATCTCCTGGTTCTGCTCATTTCATTCAGCATCAGTTCATGTACGTCTCACCAGTCCTCTCTGTATTCATCCTGCTGGTCATTTCTTACAGAACAATAATATTCCATAAGGTTCATATACCACAATTTATTCAACCATTCTCCAGTTGATGGGCATCCTTTCATTTTCCAGCTTCTAACCACTACAAACAGGGCTGCCACAAACATTTTGGCACATACAGGTCCCTTTCCCTTCTTTAGTATCTCTTTGGGGTATAAGCCCAGGAGTAACACTGCGGGATCAAAGGGTATGCACAGTTTGATAACTTCTTGAGCATAGTTCCAAATTGCTCTCCAGAATGGTTGGATGTGAATGAACTATGTCTTGAAGGAAGAGAGGAACTCTACAAAGTGGAGATGAAAGAGGGATTTCAGGGGACAGAGCAAGTGTAAAGGCTTGAAGATGGGAAATAAGACAGGAAAAAACAAAGAAAAGGCCAGTTATCTGTGTCACAGACTGCAAGAGGAGGATTACTGTCCAGTATCGCCTGAAAGATAAGGCTCAGACAAAAGTAGGAAGGAATTGCTCTCAAGGAGCTTATACCCTGCTAAGAGAGAGAGTACAGATGGTGCTAGAGGATGTGCAGTGGATCATAAGGGATCACAGATCAATCATTTCAACCTAGAAGATATCTTAGAAGTCATCTAATCACATTCTCCTTTGATAGATGAGAAACCCAATGTCATAGATAAGTAATGACAGATCCGGGATTTGAAACCCACATCCTTTGACTCTTATCTAGCCTTCTTTAAATGTTGCACCCATACCCTCCTAACAAGAAATGTGCTCATGCAAGAAGGACTACAATGTAAAATAGAGGGGGGCAGTGGTGAACCCACAGAAATCTAGAGGTAACTAATTCACCGAAACCAATTAAAAGCACCAATCTTGGGTCAGACTTTTTCCTTCCACATCCTCACTATCGTGTTTGGAAATTGCTTCCTTTGGAAACCCTGATTACATTAATTGTTAAAGAATTGTCCTACAGATATTGAGGGGTTCACAAAATACATTTGCCTTGTATTCTTTCTACCCTGACTTTGGTATGGCCACCACTGCAATCTGATTCCTAACACTCTCCCCTTTGTCATTGTTGTTGTGTGTGCACTAGAATGTTTTCATCCTAACATGCCTTTGCTTTCTATAGAACACAATATTAGGAAAATTTGGTAGTTATATTTTTTAAATTACCAAATCAGGTAAGATACTTAAAGTGTTTCACAAACATGAAAACAAATCTGTAAATAATAGCTATCAATAACTGTAGGAATAGAATTTTGAATTTGACATATTCTGAATAGGAGACATTGGGTGATCCTATATACTCATTATTTGAAAAGGTAAGGTTGGGTGAAATATAGTATCAATATTGGTAATTGATAGAAAACCAGGAAAGGACGGGGAAGAGTTCTGTAGTTATTCATTTTCAACCACCTCATTCTTTGAAATTCCAGAGTTTGTGTGAAGTTGTTTAGTTTTGGCTTAAAAAAAATAAACTTAACCCAACAATGATACCATCTCCTCTCACAGGACTGGTATCCAATAATCACCAATGCATTCATCAATTTGTTCCCATTAATTAGCCCTTTGAAAGATGTCTGTTGAACTGGGTTGGCCCAGTTGAAATGAATGAGTCTAGGTTTATTAGCAAGCACATCACCGACAGAGGTAGGAAATGTTTTGACTCCTGTGTTTTCTCTAACCTTAGTGTGGAAAGAAAGGATCCACTGGCTGCTCTGGCCCGGGAATATGGTGGTTCCAAGCGGAATGCCTTGCTGAAATGGTGTCAGAAGAAAACAGAAGGCTATCCGGTAAGGAATGAATGTCTTCCATTGGGAAGAGTCTTGTAATAATGGCGTGCTCGTGTTCCAGCCTGGATGTGGCCAGCCTCATAGTGCAGGGGTGTAGAGTTTCCCCTGTCCTCTGTTTTTCTTTCCAAATGCTCTATCACTGCTTAGGTAGCCTGGCTTTGTGAGTTTTAATTCACAAAGCATTTGTCTCTTAACCTCTTTCAGATTCATTTGTAAAATGGAGAGGAATAATAATATCTACATCCTGAGGCTATTGTGAGAAAGAAGTGATGTCATATTTGTAAAATGCTTGGCAAGCCTTAGAGAGCAATGTAAATGTTAGTTGTTATCATTATTCTTTTATTTATTTGGTTATTTATTTTTAATCCAGTGAAAGCAGAAAAAACTGATAAATATTGGGAGGAATTCTTCCTAACTCTTCCATCTCTACCTTTTCCCTGTTAGAATTTACTACTCCTATGATATAAAATAGGTGTCCCCAAATTTCAAAACTGTCCAAGAGGGCAAGTCCCAGAAGCTCATGATCAATAATATCTGTACAGTCTTTATACTGTTTTCAAATTGTAATTTTATATATTATTTTTCAGTTTGAAACTTGGGTTATGAACTTAAACTTGGTCAAGATTATTGATTCCAGTAATATAGGGAACTCTTAGAAGAGGAAGCTCTTTCTACCAATGCCAGTTGGCAGCTTCTGTGCAGTTTATAGTCTTAGGGAGTTGTCTAGAACCCAAAAATATCATACAGATTGACTTGTCCAGTATTTCCTAGGCAGCCTGTGCCATAGTAGGACTTGATCCCTAGGTCTTCTTGACTCCTGAAAACCTTCTGTGAAAGCATACTACTCTCAATGAACACTGGCCCTTTTCTAATCAGATTTCCCCTGGTTTCCAGGTTGTGAGGGTGGGGTTTTTGTCAAATTCTCTTGACGTCATTTTTTTATATGATAGTCATTTCTGTCAAATGAGGGGGTTATGTTAGATGAAATCTGAGGCAAAACTGATGTTTCCTGCTCCACTGTTCTGCGTCTTGCCATCTAATCTGCCTTTTGAACGAAGAACAATAGTTCTGAAACTGGCCAGATGACTATCCAATAGTGGGTGTAAAATTCCACTCCCATAGTCTCTCCCTCCCTACCAAGATGAGGACATCATTATTGAACAAATGGATGGATAGATGGGTAGATGGATGTTTGGATGAAAGAACGAATGACTAAAAAAGCATTCTGTAGGTGTTCCATGTATCAGATACCATAGTAAGCTAAGTGCTTGTGATTTCTATCATAAGCTTTTAAAAAGAAATCCCTTCCGAGCCCATTCTTTAAAAAAAAAATCTGATCTTAACAAACACCAAATAAAATGGTCTTTACCATAAAAATAGTAGAACAGAAAAAGGTCTTATGCATGAATACACTATTAACTACATTATGACTAGCTTTTTTTGGTCTGATAAGCCACTTTTTAGAAGTTGCTTTTAAAATTTGACCTGTTTTTCAGAACTTCCTTCTTTGAATAAAAAAAATGATGGCTTAATGCCCATCTTGTCTTAATTTTCTTGTGAGCTTCCAGGATGACACATAGAGAGTTACCAGAAAAGGATGTTTTGCTTTGGGGAGGTAGAAAAGTAAGAGAAGCCAGGATACATAGGTGACAGAGATAGCTGGCCTGGAAACCCTCAAAGGCCATCTATTAAGACAGACAAATGTCACCTAGATCTATGAATGAGGGCCCCAAATTGGTGGAATCATGGATCCCTGAAGCATGGAAACAACAGTGAAAGGCAGTCTGATATGATGACTCAGAGCTGGGGAAACCTGGATTATCCTGAATAACGTTTGCTTTATATACATTTATCTCTTCTATTATGCTGTAAACTTCTTGAGGATAGGGATTATTTATTGCCCTTTTTTGTATTCTCAGTGCTTAGTATTGTACATAGCACATTGTAGGTGCTTAATAAACGTTTTTTGATTGAATGACTTCTGACGCCAGCTGTGTCACCCTTGAAAATCCTCTCGGTGCCCGCAGTAAATTTTTTAATCAAGCAAGCAATGATGAATTTATTAATTCATCAATTTATTAATTAATTATAATTAACTAACCCTAGCTAATGGGTAGAACATCAGCTGTGGAATCTGGAAAATTTGGTTTCAAGTCTCCCCCTGATGTAGACGTATGTGATCTTAAATTAGTCACTTAACTTCTTGGAGAATCAGTCAACTCTTTTTATTTTTTAATTTATTTTTAATACACATTGTTTTATGAATCATGTTGGGAGAGAAAGCTCAGAGCACGAGGGAAAAACAGATAAAAGAAGTGAACCTAGCATATGTTGATTTACATTCACTCTCCATAGTTCTTTTTCCTGGATGTAGATGGCATTTTCTGTCTAACGTCTATTGGGATTGCTTTGGATCAGTCAATTAATCAATCAAGCTAGTGAGCCAGCAAACAGTCATATCAGGCACTAGACTCTGTACTGGGAATCCAGAAAAAGGCAAAAACAGTCCCTACCCTCAAGGAGCACAAAATCTAATGGATTCTATTAAACACAAGCACTTAGTAAACTCCTACAATTAGCACAGTACTTGGCACAGGTCTGGCACTTTAAAAATTCTTTTTCATTCATTCCTTCCCTTCTACTTTTATCTGATTTATCTGAATCTCATAAAAACATATTGAGAAAGGTGCTGGAGATATGATAGTATCATTGCATTTTACGAATTTGAGGCCCCAGAGAAGTCCAGTAACTTAGGATCATCAATCTAAACACAGAAACCACATTTTCCATAAGGAAAAACTGAGTCCCAGAAAAGGGGTGGGTGACTTGACCAAGATTAAACAGATAGAAAGTGGCTAAGCTCTGCATTGAACTCATGTGCTTCAATTCCAAGCATTCTTTTTTTTTCTTTGAAAAATATACATAATATTTTTTTACAACAGGCTAAAAAAAAAACATACAACAGAAGTGCTTTTATAAGATACAATTAGTCGTACAAATTTAAATCTTCTAAACAATCAACAATATTATTTTGCTACTAACTATAACACAATGGCATTGACATTTTGTTTGTCCCATTATTTGTATTTGTTTTGTTTATAATTTTAAACTGACTGGTCACTGACTGAATTTGGGAACCATTTGGCAAGATAACCTTATTTTGATAATTAATATTGTCAGTTTGCAAGATCTTAGAATTTTTCCTGGAATATAATTTTTTAGGTATAGAATTCTGTAGGATAAGTGTGTAATTGATTAGTGTATCACAAAGTTTTAGTTCTGTACTCTCCAGAAAAAAAAATTTATTTCATAGACTCAATGATAGCAGAAAGCACCAAGTGTAGCATTGTTTCCACCATAGCATTGAGTGCCCCATACCCGCGGTTCTACAGATCCTAAGTGAAAGAATTGGGGTTTAAACTCAAATCTTTGCAACTAGCACATCATCCACCCCCAAGCCTCTTTCTGGTAAGTGATGAGTGGTTGTAATGCTTTTCAC
Source organism: Antechinus flavipes (assembly GCF_016432865.1). NCBI lineage: Eukaryota > Metazoa > Chordata > Mammalia > Dasyuromorphia > Dasyuridae > Antechinus > Antechinus flavipes. The sequence continues at coordinate 24,707,851 of NC_067401.1, read as the reverse complement.
CCCTGCCTCCTAAAGGTAGATTGATAAAAGGATAAATCGATAAAAGGTAGACAGATAAGAAGCAACTCTGAGCTCTTGTGGAAAAATAAAAGCCAACATAAATAGACGAGATGCTTATCACTATTACAACTAAATTACGCCAAAGACCTAGGCTTCCTGGTATCTCCACTCCTGAGTCAGAGGATGACATTTCCTGATAGAGAAATGAGCAAAGCCGTTCGTTGTTCAACATCTGGAAGTGTTTCCTAAACCACTGTACGCTGGATAAAACCCCAAATTCATTAACCCCGGGAATTTGTCTTCTATTAATTTTTCAACCCATCTGGCCTTTGAAGTGAGAACATAATCAGTGGATTTCTGAGCAATTTGCTTGTAATTCGGTGGTGCTGTTTGTGAAGAGCTAACTGTGATTGGGGGCACTCTGTGAGCTGACAGATGCTGGAGCTAACTTGGACTGTCTCTGCCCACTGTTAAATTTATAGTATGAGCATTTAAACTGAGGAAATCAGCAAACGCTATGAATTGGGGCTTCATTTAGTGTTGTTGTTGTTGTTGTCTAGCCTTAAATAAGTGATGGGGGAAATATTAATAATGCAGATTAAGCATATAATGTTCCATGATGATTTTGGAGATCCATCTGTTAAACATTTCCCAGCATGCCCTTACTCATGAATCTTTAAAGTGGTTTTTGGTGGAATTAAAAAGTACAAAAAAAAAAAAAATGAACAAGATCCAAAATGTTGCCAAGTCCCTTAGAAAAATGGGGATCCATGATTGAGGGGAAGTATTATTATTTTAAAATTTCTATTAAAGTATTTAAAATTTTAAACAAATTTTTAAAAGAAAATAATTTTTAAAAGAGAAAATGTGAATCCTCAAGGGAAAATAATGGGTAGAAATATAAAAGCACCAAAATGAAATCCCTCCATCAATAGGAATTTATTGTGTCTACTATAAGAAGCAGAGTGTGGCGAGAGAAACAAGAAGACCATGGTTCAAATCTTGCCTCTGATATATCATACTGGTTGTATGACTTTGCACAAATCTCTTAACAGTTCAGCCTCAGTTTCCTCATCTGCAAAATGAGATAAGAATTGCACTGACCTTCCAGAGGGGTCGTGAGGATCAAATGAGATAACCTACAAAGCTTTTTGCTTAACTTAGAGTGCTATTTAAAAATCAACTTTTATTATTATTGGCTATTCCTAATTACATGCACAGTGTCTCCTGGATTGCTTTCTGCTCTGGTTGCTCACTTCATCTCTTCTTTCCTACCTCTGATGAAGTTGTTCCTCTCATGCAGGCCAAGGAAACCATCTCCCACTGCTCTCTTTTGCCTCCTGTCATTAATGCACCAGAATTGCAGTTTGGACACACCAAGTCAGAGTCCTTGATTCCTTTTAAATGTCAGCATCTTCCAAGATGGCACTCAAGATATATCCTTGAGGGCAGGGGAGAGATTCCATTTTCCCAAGGAGATAATGAGGAAAAGATGCATTGGTAAAAAATTTTCCAGTGTGGTTTAAATATACAAAGAAATTTGCTTGAAAAATGATTTAAATAATCACCTGTTATTTAATAATAGACCTTGATGAAGGCTTTGCACATAGAAAATACTGTTTTCAGAGGGAAGAATGACACTTGCTGTTATTCTAATACACAAATTATTTTGGTGGCTATAGGGTTAGTTAGGTCATTTCATAATACCAAAACTAATCTTAGATGAAAGATTTAAGAGACAGCAATTAAAGGGATAATAATAGGTCCCAAGTCCAAAACTTCTAGAGAGAACATTGCTTGGTTTTTAAAATATCCTTCAAATTTGTTTAAAAAAAATTTTTTTTTGTCTGTTCTCACTCAGCCAGAGGCTCTTAACCATTTTAGGCAGTTTGGTGGAGCCGTGGAACCCCTCTCAGAATAATCTTTTCCAAATGAATAAAATAAAATAAAATTACAAGACAAAACAAATGTCAGTGGAAATGAAGATGTTACTTTTTCTTATCCCAATTCACTGACCCCTGAAATCTCCATGGTTGGGGTCCTTGTACTTGAACCTCCACATTAAACCAAAAGTAGTTTGGAAAACTTGCTGCTCCTTCCTCTCATCTCCCACCCAGACCTGATACCTCTTTTCCTTCTCAGTGTCTATGGCCCGGAGGATAAGCAGTGAGTGACTTATCCAACAGGAGACTCCCATTAGGTCCTGATCATACTCTCCAAGTTCTTTCCAATACTACCTTAGGTGGGTCTCATCAGGGAGCTGCAGGAAGCCACAAAACAGTATCAGTCAAGCCGGGAGTATTTATTGAGCACCCAGGTGCCTTTCTGGGAATTTTCATGGTATAGGCCATCATAGACTCTTAGATTTGGACTTGGAAGGGCCATCTTGTTCAACCCCCCCTATTTTACAGATCAGGAAACTGAGTCAGTACAGGGAAATTAAATGACTTTATAGGATTGTAGAGAGAAGACCCCTCATGTAAGCCTTTCATTTTATAGAATAGAGCCCTGTTTCTCTGATTTCATTGGTAGAATTTCTCTCAGTGCAGGTCTATACCTTCTCTACAACTTCTATTCTTCAGGAGCTTCCTGGGGCATTGAGAGACTAAGGGCCTTCTCCAAGGTCCTGTAGCCAGGATGTGTCAGGGACAGGATTTGAACTCAGGGCTCCCTAGTTTGGAGGCCAGCTCTCTATCTACCTTGCCAAAGCTTTCTCTCCTTCGGCTGAAATCAGATCAAAATGATCATTCCTTCCAGAAAAGAGATCTCCTTTGCCCCATGGTTTCCACTCACCATAACTTCCCATCCCCAAATGCCTTCTCTCTAACTGATGTTCCCCTGTGTGTGTTGATTACCGCATTAGAATACAAGCTTCCTGAGGGCAGGGGCTGTCTCTCTTTTGGACTGGTATCTCCAGAATTGAGCACAGGGAAGCACTGTTAAATGCTTTTCATTTCATTCACGCAATAAATACTTATTGATGACTAATCAATCACCCATCACCTCACTGGATGTGTTACTATCCAAACTTCAGAAAGACCTTTGCATGTGTGAAGGCAAAAGGCAAAGAACCAATAGAAAAAGAGATTAAAGCAGGGCTTGCCAAGGCGAGTGTGGAAGAGAGGTCTGTGGATCAGAGCAAGCTATGCAAGTAAGAACTTACTTCTCTGATTTGGCATTGGATGGTGTGCCCAGTTTGCCGCTGTGCCTTGGATCTCCATCTTTTTTCATCACCCTCCTCTCTCTTATCCCCCCAGCCAAATCCATCTCACCTGCCCAGGAGAATGGACACTCTTTTCTCCTCTAACACCAGCTCATCCTGGTACAGTCTCTCATCACTTCACTCCTGGACTTGCAATAGCCTTTTGGGGCCGCACAGCCTCTCCCAACCGTTCTCCAAGTGATTTTCCTAAATGTCCACAAATACAATATACTCTATTTGGCATCCGAAGCTCTTCCTAACCTCGCCGTCACCCAGCTTTTCAGGCTTCTTACATCTTATTCTCTACTCATACTCTTCCATCCTGAGATGTTCAGGAAGACAAGCATTCCCCCCAGTCCAAGACCCCCAAAATGTTACAGATAGAAACTGACACAAGGGAAACCTCCAATTCAAACCCCCAAAATGTTACAGATAGAAACTGACACAAGGGAATCCTCCAGTCTAAGACCCCCAAAACATTACAGATAGAAACTGACATGAGGGAATCCCCCAGCTCAAAACCCTCAAAATGTTACAGATAAAAACTGACACAAGGGAATCCCCCAGCCCAAGACCCCCAAAATGTTACAGATAGAAACTGACACGAGGGAATCCCCTAGCTCAAAACCCCCAAAATGTTATAGATAGAAACTGACACAAGGGAATCCTCCAGCCCAAGACCCCCAAAATGTTACAGATAGAAACTGACACGAGGGTGTTTCCCACACATTGGGCAGAGAACATGGTAACTTTGGCCCTAGTGTCCCTACCATAATGATAAAAGGAAAGTCAGTGATGAAAGGGATAGTGGTTCTCAGAAAAGTACTGGAGTCGCACGTCCCTCTGGGACCCTCAGGGATGAAGCCAGTGACTCAGCGTCCTATCACTTTCCAACTGGAACTTGGAATCTTGTTTCCTAAGCATCTTGTCTCCTTCACACATCTCTAGTTAGAGCCCATTAGGAGGATAATCAATGGCGCTCCGTGGAGAATGAACTGAAGGCTTTTAAAAACTGCAGCTGGTCTCGCTGAATGTAAATAAGAGAGATGGAGAAGAAGGTTGATGGGGATTATTCAGAGGGAGTAGGTAGCAATTTCCCTCTGAGTGCCAGCTGCCAGATGCTTTGACTCAATACTTCTTCAGGTCCCTTCTCCAGTGCTGCTTCCTCTAGGAGGCTTTTCTGGATTTCTCTCCCTCCTCAATCCATCCAGACTTTTATACTCTATTTTGTGCTTGTAAGGAACCCATGTTCTCTTAGAGGAGGCTGTGAGCAAGCCTCGGATGACTCTCTAGAATGAGCCAGAGATCAACCACTGTTTCACGTGGGTAAAGGATATTTCCACACCAGGAGTTCCCTATATTGACTGCTTTTGAGCATCCCTTCCTGGGTCAGTTGAGACACATTTCATGAAAACAAGGGGGAAAGTTGTGTTTTCTTGGCTTGGGGTCCCCCAGGAGAGAAGATAGCTCATTCTACTCCGAGACAGCTCTCAGTGTTGGGAAGTTTTTATTTATTTCAAACAGAAATCTACTTCTCTAAACTTCTGTCCACCACTGCCCAATACCTTTCCCATAGTCCCCCAGATCCTTGCAGGTAACAGTGCTGGGCCCTTGATGTTGATTCCAGCCTTCAGCTGCTCTTTGTAGGGATTCTTCTCCTTTTCTTTCCTCCTGCCATCTTGCTCAGACCCCTCTGATACCAGTACCTGGCACACAGTAGGCACTTAATAAATGCCTATTTTTTTGACTGACTGGCTGAGCCCATTCCGATTTACTAATACTTGTTCTTGCAGTGGAAATAGAACCAATGCCAGAATCAGAGGGGCTGGGGTTCAAATCCCCACTCTGCCACATCTGACCTCTGGGACCTTGAGCAAATTGCCTCCCTAGGCCCTAGTTTCCTCCTTATTTTGAGGGGGCTGGATTAAATGGTTTCTGAGGTCTCCTCTAGCTCTAGAATGATGACCATCTGAAGTATGTAAAATATCCAAAGAAAATGTTTATTCCCAGACCCTATCAACCCCCCTCACAGAATTATGGTCCATCCTAGAAGGAAAGGATTTGTTAAGCACCTAGTATGTGCTAGACACTATACTAAGAGTTTTACAAATATTACCTGAGAGGTATCCCCATTTTATAGTTGAGGAAACTGAGGCAGACAAAGATTAAGTGATTTGCCCAGGATACTACTACTAATAATAGCTAACATTTATATCGCACCTACTATGTGCCAGGCACTGTGCTAAACATTTTATAATTATTATCCCATTTGATCCTCACCACAATCCTTGGGAGGAACCCTGCTATTATTCCCATTTTACAGGTGGAGAAACTGAGGCAGACAAAGGTTAAGTGACTTGCCCAGGATGACACAGCTTATAAGCATCTGAGGCTGGATTTGAACTCGAGTTTTCTTCCTGACTCCCAATCCAGCATTCTCAATGATGTCCCTTCATAGTCTCAAGAACAAAACTTTCCCCCGTGTCATTGAAGACATAAAAACCAAAGAATAATTTTTGAAGGTTTATGAAGATCCACATTCAAATCCTACCTTAAATTGTGCTTTGTAGCATTCCCCATGTATGGCAGCCACCATACTACTTGCCTTCTCAGTGGGTGGGGGAGGGATTGAAGGGACAGAGATATTTGGGAATTGGGAGTGAGAGTTGTAGCTGAGACACATTTTAGCTGTGACTTTGGGATCCCCCTCACTTCTCTTCTGCAACACAACGGGGCTGGACACGGGGACCTTCCCGCTCTCATTCAGTGACTTGGCCATTGTTCAACCGATCAGTCCCAGAACTTCTGGATGGCATGTAGCATTGAGAGAGAAGCAGAGAACTGAGACTTGTGGCTAACGGGCGTAGCTTGACCTCCGCTCAGATCTGCAGGCTCCCAGCTAATGGTAAAAAGAGAGAAAGTGTCCTTCAGCCTTCTCATGCGTGACCTCCTAAGTTACTTGTAGAGAGTTCATCCACTGTGCTGGCAGCTTTCTTTGGGGCCTTCACCCTACATGGGGCAGCAGTCAGTGTAGGGCTGTACAACTAGGGGTTGCCCTTACTGAGCCACTTCCTTTTGTGTTCCCGTGCTTTCTGAATGAAAATCTCTTGAACCACTTTTTGCCACTCAGTTCACCATCGACCACAGCTTACACATCTTTGTTTACCTTTGGGTTAGTTGTATGTTGGTTCTTCAGAATTTGCAGCAATCCATGGTTTAGAGGATCATCATAAGAGTATTTATATAACAGGAAAGTGTGTGTGTGTGTGTGTGTGTGTGTGTGTGTGTGTGTGTGAGAGAGAGAGAGAGAGAGAGAGAGAGAGAGAGAGAGAGAGAGAGAGAGAAATAGAGAGAGAGAGAGAGAGCAGAGTTTGGAATCATAAAAAGCAGTGCATGGTTTTCCAGGTGAAATTCTTTCCACTTTCTTCCTCTTATTAAGGCTGGATGTTACTTATTCTGCCACATCTGTCCCCAGGTAACTCAGTGAATCGTCCATTTAACTGTATACAAGGCATTTTTTCACCCATTCAGCTTTCCCTGGGTGAATTGTTAGGCAAAACTTTGGATCAGCTGTGGCTCTCATTGGAAAAGGTCTGTAGGATTCTGGGACCTGATGCTGACAGGACACTGTCACTTGCAAGCAAGAACATATGAAAGACCACATCTTCTCTAGGGAATCTCCCTTCCAAATGGACTGTGCCCTGAACATATTCCTTTAAAAAAATTTTTTTTGATATTTTATTTTCCCCTAGTTACATGTAATAACAATTTTTAACATTGATTTTTAAAACTTTGAACTCCAAATTCTCTCCTTCCCCAAACCTCCATCATCGAGAAGGCAAGAAATTCGATATAGATTACACGTGTGCAGTCATGAAAAGCATTTACATATTAGCCATATAGTGAAAGAAAACAAATCAGAAAAAAAAACCCTTAAGAAAAATAAAGTTTAAAAAAAGTATGCTTCATTCTATATTCAGAAACCATCAGTTCTTTGTCTGGGACAAATTGCATTTTTTAATAAAAGCTGGACATACTTCTTGACATTGGTGGACAGGGCTAGGTAGGAACAAACCCAAATACATAAGACTCCAAACCCTTCTAGTGATCTTTGTGTTTTGTTGCAGTTTTCCCATTCCTCTTTGGACAGTTAAAAGCTTGTAGAACAAAAGCATCTATATAGTTATAGCTGTTGTTGTTTGTCCTTCATTTGGAAGAGGACTCTGACATTGGGGGGTGATAACATGACACACAAGTGAATTAGATTTCAGTGAGTAAAGGCTGGGCAAAGTCAGCAATCTTGTTCCCTCCTCCCGAGCCATCTGGCTGGGTCCAGTGGCCAGATACAGATCAGGACACCTGGGGATGGCGCTGGGAGCTATCAAGGAGTTGTATGTGCATGGGACGGGACGTACCTTGGTGAAGAGGCCTTTTTAAGGCTGCATTTTGTTCTACCAAGTCAAAGTCTTATTTCTAATCAATGAACAGTCAACACAGTGGACTCTGCTTCATTTAGCCAGGATACCTAAAGACCTTCATTGTTCATCACTTATTGACTAGGTTAGGTGAACTCTGTGACCTTATGCAGTTGGTAAACATCTTATTTGTGAAACAAGGGGTATTGGACTAAATGACCAATTATTTAGTGTCTCCCCCTTTTTAAAATAACTTGCTTAATTTTAATAATATACCGGTTGTGTATTCACTTGTGCACATATACACAGATACCCCAAGAGGATAGAAAGAACTAACATCTAGTGAACTATAAAAAAATTAGTAAAAAAAAAAATAAAACTGTTTAAAAAATTAGTTTTCTCCTATCTGCTAACCCTTCTCATCTTGATCCTCAATAGATATATGCATTATTTTTCATAATCTGATAGGAAACAGAAGACAGGTATAAGTATCAGTCATTATTACCAAATGGTTTTGATGACTGCTGCTTTATAGTCCTAACTTTGGGACAGGTAGGCCATCTTCATTTGCATTTTTTTTTCATTATTTATCATGAATTCTTGACCTTTTGTTCTTCCAAATGAAGTTTGTTGTTATTTTTTCCTAGATCTATAAAATAATTTCTTGGGAGCTTAATTGGTATAGGACTGAATAAGTAGATTAATTTAGTTATAGTATTGTCATTTTTATTATATTCGCTCGGCCTACCCATGAGCACTTGATATTTTTTTTATTTGATTAGATCTGACTTTATTTGGGTGGAAAATGTTTTGTAGTTTTGCTCATATAGTTCCTGACTTTGCTTTGGCAGATAGATTCCCAAATATTTTATATTATCAACAACATTTATTTTAAATGGAATTTCTTTTTATATCTCTTGCTGTTGGACTTTGTTGGTAATATATAAAAATGCTGATGATTTATGTGGATTTACTTTGTATCCTGCAACTTTACTAAAGTTGCAAATTGTTTCTAGTAGTTTTTGAGTTGAACTCTAAGGTTCTCTAAGTATATACCATCATATCATCTGCAAAGAGTGATAATTTGGTTTCCTCATTACCTACTCTAATTCCTTTAATCTCTTTTTCTTCTCTTACTGCCAAAACTAACATTTCTAATACAATATTGAATAGTATTGGTGATAGTGGGCAACCTTGTTCTACCCTTTATCTTATTGGGAATGGTTCTAGTTTGTCCCCATTACATGATGCTTGCTGATAGTTTTAAATAGATGCTACAGAATCAGTCATTGTTGATATCTTCTTGATCACCTTTTCAGGTTAGTAATAATATTTCAGGTTTTTTCCAGCTGTTTAACATCTTCCCTGATGCTGCGGTGCTTTCAAAACTGTGTTACCTCTAGGATGGATCTCTTCTGCATGTATTTAATTGGGTCCAGCTTCCCTCTCCAACTTCATGTTCTTCATTGTTATTTTCATTTCCTTATATAGTCCATTAGAGATCAAGTACGAGTTCAGAAGCAGTATTATTGATGAGAAAAACTATTTGCTATAAAAATTCTGACAGATCTCTTTCATCTTTCTTTTTGTTGTCTTTCTCTTATCATCTATAAATGCATTTAAGATGATCTGGCATGGTTGCATCTCACATCAAGATTCCTATAGACTTATTTTCTCTCAACCATTCCCATTTCTGCCTTTTTTTATGAAACAGTAAATACTGCTTATAATCTTTTACCATTCCCTTCCATAACAGTTTTTAAAATACCTGTTTATTGATATTTTACACCTTACATTGCCTGTATTTCACCCTATATTCCTTGAACCCTTCTTATCTCCTAAAGAATCATCCCATAAAACAAAGACTGTTCTAAAGAAAAGAAAAATCATTGAAACCTATCACTACATCGAAAAAAATCTGAAAACATACATGATGATCCTTAATGTTCTGCAAAGGAACGGATGATGTGCAGGAGCAAGTCTTCCCCAAAATTGTGACCAGGTTCTAAGCCCACTGTAGCCACTGGCTTTCATATCTGTCTTTTGGGTGAAGGAGATCAGTCATTTCTTGGCTAAGGCCATTTCTGGGCTCATTTGATCTTATATGGATTACATCAGTTAGGTTTTTGTGGGAAGTTGTGATAACACATATCTTTGTCTTTCCCTTTATCTGCTTTCTGTTTTACATTGTGAATAGCTTGTTTGAATAGGTCAGGTGGGAGCGATTATCATTCCTGACATTGTTCTAATTGGGTGCTGATTTTGACCATTGTTCTCATAAGCCTTTGAGCTTATGGGAACACAGAAACTAAACTCAGAAAAAGAAGGAAAAAATTTACCAGACTTGTGAGAGAGAGAGAGTGAGAATCTGCCTTTTTGGGAACATCACATGCAAAAAGATGTCTGGCCTGCCCCTAGAGACTATCCTGGAGCCACCATATTGCCTGGGCTAAATAGGGTGATGGAATTCTGGGTGCAGTCATTGTGTCCCATAACCTTCCTAGGTGTGGAAGAGCACTCTCTAAATAACTATCAACAGATCTGAAAGTAAACAGTGTTAGGCAACATGGGACAGCAGGCAAATGCTTCCATTCTCCCCACTTCCTCTTTCAGTCGCGATCTCCCTACCCTGGAATCACCCTCCCCCATGGCACATAGGGTACACCTGAAGCTGATGTGTTCAGGCCATTAGGAGTAAGACGGAAGTGGTGGGAGAAGTATCCCAAGGGAGTTAAGCCTGATTTTGGATCCCAAAAAACGAAGATTGCATAAAACTAAGCTCATTGCTGATGTGAAAACTAGCAGTCCACCAGGCAACCTGCTAATGGGCTTCCCTTAATCCAAGTTCCAAAGAAAAATAAATAAATTAAAAAAAAAAAAAACCCAACATAGATATCCTGGTCCTCAAAGGCTGTGCATTCCATCATCTTGGGAGCCATCTCCTGGAAGTCTTTCCTAACTCTTTCCCTCCTCTAAGCGATTTCATTATGCCCATCTCCTTCTTAAAATACAAGGCATTGAAGGCGGGGACTATTCTGCCTTTGTCTTTGTGAGACCAAGCACCCAATAGGTCCTTGTAGGGCACATAGTGGGGGCTTCATCATAAGGCAGAAAAACAAAGAATGGGGAGGGTGGGAACAGCAACCGAATCCAGGTCGTTTTTCAAGAGTATAAATTACAACAAAGAAGCAAATTCTGAATAACTGTGTCCATGAGAATGCTGGGCGGCCATCCCCTCAAGTGAGACAAAGAAACTTAAAACAAGAGCCAGTTTCACCCATCCTTGAGCTAGACAAATGAGTGAGTCTCTGCTAATTCAGTCAGGTTTCAAAAAGACAAGAATGGAAAAGACTTATTATTTGCATCCAAGGGAAAAAAATAATTTTTAAAGAAAGCCGTCTGATTAATAAGGAGTAACAGCCATAATATCCAGTGTTTTTATTCCTATTCGAGGTAAGGTGACCCAACAGACAGCATCACAGGGTCCAGACACTTTGGGAGACTGGTCTGAGTCGCTTCAGTCTTGCAGATCACAGGCCCTTAGGGAGGAATTATTTCTGACTCAGGAACAAGCAAGCAGCAGGAAGTGGTTGGCACTTCTTGCTGGCACACTCCAATCTTCCATAGTTCCAAATGGAATTATTTCCCCCTTTGGGCATTTGAGGGAAACTGGATGAATGGAACACGAAAACAGAAGGTGGAGGAGATGGAGACGCCCTGGGAGGGAGATTGTAGGATGGGAAGGACCTCCTAGGTCTAGGTTGGTGCCCACAGAGTCCTGGAGTCGGTGGGAAAAGGGGATTGCTTTGGGATGAAGTATGACAGAAAGAAACCCTTGAGAACTAAGTCTATATATTCCTCTAATACAATAACAGGCCTTTTAGGAAAGCTTCTATCAGGGGAGCAGCATCTGTGGCAAGAGCTTTCCCTTATGGATCAGAGAACTAGAGCTGGGAGAGAGAGACCCTAAAGGTCACCTCATAAGACCCCCTTCTCACTTTACAGTGGGGGAAATGGAGGCCCTGAAAAGATGGGATACATTCAATTTTGCCCATTCTGTCAGTTGTGGGATAGAGAGATAGAGCCTGTCTTAGAAGGGTAGGGCGTTAAGAGCTGGAAGGAACCTTTGAAGCCATCAAACCCAACCTGATCATTGTATAGACGAGGAAACTGAGGTCCAGAGAGAAGTCACACAGGTGGTAAAATGACAGAGCTGAGATTTGAACTCAGACCCTGGGACTCTTATGTTTCTGGTGATAGAAAAGAGTAGGGGAAGGATACCATGGAGAGGTGCTTGGAAAAGAAAGCTTTAACTCACTGGATTTGAGAACGGGACCAGGGAAGGAAGATGGCTCATGGCTGCAGCTCTTGGGACTCCGTGGGAATCAGGGACTAAGGAAAGAGAACCCAGGAATCATTGAAATGGCAATTGGCCAGAAGACATTGGAGGGATCTCAAGTCTTATTTGAGACTTGGTGAGGGGAGAAAGGATGGGAAGGATTTCAAAAATGCTTAAACTATGGGAAGAAATGGGAGGCGGAAGGAGTCTACAGACAGGATGTCTATTGAAGACCCCATGGTCATCTGTTGGTTGGAATAGTGATGTAGAGTGGAATGGGTTGAGGAATTGGAGTTAGAGGGTCTGGATTCCAATCCTGATTTGGTCACTTATTTTCCTGTACTTGACACTTACTGTGTGACCTCACCCAGCCAATCTAGTGAGGAGCCTCTCTTCCCTTCCTCATGGAATACTTATGGGCTTATCCGAGAATCATTTCCAACTTGGGAAGACTTACAAGAGTGTGTGCTTTTTGAGTCAGAGCCACCCCCGATAATGAGGCATTCAGATTTAGCAGACACGCTTCACTTCCCACCTCTGCTTCTTTGCCTGAGCTGTGCCCCGTGCCTTGAATGCCCTCCCTCCTTATCTCTGCCTCTTAGGATCCTTCTCTTCCTTCAGGGCTTGGGGCAAATGCCCACCTTCGCTAGGAGGTTTTCCCCAGGCTTTCCTTCTCCATCTTGCATCTACTTTGCACAAATCTTGGCTCTACCTCTTAGCTGTTTTCTCCCCCGTTAGAATGTAAGCTCCTTGAGGGCAGGAACTGTTTTTGCCTTTTCTACATCCCCAGGGCTGAAAAGAGTTCACAGTTACTGACCCATGATAAATGTTTGCTGAGTGATTGACATAGAGAAGCAGTCGTGATCCTAACAGAAAGTAAGCGCTTATTAAGTGTTTTTTCATTCATTCATCCTCCACCTGAGCACGAGCACCAGCATACCCTCATTTCTTTTATGACTAAAAGGATGATTTAATCCTTTCCTGTGTCCCAGCCAAGTGGGATCTCTTCCGCCCTCACCTATTGGGAGTCAGGGCAGTGCGCCCTGTCCAATTTTAGTCCTGACAATACTCTTGCCTTACCTCGGTGATCACGCGTGCACTCACATGCTGCTGCCTCCAGACATTTATGCCTGTTAGTTTCCTGAGACATGCATGAGGAGATGAGCTGATAAGATGTACATATTTTATTTTTTTAAAAAATAAAAAGCTTTTGATCCAAGTTCAGTTACGAGGCTCTTCCCTGGGCTAGCTCTTGTCTTTCTGGCATCGAATGATGACTTGGGGGAAGCTCTTCTTCCTGAGGATGTTCCTGAATTACATTTTTGTTCTAAGGTGTGTGTGTATGTGCATGTGTGATTCTTTTTTAATCCAAATAAAGAGATTATTTCATGAGGAAATCAGGGAGTGAAAAGCCAGGTATGTGGTTCATCCTCTTTCAAAATAACAGGCTCTTGGCGCCATGTTGCCAGAGAATTGTTTCTCTTGTGTTCTCTTCTTTAGTCATCTCATTAGTGGCTTCAGTGGGTTTTTTTAAGTGTTTTCTGTCTGTTTACTCTCCATGGGAGCATCTGTCACAGGGCCAGAACCTCTCTAGATTAAGTCGGCTGAAATTTTATTGCGAGAGCCAAGAACCTCCAGCAGCAATGATCTTCCCAGCACTGGAGGAGAGGGAGGATACGATAGCCTTGGTCTCTTGTCCTCCAGGAAAGCTCACAAGACTCTTCTCAGATAATTACGATCCTCAGTGAGCCAGCCCAGAATGTTTTCCTCCTCCTCTTAGCCATGGAATGTCCAAGGGGAGAGGGGGAAAGTCTGGCCAGAGGAAGCCGATGATATCAGCAAGTCCAGGGCAAGCTATCCTGCGGCGGAGGATGAAGATCTACTGTGAATCAGACAGAAGTCTCAGGACTCATTTCCTATGTCATGACCTACTCTTTCTTGGAAAAATAGCATTTACAAAGATGGTGATCTATTTAAAAGACTCTTGAAAAATTTCCTCCCCCCCACCCCTGAGGGAGATTCTGTGCAGGAACTAGCAGAAAACTATAGCATGAAGAGCAAATATAGCGTGACCAACTTTAGTCAACAAACAAACTTTACTATGTAAAGGCTGCTCCTTGAATACGGGGGAATTTGGCAGTTCTTGCCATCAAGGAGGTTATGTTCTAATGAAGGGGAGGTGGGGGCAGACCTGGAATATGTGTGTAGATGAGTAAATACAAAAATAGGGGAAAACCAAAGTCGTTTCCAGAGAAAGAGAATTTTGAGGGAATTGGGAATCCAGGAGGCAATTCAGACCCAAGAGACCAGAGAAACTAGGGAGATTTAGCTTGAAGAAAAGAAGAAATAGGGGAAAGAGGGAGAAGAGAATGACAAGTTAGTTGTCTTTAAGTGTTTGAAGGGTTGCTACCTAAGAGAGATTGGTCTTTCTGCTCAACTCAAGAATTCAAAATCAGAAGTACCAGGTTGATATTCTAAAGAGACCAAATTAGGTTATGATATCAAGAAAAAATGACTCCCAATTAGGCCCTGGAATGGACTGCCTCAGGAAGCCACTGGTTTCCCTTCACCAGAGGTCTTCCAGCGGAGATTGGATGGCAGCTGGTTGAATATGTTAGTGTTGGCTTTCCTTTTAGCAATGGGTTGGGTTGGTTGCCTTGAAGGCCCCTCCTTATATGTCTGTGATTTTGTGAATCTGTGAGTCATAATTTACTTGTGAATAACTAGATTTATGACCTTAAATAAGTCCCTTTACCCAGGAGGCCCTAGTTTTGTCCTCTGTCTTCAAATGACATGGCCTGCTGCTTCACTCCAGCTCAGGGACAAACAGAAGGGTCATTCCCTTGACCTCCCCACCCACAAGAATCCTGAAACTCCTGCTATCTGTTCATAATCCTCCTTGATTTGCTCTCTCCTTATGCCTTCTCCCACACCTGGAGGTCCAATTCTTCTACTCTGCAGAACTTTCCCAAATTCTCATTCTCGCTTCCAAATTTAGACCCTCTAGTTAACTCTCTGAACGCCATATAGTTCTCTAATCGCAGATCTTTTTCTCTTGTTTCCTATTGCCATTGGTAGCTGGCCAAACCTAACCCTGGATCATCCCATCATCTTCCCCCTCTGCTCCTACTCTAAACAGGGCTGGAGAAAGTCACACTGTCATGATGACTGGATCCATCACTCACCAGGCACTTCAGTACTGGGGGGTCGAGAGCCTGGGAGGACCTGGGAAGACCCCCATACTGGTGCTGTGACCCCAAACAAGGGTCACATGGCTTCTCATGCTCAGTCTAGAAGGTGTTGACCTGCTTTGATAGAGTTTCTTTATCTGAGATTTCCCTTTTCTAGCAAAATCACAAATCCAGCCACTCTCCCCCGTGTGCCAAGCACTGTGCTGGGTTAGCTAGCAATCCCTTTGCCACAGTTAGAGATTACACTTCTCGCAGCAGTTGTTTGAGAAGGCCTATTTTCCTCTGGTTTTCCACACTGCTCTCTCCCTCAGACCTTGCCTCATCCTCTCCTGGAAAGACACTCATTGTGGGCTTCTCTTATCCCCTACTCCACAGCACAAAACTTCTCGCGAGCATCCCCCACTTTCTCCTCCTTTATTCCAGTAAAATCGTGACCCTTCTGCTCCCCAACACGGACACCTGTCCCCTCGTTGCCATGAGCTCAGGTGTTCTTCTCCATTTCCCTTAAAAAAGCTCTCCCCCAACCTTCTCCATTTCCCAAGCTGCCGGCCTGTCTCACCTCCCTCACCAGCTGAACCCCTAGAAAATGCTGCTGTGAGTCTTTGCCTCCTTCCTCTTAATCCCTGGCCTCCCTTGGCTCCCGACCTCAACTGCAACTGTTCTTGCCAGAGTTAGCAGTCATCCCCTGATTGCTAAACAAAATGGCCTTTCCTCAGGCTGGGCCCCCTCCCATGACTAATTGTAGTCACTTTCACACCAGTGACCACCGGATGACATCATGTTCCATCTTGGCTGTCTTCCCACCTCTGTGATCATACTTTCCAAGACTCATCCTCCATGTTGGAGCCCTTAATGGTTTTCCCAGACTCCTTCCTGAGCCATCTTTGCTTCTCACTCATGACAACCCCATCACTTCCCTGGGTTTCAGGTATCTCTACATAGTTTCCTCCCCGTTTTTATTTCTGCCCCAGTCTTTCTCCCATCCTCAGGCTTCGCATTTTAATTGCTCGTTAAATATTTTGAGTTAAGTTATAGTCAAGTCCAAAACCTATCCCTCTTCCTGACTCCAGATTTGTCTCTTGTGGCCGCCCAGGTTTGCCGCCTCCATCATCCTCACATCCTCCTTCTCCCTTGCTCAAATATCCGTTCATTTGTCACCTCCATGTCCATATCCCCTCCAATATCCATCCTCTTCTCCAGCAGGTCTGTCTGTCTCTGTCTCCCCTCAGCTGCTCTTGCTCGGGAACTCGTGAGGCTGCTGTTTGCTTCCAGAATCAGATACAAACACTGGCATTTGGCACCGAAGGCCTTCACGTGGGCTCCAGCATCCCCCTATTCCCTTTCAATACGCACTAAGGTCCCACCAAACTGACCACACTTCTCCCACACAACGCTCCATCCCTTTCCTCCATCCCTTTCCCTAGAATCCCTCTTCACCTTAACAAAGTCCATAGTTTGCTTCAAAGCTGGGCTCAGATGCGACCTCCTGATTCCTCCCCTGACCCCTCACCAAATAGCTCCTTCCAGCTCTCCCATGCTTTGGGATTTGGGAGGGGCACAATGTCAAGCCAGGCCTTGGAGAGCAAAAATCCGATCTATTCCGGGACCGGCCCTGAAAGGAGAAAGCTCAGGGTAGAAATGAGGTTTAAACACATGATCCCCTGTGGGTCAGGCCTGGAGGTGATAACAGTGAATTCCTGAAACAATTTGTTGACAGTTTTAAGTCTATTCTAACTTGGGATATTGGCTGATACTTTATCAGTTTCCTCCCAAGTATTACGCCTGCAATTCCAGGAGCTGTCATTAGGGTGCCACCTCCAGGTAGGATTTCCTTAGGCACAGGGAAGCAGAGACAACATTTGAATACATTTTTCCTCTTTTTACATTATTACAATAAATAGTGACCTAACTATATATATATAATTCTAAAATATTATTCTAAATATTATATATTGTATTACATATATATGACAATATATTCTAAAATATTATAATATAATAAACATCACAATATTTTAAATGTATTTAAAATATTTAAAATAAAATTTAAATTTAAAATAACTAAATATACTATTTTAAAATATTTTTCCTTTAACTTATATAAATATGACAACATTTTAAAATATTATAAGAATTATTAATATTTCTTGGGTTAGATCTAACCCATCTCTAATTACTCCTTGCTTTAGAAACTTCAGTCAAGATATGCTATAAAGACATACTGAAAGACAGACATATAATCCCCGTAGGAACAAATTAAAACATCCCCTCGTTAGTTCTCAGTTGTCATTATTCTAAACACTACTTCCTCCAACTTGAATAGTTTCCCAGGCCCAAAGTATAAATCAATTGATAAACACTTATTATTATTATTAAGCACTTACTGAGTGCTAAGTGCAGGAGCCATGGCGGCTTGGATTTTTGAGAACCAGAAGTGATCACAGAAAACATCTGGGTCTTACCTCTGTGTTTCATAAATAAGGAACCTGAGATGCCAGAAGTTTAGAATCTGAAGGAACCTGAATGGCCATCTAAATCCAATTTATATCTAAAAAGCAATCCCCACTAGAAGATTCCTGACTAAGGGTCCTCCGGAATCTGCTTAAAAACTCCCAGTAACTTTAAGTGATCTCAGGTCACTTTGTACCTCATTGATAAAATGAATTGATTAGTCAAGGTGACCTTTCCAAGCTTGAAACCCAGGACCCTGAGCCAGTTCTCTCCCAGGGCAGCCCCGTCCCCTTTTGGAAACTCTCAGAGCCACCAAGATTTTCCTGACATTGAGCCTCGATTGTAATTTGCGTTCACTACTCAGTCCTTCCTTTGGCGCCTTCATCAAGATCCCATTGGCCTTCCCCAAGCCGAACAGAGACTTGGATGAGGTCAGAGAAGAAGGAAGTGGTCGAGGCAGAATTTTAACCCAGATTCTCTCCTTTCACACCCAGCGCTCTCCCCGGGTCCCAGGGACTCTGCTTCGGCAGGGGCTTTCCAGTACATCCCTGTAGGGTTTGGATGGGTTTTTTTGCTGTTTTGCAAGGATCCTCTAGGCGAGCTCGAAATTAGCTGCGTGCTCATCCAGACAAACGATAACTTCCCTTTTTTAACCTCCTCGTCAACTCTAAAATATTCCATTGTTTCTGCCCTGGCATCTTTTCCAGAAAAGCTTCTCTTTTCCACACTTCTCAGCCCCACCCTTGCTCCTCGTGGCTGAGCCAGCAGGGAAAAAACCCTGGGGTCATGATGGGGTGTATTTGTCCACAGTGACGTCCTTCCCAAAATGAGGACGTTACATGCTGTGGCCATGCTTCTGTGACTGTCCAAGACAGACTCCCGGCTCGGACCTCAGATCATTCCTGTTGGACTCAACCCTGCTTCTGGGGCTCGGAGCCCGGCTTTCCTCTGAAAGATTTTTGCCTTTGTTTTTCCCTTCCCCCCACCCTGTGTTTCCCGGGAGCCCTCCTTGTGACAAAGAGGAAAAAAGGAAACGGGGCCTGTTGATCCTACCTGTCATCCCCATTTCACAGCATAGGTGACACACCCAACCCAGAGCCCCCCGTATCTCAGTCAAAGGAGTCGAGTACATTTTCTTGTTGGCGATGAGGCAGGCAGGGGTTACCTGGCTTCCCTTAGACCACACAGCTACTAAGTACCCAAGGCTGGATCGTGCTAGCCCCAGACCCTGTGCTCCAGACAGGGGGTCTGGAACCCTCCTATTTGCCACAATTGATCTTGAGGAAACATCCCTAGTCTAGGGGCATGATCTTTGAAGAAGGAACATGGTGCCATGGATGGGGCAATGAATGTGGAGCTTTTTAGCTCACCTGTGTGATGTTGGCTAAGTCGCTAGGTGGTATAGCGGATGGAATCCTGAACTGGGACCAAGTCACTTAACCCCTGTCTGCCTCAGTTTCTTCAGCTAAAAAAGGGGAACAATAATATCACCTACTTCACATGGTTGTTTTTGATGTTTGAATGAGGGGATGGTGAAGGTAAAGACCTTCCTTTCCATCTAAATGCTAGTTGCTGTTATGTGGTTCCACACAACAAGAGTATGAACCCTGCTTTGGAGTTCAGTGAGGGCCATGAGCCAGACATTTCAAAGTGAATGGAATCACCAACTTCAGCTAGGGAGGAGGACCCTGGAATTTTTTGTATGGCACAAAACTGAATTCCAAAAACATGTTTGGTATCAATAGAGCTGGGCCCTTCTTTGATCTTTTTTTTTTTTTTTTAACAGAAGCTACATAACGAGTGATAATACATCTCAAATTCTTCCTTCATTATTGGCCCTGACAAGTCCCTAGTTAGAGTGGATGGACGGATAGATGGATGGGTGGAAGGAGTAGGTGGATGGAGGGATGGATGAGTGGATGGGTGGATGAGGAGAAGAATGGATAGGGAGACAATCGGGTGGAGGGGTAGATGGATGGATGGATGGGTGGATGTGGTGGGTAGGTGGATCAATGGATGAATGTATGGAGATCTTTGGATGGGTGGATAAATGTATGGATGGTTAGGTGGTTCAATGGATGGATAGATGGATGGATGGATGAATAAAAGCATTTATTGAATGTGTGCCAAGTGCCAGGCATTATGCTGGGGCTAGAAACATTGAAGCACGATAACCCCGCTTTCAGAAACTTCCACTCTAATGGGAAGAGACAAAACACAAACGGAAGTTTCGGTCTGGGAAGTCACAGGGATGGTGAATGCAGCCATAAGGTAATTAATTGGCGTGCTCTTCCCAGAAGCAGTGGTGATGGTGACCTGATGATCGTTGCCAGAGAAAGAGATGGGAGGGGCTGGCTCGTGGGGCAGGTGGATGGCTGGCAGAATGTGAAGGAGGCTCTGTTAGGAGAAGAAGACAGGAAGTTAATCATTTCTCTGTGTGTAACTGCATCTGAATTCCATTTGAGTTGTTGTCTCATTCCCTTGGCCAAGAATTATTGTTTTTTTTTTTACTTTAGTTTCCTGGAACCCTTTGTTAAGCTGAAAGGATAATCTAACAGAGGGCAGTCAGGGCTGGTTTCAACCTGTCTCTGATGTGTTGATATGTAGTTATAAGGGCAGTGTGTCTCAGAAGACAGTAAGAGAGGAGTGTGATGGTTTCTTAATACTTCAGTGGGAGAAGAGAGCACCTACTATGTGCCAGGCACCATGCTAAGAACGTGACAGTGTCTGGTTTGATTCTCACAATCTCCCTGGGAGATAGGTACTATACTTATCCCCACTTTACAAATGAGGAAACTGAGGCAGAGAGGTTAAATATGTAACCAGAGTCGAACAGTTAGGTGTCTAAGGCCGGGTTTGAACTCAGAAAAATGCTCAGAATAAAATCATTTGGGCAATAAAACAAATAAGAAACAAAAACAAAACTCCAAGCCCGGTGCGCTATTTATTATACCACCTTGCTGCCTCAGAATCAGAAACTTGTAGGATTGGAAGCCTGGCCCTATTTTTAACCTTGTAATCTTCAGAATCTTTCTGTTTTTGATTAAGTTCAAGGTCAGGCCCTGGGACAACACTGTGGTAGGTCTGAAGAAATGTAAGGGGGAAATGATTCACCCTAGCTTAAAACATCTGGAAGTTAAGAATAAGTGACTAGCTTTGAATGAATGAGTTTTCGAAATTCATTCATTTATCTCAAGCTTGAAAGAACACCAGTTAGGAGAATGACTGAAAACAGTTCCTATCACTGGCTCCTTAGCTAAAGATTACACTTATCCCCCCAGCTACTGATTAGTCCTATTCCAGGGCTGTGACAAATGAGTGGGACCAGGAACCTCTCTGTAGGGGAAGGCCTTGGATCCTAGAGAAGCGCCCCAAAGGGAAACAACCGCACTCCTACTCATCCTGGTCTTCGAATTATGATGTCAACCAGTGGATACTGAGAAAAGAGAAAAGTCTGAAAGATGGCAGTCGGCTGTCCCACTTAAGGGTGATCTTGAGCAATCACAATTTTATCAACCCTCAGTTCCTTCATCTGTAAAATGGGGAGGATTTGTCTAAGAGGTCTCTTATGGCTGAATGGATATATACTGGATGGTCTGATCAGGAAGTACTTCTGGAACTGAAGGAATAAGTGCTAGGTGATCTACATCAGATAACTCAGAAACTTACCTGGCTGGTGTTAGCTCGAGCCATCGAGGGGTAATTATTTGGTCATCAGTATCTCATAGATTGCCATAAGAAATTAAAAGGGAATTAGCAGGGAATTTTTGGAAGTTGCAGACAACATGTGAAGGCCAGCAAATGGCAAAAAAGTTTAGAAACACATAAATGCATAAATATATATATATATAATATTATATAATAGCAACATTTTCCTTATGAATTAAGACTGCTCTGGTACAAAGGGACTGGCATGGGAGGATAGGAAGTGGGAAGGAAAGGATAACTACAGACTGTTGACTCCTTTGCCATTTACGGTTAGGGTTAGAGTCAGGTTAGGGTTAGGGTTAGTCTGGGAATAGTGGGTCCCTGAGTCACCCACTTTCAGTAGTCTTTGTGTGGTTCTGATCACATCCTGAACATAAGTTCTGACACATCTTCCCAGGCTTTTTGAATACATCCCTCTCATCATTTGAAAAAGACCAAAGTCTCCCACTGCCTCTGGGGCCATCTTTAGTCTTCCTGATCTGTATCTTGTCACTCGACCCAATTGGCTCCAGAAGGGAGAGAAAGGCTGGTGACATTGCACAATCCTCCCTAATTTCAGTCCAATTCACCTGCAAGTCAAGACATCACCTTCCTGATGTCCTTGGTCTTCTTTGAAAACAAAGGACAAACAATAAAACTATTCATCGTTTCTTACAGCCCAATAATATTCCATTATCACATTCATGACCATCATTGGGGCGGCCATTCCCCCGTGGATGTGTTCTCTCTGTTGTGTTCCCTGACACAACCAAAAGGGCCATTATAAATGTTTTTGCATGCTTGGGTCCTTTTCCTCTTTGATATCTTTGGGGTGTAAATCTAGAAGTAATGGCACTGCTGGGCTAAAGGGTGGACTTTGGGGGCATAGATCCATGTTTTCCAGAAGGGCTGGACCAATTCATGACTCTATCAGCAAGCAAAATAAGACTTCAGCATGTTCTCTCACACTCTTCTTGAGAACAGGGAGCTTTCTTCTCTCCATTGTATGGCTGAAGAAATGAAGGTTGCAAAGGTAAGGGATTTTTCTGAAAGTCCTGTAGCAGAGCTCCCACCATGAGACTCTACTAGCTCAAAGAATAATATTTCAGTGGGTTGAGATACAGGAAGCCTTGGTTTCAAATCCTACTTCTTCTGTCAGTGTCTCAGAGGGTTATTGTGAGAATCAAAAAGTATGGTAGGTTTTGGTTAGAAAGAAACCCTAGAAGCCTTCTCCTTCCACCCGTTTGTTTTCCATTGATTTGAGTTGCCCAAGATCACATGGGTGAATGAGGCAACAGATTGAAAGGCTTTGCAAAACTGTATAACATATAAATATCAGTTATCGTCATTATAATTTTCCAGAAGGAGGATTAAGGTCAGGATCTGAAACACCGGCCCTGGGGATTCATGTTTAAAAGTCAGATCTCTTACAAAGAATTGAGGGAGAGATGCTGAGGTAACAGATGCTCGGAGGTCAGGAAGCTCACTCACAACTAAAGGGAGGCTTGTTTGCATTTCATTTTGGTTTTAAGTCATTTAAGTCATATGCTAAAGGTCAGAAAAAGAAATGTGGCGATTTTTTCTTTAGGGATTAGGAATTAGGGATTCCACTACTGCTGGGGGAGCTGGACAGAGCTCACCCATGTAGACTGAAATAAGGATAATAAAAAGAACCGTCTAACTTAAACTTTGCAAAATGCAGTCTTTCCTTAGATTGCCTCAAGAGCCCTGGGAGAAAGGCTCCACCATTTTGTCCTGTCAACTTAAGGAAGGGAGGAGCTTTCCAAAGGCAACAAGGAAACTTCCATATAAGGAGCCTGAGTGCAGCTCGAATGAATGAATGAATGGAGGCTCTACTAGGTGCTCTGGGCAATGTGCTAAGCTCTGGGGCTTCCAATATAAAAGCAAGATACTTCCTGCTCTCAAGGATGCCTAAAAACATCTGGCTTTGAAGTGGCCAAGGTCCTGGGTGCAGATTCAAATCCAGCCTATGGGACTTACTGGCTCTGGGACTCTGGGTAAATCCCTTAACTAGTACCTACCTCAGTTTCCTCAGCTATAAAATGGGGATAACAATAGCGCATGCCTCCCAGGGTTGCTGTAAGGAACAAACAAACATTATTTGAAAAACGTTTAGCACAGTAGCTGCTGTATGGAGCTAGAAGCTAATTTTTATTATCATTATCCTAATGGTCTGTTACTGTTGATGGTAAGGCTCCACCCAAAGCCTTGAAGGATGGACAGAGAGGAGAATTAGAACGTAAGTCTCTTGAGAACAGGGATGTTTAAAAAATCTTTCTTTGTCTCGCTGCTTAGGCCAGGCCATGGCACCTTTGTGGTTGGATCATTCAGTCATGACCTGGACAATACCGTCCGTGGCATTTTCTTAACTTGGGGCGCCATTTTCTTCACTTAAGGGTTCTGATCCAAAAGGACCTGAGTTCAGTCTCACCTCTCCCCTGGGCCCCAGGCAATCCCCCAAGGCCTAAACTCCTGCATTGGGAAAGGGAGTGAGTTCTCTAGTCTGATGAATCATAGTTCCAGTATCAAAGAGAAAAAACTGTTAGGGAATAGTTCCTCATAGTTGTGACCTCCGAGGTCATCCATGGTATTTATACTTCTGGGTTCTTTCTGTTCTCCTGGAAAGGCCTTGGCAAAGCTCCGGCCTGCAGAACCTTTGGGAGGGAAGGTAGCCCCAGACCACCAGCCTCGGGGAAGTGATCCTGCCTGTAGGTGGGAGGATGAGAGTCAGGCTGGTCTTCATGGAGGTGATGGAGATGGGCCTGCATGGGGCTGGGGGGAGAAGAAGGAGGAGCAAAGAAGTAGAATTCCTCTTTCTTCCCAACCTCCTCTTCCTCACCTCTCAGCTAGCCTCAGAGCTCCTGTTCCCCTCTACTGGAGGAGGAGATGGATTATACTCCCTAAATTTACTTCCCTGGGAAATAGCTCTACTGGCTTCATCCCAGTCACATCCCCTGGTCCAGAATAAGAAATCTGGACTTGAGTAACAGTTGTCCCTCTTGCTAGCCGTGTGAACCTAGTCATTCAGTTTTGCTAAGTCTTTTTCCTTATCTATAAAATGAGAATGCTTAAAATACCCAGTTCACAAAGATATTGTAAGGAAAACACTAAACCAACGAGCACTGACCAGGTTCCAGGTACTATACTAGGTTTGGGGACATGCAAAGACCAAGTGAGAACAGTTCTGGCTCTCAGAGAGCTTATAATCCACAGAAATACGAAGTTACCATTATGGTTGTTGACCAAGGGTCAGTGGGCATCGGGAAGTGCCTTATACTGGAGGCCATGGATCTCAGTCCTGAGGAAACGGCCTAATTGTTCTCCTGGACTGGCCTAGGAACTGGGCTCTCCAGGGGAGTCATTTTCACCTCTGATACCTTAGAACAACCAGAAACAAGCGGTTTTAGGTACAGAACTGGCAGACTTTCCCACGGGCCGCTCCCACGGGCCAAAGACCGCATCTGGGACTGACATGGGAAATGTGTTTCACAAGATTACAGGGAAGTTTAAGGAAGAAGCCGGAGGGGAAAAGCTTCTAGCCTCCTCACTGCCGTGCCCCCTCACTTGGATGTTTCCTGTTCCCCATTTAAAGGAAGAATCTTTACAATTTGGGAGTCAGAGCGCCTGGATTGCTTCCTGCCCGTGTGAACTGGGGCCGGTCACTTAGCCGACCGTGCAATGAGAGGCAGTGCGCTAGGAGGGATAGAGCTGGGCTTGACAGCTGGCCAGACCAGATTCAGATCCTGCCTCAGGCACTTGCCAGTTGTGGGACTGGCCAGTTGTGGGACTCTGGACCTTAGCTGTTGTCAAAGTGAGAGGGTTGCCTTCAGTGACCTCGGCTGATCTCAGTGGCCTCCTTTTATTTTATTTTATTCTATATATTAGCTTTTAATTTTCCCAAATACATGCAAAAGTAGTTTTCAACATTCACTTTTGCAAAATCTTGTGTTCCATATTTTTCTCCCTCCCTCCCTACGTCTTCCCTCCCTTAGACAGCACATAATCCAATATAGGTAAAACACGTGCAGTTCTTCTAAACGGATTCAGTGTTTCTTTTTGCTCTAAACGTGTACACCTGTGTCGTGAAAGGCAGTCTCCACCATCTCTTCTACCTCTGAGGGGAAGATCTCTGAGCCTATAAAATAACTGAGCTAAGAGCAAAGGGAATAAGGGAGAAGAGTTAAATTATAAATAGCTGATAGATAAGTAGTGAAAATACTTTGTAAGGGATCAGGCTGATGTGCTAAAAAGAAATGGCTAAGAGCTAGACAGAGTCGCTTGTTTGAATTAGAGTGAAATAGAATTGAGTTAGAGGAGGATTTATTCTTTTTTTATTTTTCAAAACATATGCATAGACAGTTCTTCAATATTAGCCCTTGCAAAACCCTATGTTCCAATTTTCCCCGTTCCCCCATGGAGGAGGGTTTATTCTTGTTGGGGCTGGACTTCCCAAGGAAGCAGCCCTAGGGCCTGGGCCCTCTGGCCAATGCCTCAGGCCACAAACCTGGCTCTGACCATGGGAACCGAATTTCAATCAGCTCAGGGCACATCTGGGTGATCTCCCAATCAAGGCAGCCACAAGGAGACCCAGAACAAACAAACAGCTCCCCTTATCTCAGGGCCCTCTGGGATTCCCGTCATCACTTAGAAACTTCTAAACCAGCTTTTTAAATGGGAAATAGCCCCGGCAGTCAAACAGTCAGACACAGCCATACACGGTGTAAACAGAAGGCAATCTTGATGGAGAGAGAAAGATGTTCAAGGGTCCCTTTCCAGTTGCAGAGGATTAGCAGTGGAGGGGAAGGAACCAGAATTAGATGGAGCAGTGGTTAGAGTGGCCAAATCCAGTGCAAATCCAGCCTGAGATATTTATTAGCTGTAAAATCACTCAATTCTGTGTGTGTCAGTTTCTTCATCTGTCAAATGGGCTGAAGAAAGAAATGGGAAAACATTTGAGTATCTTCGCCAAGAAAACCCCAAATGGAGTCAGAGAGTCAGACGTGGCTGAAATCCCAGGCTGAGGACATAAAACAAAAGACAATCTGCCTCCAGAGGAGTTGGAATCCAGTAGGGAGAGGAGACCCCATGTAAGGACACAGATTTGTCTGGGGAAACCTTCCTAGGGTCACTCCATTTCCAAAAGCGTTCCCGTGTCCATCTCGAGGAGTGGGGATGGGAAGGTGTGATGGCCAGAGCGGCTGCCTAGGGAGATACAGTAGCCCGGTGAGACCACCATGGCTCCCTCGCTTCCATGCTGGGCCTCCCTGCCTCCCTGCTCTGACAGCTGCTCCGTCCTCTCTCTGTTGTGGACCAGAGAACTCTCCGTGTCCTGATGTGAGCACGGTATTGAGATGACCCGGTCAGGGACTTCCACTCAGGAGAGAAGGACCTGGAATAAACAGGAAAGCATTCTGTAAACCTCAGAGTTTCCTCCACTTAGAGAAGCCTCTTCACCACTGGGAAGGAAGAGTTGAGAGCTCTGAGGAAGAAGGGTGTGGATGAGGCAGGAGTCCTGAGCTTTCTGTATCCCCAGTGCTCAGCACAGTGCCCGGCATATAGTGGGTGCTTAATAAATGCTTCCTGGCTGACTCCTCTGGAAAATACTGGTCGCGAAAGGTCCCTCAGCCCGCCCAGGCCGGCCAGCCCACCCAGGCCGGGCTCGGACATCGGGCGGAGGGGACGGACGAGGGTTCAGCACCAAAGGCTTCTCCTTCCCGCTGGCCAGGAGGTCCGGCCGCAGCCTGGCTGACCTGAGAGCTGTTTCTCAGCTTGTAATAAATTCACCAGTGTTGATTTGTGGTCTCAGTCCAACCCCAGGGGACGTTTTTGCCAGTCTATAAAAAGCAGCTTCGGATTCATTCTGCATTCTCGAGAGCCTCTTCTCAAAGCAATGGAGTGAAACGATCACCTCTGTAGTGTGAGGACCAGACCTCCATGCCTTGAACATTGTGTCTCACTTGACTCCTTGGGCCTCAGTTTCCCCATCTGTAAAATCAGAAAGCTGGGCTAGATGGCCCCTGGTCTCTCTTCCTTTGGGATAGAATTGCAGATGGTATAAATGAACCATGATTGGGGCGGGTAGGTGGTGGATTAGAGCACCAGCCTTGAAGTAGGAGGACCCGAGTTCAAATCTAGCCTCAGAACTTAACACTTCTTTGCAAGTGACTTAACCTCAACAGGAAAAAAAAAAGTATTGTAAGTAGTAGCAGCTTAATAAATGCTTGTTTTAAAAAAATGAACCGTGAGTAAGCTGTGCTGGTAAAATCGGGAGGCCTGGATGAGGTCTGGGATATACCAGCAGGCTTTCTCCAGCTGAGATACCCGTTTTCCTTGTTTTATCTCACATTTCTGGCTCTCTAATGTCCCATTCACCCATAAGCTCAAAAGTTTTCAGAGAATGTTTGTAACCTGCACATGTTAAGGGAGATGGTGGGACGTGGGTGACTTCCGTTTGCACCTGGTGAGCTCACAGGAAGGTGGGATGTGGCGAGACGAGGGGGACTGTCCCAGCAGCCCAGACTCCTGACCCCCGCCTCCCAGCCCAGGACCGTTGCCAGCCTGCCATATCTCCCTTCATCTTGTCCACTGACCCTGCACGGGACGACGGGTGTCTGTCTTTTTGGAAACAAATGCTGCTTTCGAATCGCTTGTCGAAATTTGTGATTAAAGGCCAGATCTCAGTCTCTGGCTACAAATTTTGAGAACAATGGGGAGCTGATGTAAGAGAGGTCGGTACCTCAGACAGCTGCGTGTTTGGCCGTTTAAGGTGATAACTTTCTTCACAAATAAGTCAACCAATTTTTTCCATCCCTTTCAGCGCCTCAGAAACCCTAAAGTGGGCTGCGAGAGGAGGTGTCGCTACTTTGCAGCTTGGGTAGTGAGCGCCTCATAAATGTTCCCCCACCAGTATTTGGTCCTTCTCTCTTCGACAGCACTCGGCTTCCATAATATCAAAGGCGTTTAGAAGAGGCAAATTGTCTTATTACTAAAACTCAAATTAAATAGAGAGAGGCTTGTGGTAGCAGAGAGAGCAGCGTATTTATAGTCAGAAGCCAGGATTTGAATCTGGTCTTAGACACTTGTTGTGGACTCTCAGTCAAGCCATTAAGCTCTTTCTGAGCCTCAGTTTACTCATCTCTAATATGAGAGAGTTGGACTAAATAATAACCCCCCTTCAGAATCCTTCCTGCTCTTTGTTAGTAAATATTAGTAAAAACAGGATAGGATTAAAAAAAAAAAATCTTTCCCCAAATAATTATGCGTAATTGTTCTTTTGTGTTTATTTCATTTTTTATGTGTATCTTTTCAGCTGTCAAGCAATTTTTTCCTCCCCTTTACCACTGGGAGGGAAAAAAGAAAGGAAAAAAATGAAACTTTTATACCAAACATGTGTACATGCTTCAGAATTTGAGAAAACAAATTCTCAGACTGACTGCCCCACTTTCCCCAAATTTCCCATACTAGAAAGCTGTTTCTATCTCCTTTGGGCCCTAAGGAAATCCTTTTCTTTACTTTGAATGGACAGAGAAGAGATTATTAGATACTGGAGTGGGGGCTGATTTTGGGACGACATCTGGAAACGGTTTCTCTCTCTCAGGAGCTCACTACTTGTAGACATGAACTTTGAACTTCTATAGAAATCAGCTGACCCCTCTGAATGGGGAAATAGTCCCCGGGATTATTTTCTGTTATCCATGTTATGCGTCTGCCTGTATTATTTGGATTTCTGAGATAGCCAGACTGGGAAACTGAGTCAGAGGCTTCTTGGAAAGACAGACAAACTTTTGAGAATTCAACAAGTATGTGTATTTAAGTAGCTCATCTTTTTGTTGTTTTCTTGTTGCTTTTTTATATCATAGTTATTGCCAGATATAGTTTCCCCTAACTCATGCTACATACCCTGCAGTGAATAATAATACCAACATTTATAATGCATTTAAAGCTTTACCTTTATTATTCATTTGATCCTTGCAACAATCCAATGAGGTACAGGTGCTTTTTTATTTCCATTTTACAGGTAGAACACTGAGGCCGACTGGACTTAAGGGATTTTCCCAGAATTACAAACTGAGTAGCATTTGATTCAAATTCAGGTCTTCCTGAGTCTAAACCTGGCATTCCACGCACGTGCTGCCTTTGAAACAAACCGCAATGTTGGGAACACACAGTGGCCCATCTGATGGTGCATGTACTATTGTGCACCAGTAGCTCTCCACCTCTTTATGAGAGAAAAAAACTACTTCCTTGGCCAAAGTTCAGTATTCCAAAGCTTATCTTATTTGTTTTTAACAACTGTATTCTTCAGGTAATGTTGCCGGGAAGGAATAGCATCAGGGAGAGGTCCAACTGGGCAATAGAGACCAATGGGTGGCCAGTGAATAGCCCACGTCTGCCATCGGCCACCGCACAGTGTGACTAGCTCTAAGGTATGAGCAAGAGTCCCAGTAAGTGGGCCGCAATCTGCCAGAGTCCCACTGGGAGGGTCGCAGTCTGCCCCTTTGGAGGGAATGTTGACATGGAGGCAGTGACATTTCACCTTGGCTTTGAAGGAATCCTTCCTTATTTTGCTTGAATATAGTTCTAGATTTAATAACCAAACTACTCATAGTATCACAGAGCTAGAAAAGGAACCACCCAGTCTATCCTTCTTATTTTACAGAAAGGAAAACTAAAATTAGAGGTCATCTAAATCATCCCTCTCAGTTTACAGATAAGGAAACTGAGCCTCAGAGAGCTTCAGAGATCTGCCCGAGGTCAGAAGTAATAAAGCTGGGGTTTGGACCCGAATCCAGCACTTTTATCACTGCTCTGGGATTAACAAAAGTAGCTAGTCTCACTTCATTTGCTCAGATGTGGAGTCGGGGCTCTAGATCTCAGTGCATCGGTGCCCATAGCCAGCTGGCATTTATCAGTCCCCTGCTGTGTGCCAGGCACTGTGCTAAGGGCTGGAGATACAAAGAAGGGCAAAGGACGGGCCCTGCCCTTGGGCAGCTTCTAGTCTAATGGAGGAGAAACATGCAAAAAACTACAAGGTAGAGACAGGATAAAGGGGAGGGAAGCTTCCAGCACTGAGGCTGCAGGAGGGGAGAAGAAGAGAAGAAAGGGGGGGCCGCCATGGCAATGTTTGCTGTGTCCTGGGTGAGGAGCAGCCGCTCACAGAATACGTGGAAGGAGCTGGTTTGACTCCCAGCTTAGGACCTGGGTGATCTGGAGGACTCTCCAGCCTTCAGCTGCCTCATCTGAAAAATGAGGCTGGCCCTGAAAGCCCTTGTTGGCTCCCGATCCGATTCCTTGGGCTCACCTTGAGTGTCCTGGACGAGTCTTCCTCCACCTGGGCCTCAGTTTCCCCCACTGTACAACGGAGACGATGATTAAAGTCCCCACCAACACTGGGGCCCATGGAACACTCTCCGCCAGAAGGGGAGCTGACTCTGCCAGCTCTTTGGGCCGGGCTGCGCCCACTGCCTCCACTCAGCAGAATGGGCCAGATGGGACCCATTAAATCATCAAGGCGACAGGCGCTGTTTTGCACAGCTCAGGTTGGGAAGGATGATGAATGAAAGTGCTCGGCATCCAGATGTCACTGAAGAAAGGCTGAATGCCCACTTTCCATCAGAGTCACCATTCACAGGAAAAGCGGATTTTTCCATGACTAATGGCTCCCAGCAACCACAGGGCTGCCGGAATGATACAGAGATTGCCTCTTTGCAAAAAAGTTCCCCAAACTTCCAAGGGAAACTTTATCTAAAGCCTTCTCTCTTTGGATTTTCAATGGCTGAGCAGGGGAACAGCTGTTAGTATGGAGAGAGAAGGAACACTCCTTGAGCGTTTGGGGAAGGGAGACGGTCTAGTGTAATGGGCCTGGAATCAGGCAAACTCATCTCGGACACTTAGCATTAACCAAGTCACCTGCCTCAGTTTCCTTCTCTGTAAAATGAGGAGGCCAGACTCGATGATCAGCCTCTAAGGCCCATGTATGAAAGGCATAATGGATGGGATCCTGGTCCCGGAGTTGGGAGAGACTCACACCCTTGATGCTAACTGAGGGTCACTGGATGAGTCGCTTGTGTGTCCTAAGGGACTTCATCTGCTAAGTCAGTCGGGCTGATCCTCCATCATCGGGCCTTTTCTGCCTTGAGAAGGTTCTTTTTTTCATCTTTATCTTGCCTGGTTAATAATCAAAAAAAGACGATTTGGAGGATTTACAAGCAGAGTTGGACAGGAGTCTGGCCCCAGTTGGGCCTGCAAGAAAGGGCTGTCTTCTGTTCCATCACCAGGCATCCCCAAGGACCCTTGAAATGGCCAGTGAAGGTCTCGTGAGCAATGACAGAGGGATGGATTTGCCCGTTATTAGCCATGTGGTAATGACTCTGGGCCTTGGCCTTTCCCTGTAAAACTATGGCCCTCAAGGTCCTTTCCATTCTGTTACCCTAAGGTATCTCAGCCACTTGCTAATCGCCTCCAAGAGTCTGGCCTTGAAGGTTCCTTCCAGCTCTAACTCTATTACCTTAAGGTATCTCATCCACTTGCTAGATCCCTCCATGTGCCTCAATTTCCTCCTCTGTAAAGTAAGAGAGATTAGACTGGATGGTCTCTAAGGGCTCTAAATCCCAAGATCCTAATAAATGAGGGGTAGCTGGGTGGCTCAATGGACATTCATTGGGTCTGGAATCAGGAAGACCCACGTTACCAACCAAACTCAGAGATTCACTAGTTGTATGACCTCTGTTTGCCTCTGTTTCCTCAACTGTAAAATAGATGTAATAAGAGTCCCTACCTCTCCGTGTTGTTGTGGAGATCAAAAGAGATAATATTTGTAAAGCACTTAGCACAGTGCTTGTTGGAAAGCAGGCACTATGTAAATGCTATTATAATAATAATTATTAATATTAGTGATAGTAGCAATATATTACTAATAATAGTATTATCACTAATAATAACTACTATGAGCAATGGCTTACATTTCTGGGTTGTTCAAGGGTTTGTGAATTGCTTTATGTCGGTGATCCTTCCCTCCCCCCTGCCCCAGCACAGCCTGGTGAGATAAGTCCTTTAGATTTCATTGTACCCATTTCACAGATGAAGGAAGCGAGGCTCAGAGTGACTTTGTCTGTGGTCAGAGGGAAGTTTCAAAACCACCTCTCTGTCAATTCTAGCTCTGGCACTTTCTTTGCCACGCGAGCTGCCATAACCATAAGGTTGCAGCAAGACTTATTCCCCTTGCACTCCACTGACTCTCTTAGTGGTTAGCCCTGTTATCCTGAGTTAATGAAACCATTGATAAATGCAGGCAGGAAATACTCATGGGCACCTGTGTGTGGTTCCCAAGTCTCCAATCTGTTGTAAATCCACAGGCTGGACCAGGGCTTTCCTGCCTGCCCCCCACAGTGGGCCCAGACCCTGAATGGGTCCAGGGGATGCTCCGACAGGCTGGCTCAGCCTTCAACACAACCCAATGACAAGTTCATTTTTAAAGGTCACTGAAGGAAGCCGGGAAGTCAACATTCTGGGAAGAAAGAGAAGAGCTGGAGGGGAGAAGAAGGGAGGGAGAAGGAAGAGAGGGATAAACCCTCCATGGTCTCTCGGTTCTGATCCTGCTTCTGATGGTAGAAACTTGGTTAAATCAACTGGCCACCGCCTCTGTTTCCTCATCTGTAAATTGAGGGACTTGGACTAGACGGCATCTGAGAACACTCCCAGCACCCAACCCGTGACCTTGGGGAGGAGAGGGATCCCAAACAGGACCTGAGTTTGAATCCCATTCTTTCTATTATATCTGGGTGGCCTTCCCTCCCCTGGGCCTCAGCGTCCCCATCTGTCAAATCAGAAAATTGGACGTTATCTTATAAAGACGAGGTTTCAGAAGGCCGGAAGCCATACTTGTTTAGTTTTACGCAGATCTGTCAAAAGGGCTGGGGGAAGGGGAGGATTCCCTTCGAGCACAATTGGCCACATTCATGGCAACAGGAACTGGGGGACCACAGACTAGTTTGGAAGTTACAAATAGAGGAAACCATGGTCCTTAGCCGTTGTGTATGACGTAGACCCCTGTGACATTCTGGGAAAATCTAGGAACTTCTCAGAATCATGATTTTCAGTAATTGAAGGTCATGTTAAATTTAAGTATGAAACTTATAAAAATAAAGATGTAATTTTCCTTCAAATCCAAGTTCATGGACTGCCAGGATTTATTTCCTCAGTAGACAGAATGCCAGACCTTAGAGTCAGGAAAGAAACCTCCTCCTCCCCTCATTTAAATCCTGCCTCAGGAACTTCTGAGCTACCTGATCCTGGGCCAGTCCCTTCATACTTCTGTGCCTCAGTTTTCTCATGTGTAAAATAAGAGGGACTCAATGGCCCCTAAGAAACCTTCCATCAAAATCTATGACTCTTCAGCATATTTCTTCTTCCAAAGTGAGTATGAATGGTTAGATTAGCAGACTATTCCAGTTCTTTTTTTGTTTTCTCACTTAATAGTATTTTTTTCCAGTTACACATAAAGATAATTTTCTACATTCACTTTCATCCAAGTTCTAAGAAAGAAATAAGTATTTTTTGAAGCTAATGCATCTACTTGGACGGCTACGTAGCTTCTATGAGTTCCTTTAACAAGTCTTCTGTCCGAGATTGCGTAATCAGACAATCAGAGAGGATGATCATCTGATATCGTTATGTAATAATGGTAGCTTCCACCCGTTTAGGCAGTGCCCTCCTCCCAGCCCTTCCTGGGTACACAGGGACAGGGTCCCATCGCCGCCTCGGCCTGACCCGAGAGATCTGGGTGAGAGCACGATCTCACGTTCCCCTAGCTGACTTTGGGTCACTGTGCTGTCTTCACAACAATCCTGTGAAGTGACCAGAGTGGGAAGGAGCCATCTCCGTTTGACAAATGGAGAAATCAAGGCCGAGAGAGAAGTTGACACTTTGCCCCAGACCCATAGCTACCAAGTGTTGGAGGTTTGAACCAATGTCCGGAAGTAACTTCCACAGGTCCAACCCTCTCGTTTGATGGACGAGAAGATGATGGAGGCCAGTTGGCTTGTCCGAGGTTACGTGGATCATAAGAGGCTATAGGTGAGATTTGAACCCAAATCCTGTAGGCTACCCGTCCAGCACTCTCCCTTTGGACAGCACCTCCACTTATTCCTTCCTCACTCTCAGAAGTGGAGCTGAAGTTCCCAAACAAATACCCCCTTTTCTCTTTGGGATAGTCCCCCTGCCGTGTGCCATCGAAGCAGACAGAACTCAGGCACTTACTTCTGGACAATCAAGGATTGGGGCTTCTCATCTTATAACATCAACTGATTTTTTTAAAAGTACAAAGTCAGCCTGGTAGAATGGGCAAAGATCTGGTTCTGGAATCCGGAAGAGCTGGGTTCAAATAATGCCTCTGGTGCTTATTATCAAACAGCAAGTATTAAGCACCTACCCTATATCTAAGGGCACTGTGCTAGGCACAGGGGATGCAGATGCAAAAATGAGGCAATCCCTGCTCCCCATAATTTGCATTCTGATGGGGGGGGAACCAGCCAGCCCAGCTTCCCTGAACCTTGTAAGATGAGAATGATAATAATAGCTCACAAGGTTTCTATGAAACTCAAGTGAGATCATCTTGGTAAAGCATTTTGCACAACAAAGAGAGCTGCCATAAATATTTTAGAACATATAGGTTGGCAGGAGAAATATCAACAATCTCAAATGTGCAGCTGATACCACTCTGGACGCAGAAAGTGAAGAATTAAGAAGCCTCTGGATGAGGGTGAACGAGGGAAAGGTCAAAGCTGGCTAGAAATTTCACATCAAAAAAACCCTAAAACCTCAGCAATTTTCTGAGAAATCGAGAGGAGATGGAAGCAGATCAGCTTAGGTACTCATGGACAGAAAGATCCCTGCAGACTGCAACTGCAGCCTTGGTATTAAAACACCGGCTCCTTGGAAGGAGAGCCACGGCAAATCTGAACAGCATGCTAAAAAGCAAAGCCGTTCCCTTGCTGATGAAGTTCCACACAGTCCATATGGGTTTTTCCAGTAGTAATATATGGCTGTATAGAAAACTGGACAAGCAGGCTCTGTGCTTTCAGGTCGGGGTGCTGGAGCAGACTTTGCAGAGTCCCTTGGACGGCATGGAGGGCAGATTGGTTAATTGTTAAATTAAGTTAGGTCATTCGCCGGAAGGTCAAAAATTGAAGCTGAAACTTAAACACTTTGGCCACATAAGGAGAAGACAGGACTCATTGGAAAAGTCCCTGATGCTGGGGAAAATTGAAGGCAGAAGGAAGAAGAGACGGCAGAGATGGATGGATAGTGTCATGGAAGCAAAGAGCATGAGCTTGGACAGACTTTGAGCGATGGTGGAGGACAGAAGGACCCGGCCTACTGTGGTCCGGGAAGTGATGAAGAGTCGGAGACATGACTGAAAAAACAAAAAAAGTAATATCAATATTTATTTGTCACCATTTTCATTATAATTAAAAATGAAAACTGGGTTTTAGTCTCAGCTCTGTAGGGCCTTAGACAAAGTATTTAATTTCACTGACATTCAGATTCCTCATCTATAAAATGGGGGTGGAAATACCTGTCTTTTCTCCCTCCTGAGAGGAACAAATGAGACCAACATGAAAATGTCAACGGACCCAACATTGTACATTTCTGTGTTCTCCCAGGATTCCCTTACACGCCCCAACCTTCTGAGGTCAGCCAATGAGAGAATATACGTAAAGGGTTTTACCAACCTTGAAATGACATAGAAATGATGGGGTTTTGCTATTATTATTTTTCATTATTATTATAGCTGAACAAACCAAAAGATTAGCTTTGCTTAAATGGACCCCACCATTATTGTTTACTCACATGGGTGTCTCTGATCACTTTGCTTTCCATAATCTTGTACTTAGCAAATAGTAGGTGCTTAATAAGTGCTTGATGATTGATTAAAGTTATTTTCATGTAGGCATTCAATGAATGACCCCTCTGTGCAGAGAACTGAACTCATCACTGAGAGAGAAACACAAAGCTGAGATTCATTCTATGCACACTGTTGGAAAGCCCAAAGTCACTTGAAATAATGAGAGACAGAAACAGAGACACAGAGAGAAGACAGAGACAGAAAGAGAGGCAGAGAGAGATAAGATAGGGAGAGACAGACAGAAACAGACAGAGAGACAGAGAGGGAGGAGAAAAGCCCAAAGAGCAGCCAGATCCTGGGGGTAGGCAGCTCAGACCCTCGTGTGGAGGGACAGCATTTCCCATCCAAACTCTGGCTTTCTTTCCCACGAGCTCTGCATGTCCTTTCCTCCTGGACTTGGAGCGATGGGGTTGGCTTTACTCCTGGAAGTCCGGGGAGAGGGGACAGCGTGGCATGGGACCAAAGCCCCTCCGAGGTTGGAGCAAGGAGAATAAAGGGGTGGTCAGGAGAGGGTCCGACAGCTGCCGAAGCCACAGCCACGGATAAAAGGGCTGCAGCCCGGGGCCTCCCATTTGGCGCTCCTTCCTCCAGTGAGCGATTTCGTGTTTTTGCCAATTGGGGCTTCTAGGCAACAAGAGGCGAATGGCTGGCACCCTTCCCCTCCAAGGGCAGAATGTCCATGCCATGGGGGGCTGGGCTGACTTCTGTGCTACTGAGGGATTAAAAGGGAGCCCTGTTCCTCTGGGGAGCTTTGGCCCTCCCAGCTGTTTGTCCACAAAGTAAGCCAGCCTGATGGGAGCAGGGGGCGGGGGACAGAGAGAAGGAACTTTGTTCTGGGACGCTCTTTGAGAAATCAGGTTGCTTTGTTCGCTTCCCATCAGAGCCATAACTAGACACTTTGGCATCTGGGGCAGATTTGTAGGGCACCCGGCATGGTTGGGTGCCAGGAAAGGCCATCCCGGGAGAGGCAGCAGCATTGAGGCTGGCCAATGGTCCCAGCCCTGGAGAGGAGGAGGAGGGGAGCCAGAATGGGGGGAGACAGGAGCAAGCAGAGGAGTGCCAGGTTTGGGAGTGATGCAGCTAGAGGCCTGCAAGGCAGAGATGAGAAGCCCTGAGGAAGAAAAGAGTTCTGAGATCCCAGGCTAGAAGGGACTTTGGAGACAGTGGGTCCAGCCCCCTCAGTTGACAGATAAGGAAACTGAGGTCCAGAAAGGGGCAGTGAGTAGGTATTATTTGGTAGCAAATGTCAAAACTCAGACTGCAGAGCCCCCAAGCCTGGGATTCTCTGCCTCCTGACCTCCCCGGCTTTGAGCCTCAGAGCTCACCTTCTACAGGAGGCCTTTCCTAGTCTCCCTTACCTTTAGTGCCTTCTCTCTGAACTTCCCTTTATACTGTCTATCTCTAATGTGTACGTGGGTATCTGCATATTGTCCCAAACTCCATGAACCTTAATAAATACTTGTTGATTCACTGTCAGAGGTCTAGCACTGTCAGAGAAGGAAGGGTGCCCCCTAGATACTGAGATCCCAGGGCAAAGCCCTGCCCTAGTTCTGACTCCATCACTTATATTGCTCCATATAAGATTTTGAGTGAAGATATTTATGAATCTTAAAGGGCCAATATATAGATTGTAAGGCGGGTGGTGGAGGGAGAGGTGGATTGAGAAATTCTCGGGCCTTATAAATTCTTCTCTTAAGCTCTCAGAAAATATATCTGCTTTGGAAAAACAAATATCAGAATATCACATCCCATTTAATTTGGGAGTTTCCCATCAATATCATTATCATTATCCCCCATCACAGATGGTACTGCATTAAAGTATTCTTTTAGAGAGGGAGAAAAAAATTAAATGTTTGTCAATTGAAGATTATTTAAAATAAATAAAGTTACATAGCTATTTTACTAAGAGACAGCTTTGTTAGAAAGAATAGCAGACTAAAGCTGAAGATCAAGGCCCACTTTCATCACTTTCTTAGCTGTGTGATTTGGTCAGCAAACATTTCTTTTTTATATAATTTCTTTTTTTTATTAAATATATGCATGGATAATTTCAGTAAACATTTCTTTTTTAAATAGCTTTTTATTTACAAGTTATATGCATGAGTAATTTTTCAGCATTGACAATTGCCAAACCTTTTGTTCCAATTTTTCCCCTCCTTCTCCCTATCCCCTCCTCCCAATGGCAGGTTGACCAATACTTGTTAAGTATGTTAAAGCATATATGTCCTAACAGTTATTTTTCTGTACAAAAAGAATCGGACTCTGAAATAGGGTACAATTAGCCTGTGAAGGAAATCAAAACTGCAGGCGGACAAAAATAGAGGGATTGGGAATTCTATGTAGTGGTTCATAGTCATCTCCCAGAGTTCTTTCACTGGGTGTAGCTGGTTCAGTTCATTACTGCTCTATTGGAACTGATTTGGTTCATCTCATTGCTGAGGATGGCCACGTCCATCAGAATTGATCATCATATAGTATTGTTGTTGAAGTGTATAATGATCTCCTGGCCCTGCTCATTTCACTCAGCATCAGTTCATGTAAGTCTCTCCAGGCCTTTCTGAAATCCTCCTGTTGGTCATTTCTTACCGAACAATAATATTCCATGACATTCATATCAGTAAACATTTCTTAAGCACCTACTTTGTACCACTGAACAAGGGCAGTTCCTGCCCTCAGAGCTGATGATTGAAAAAGTCATGTAACTGTGAGGGGGCAACTTCATCTGTGAAAGGAGATGGGCTGAGGATACTGGCGTTAACTTATGTCAGAGAGTTGCCTTGGGAGTATTATTATAGTAATAATAATACATGGAAAGAAGAAGACATAGAAGACTTCCCAGCATTGGCGGCTACTGGAGTTGACTCCAAGATTCTTTCATTGTGCCTACAGAACATGAGCAAGTCTCCATTGTGGTAGAGCCAGCTTAGTTAAGTCTGACTCTTCACGACCCCATTGGGGGTTTTCTTGGCCGAGATACCAGAGTGGTTCCACTGCCTTCTTCTACTTGAGGAAACTGAGGCAAACAGGGTGAAGTGTCTTGCCCAGGGTCACCCAGCTGTAAGTATCTGAGGCTGGATTTGAATTCATGTTCCCCTGCTCTAGGCCCAGCTTACTGCCCCACTGTACCACCTGCTTTTCCATTTCTTCCGCCCAATTTCAAACTTCAATCACCTTGTTCTGTAAAAGAAGCCACCGAGAACACAATTGTGGCTCAACCCAAGATGGTTTCTAATAGTGCTCCCATAAGGAGAAAAAGGAAATGATAATAACAGCCAGGACTTTATGTCTTGATCTAAAGTTTGCCAAGCATTTAAACACATCTCATTTGATTATAACAACAACCCTGTGAGTAAGGGACTATTATTATTTCCATTTTATAGATAGAGACATAGAGATAAAGTACTTTGGCTGGGGCCAAATAGCCTGAGGATTCAGACTTGAGAACCAGGATTCTTTGCATTGTCCCAAGCCCAAGGCTACCTGCCTGACATTGTGAATGATGGGATGGATGGATTTCCACCGTCCTGTGGTCTTGATGCATTTGTTTTTTTTTTTTTTAACATGTGCAGCCTGTCTGACCCAGGTACCTCGCTATGCAAATGCCGTGTCTCTCTCCCACATCCCCATGTTCTTCCTGATGTAAATAAGTCGTCTTCTCTTTGTTTCTTTTTAAAGTGCTTCCTAACTGAGATGAGCTAAAGAAATGTGAGCCGTTCACATTGTTGCTATGGGAAGGTCATCTTAGCAATGACTTCTGTTGGTCTCACTTCTCAAGCACTTTACAGAGTTTACGGTGATTCATGTGTCTCATTTCCTGGAAAAACTTGGGTCTCTGCAGATTCTTTGCATGTCCTTACTGTGCTCCGTGGGCCCGGGCCCGGGGCAGCCTCCCTTTTATCTTCCCTGTTGTGTATGGAGATGTTGTGTTCATGAGGAGCGGAGGAATAGAGGCTGAGCCTCCTCTTGGTGTGAGACCACCAGGGAGGAAACTCCCTCTTCCTACACAATCTGACACCTTCTCTGAGAACCCGCTCAGAGTCACACAGCCTGTAGGTGTCGAAGGCCGCTTGCACCCGGCTCTCCTGGCTGGGAGCACGGCTTTTTGTATCTGCAGCCACTACCTCGTTCTTTTTTTTTTAAGTCTAAAAAAAAATCCACCTAGCACAAGTAGTCTAAAATGTGATCTATTATTTCCTAAATTAATGATATTTGCATCCTTCTAATAAGATGCTGAGTGTCTGTTTTATTTCAGAAAATAACTTGTAGTTAAATCTGGTCACCAGGAGTGACGTTATTGAGTGAGGGCATGGTTGGTGTGATAGGAAGAACATAGAATTAGGGCCAGCTCTATCCTCTACCCGGGGAGCCTTGGAAAAGATGAGTCACCTCTGAGTCTCAGTTTACCTTGTCTGTAAAATGCAAATTAGCCTATTTGCTCCCAGCCTGCCTCATAGAGTCATCATATTGCTCTAGCCCAGGGGTCTTTGTGGTAGATTTCAAGGGGTCCATGAACTTGTAAGCTCCTTGAGGGCAGTGTTGAGGGCAGCTTCTGGCACCTAATAGGTACTTAATAAATGTTTATTGGTTAATTGGATAAGTGGGGGGTAAGAGGTGGAAATCACATCCTTGTTTTGTTTCCTTTGAAAGCCTGGGTATTTTATTTGCTACCGTTGTCAAAGCAGTTCATGACACAGACCAGCTTAAAAGACGCCCTGTTATAGCCAAAGGGCGTTGTCAGTCTTAAAACCCTAAATTAATAATAACCGACATTCCTCAGGAGGAAACAGACCCATAATGTGACTTGTTCCTGGTCATACGTAACCCCTAACAGGAGGATTCGAATCAGGAGCAGAGCCCTCTCTACCCACTGTCCCAGGTTGCTGTAATGAATGTGGGCGGCTATTTATCGCTGTCACTTCTGTCTGTGTGAGATCAGAGCCGGAACTGGGAGGAAGGTGGTAGAGAGGCTGGCGCCTTCCTTTTAGACGAGCGGAGGCTGGGACGTTTACGTGGCTTACCCCCAGTCCCATCAGTAGTAGGCATCGTTGACTGAGCCCAGTGATGTCCTGGAACTAATAATAATAATGTCTAGAATTTAGATAACATGTTAAAGGCTTAAAAACCAATTTCTAGGGGCAGCTAGGTGGCACAGTGGACGGAGCATCAGCTCTGGAGTCAGGAGGACCTGAATTGCTTTGCAACAACAGTACCTAAAAAATCCCACTGAAAACTTCTTCCTCACAACAAACCGGGTGGCATTGGATCCTGTTATTACAGCCCTTTTGCAGGTGAAGAAGAAGCCACAAGGGGTAAAGTGACTCGCCTAATATCACACCCAGAGTGTCTGAGGTTAGATTTGGAGCCAGAGCTTCTAGATTCCAGGGGCAGGGAACTATCCACTGCACGTTGCTTTCAAAGGAGCCCATCTTAACATATTTAACATGTATTGGACTACCTGCCCTCGGGGGAGGGGGTGGGGGGAAGGAGGGGAAAATTTGGAACAGAAGGCTTTGCAAGGGTCAATGTTGAAAAACTACCCATGCATATATCTTGTAAATAAAAAGCTTTAATAAAAAAAAAAAAGGAGGGAAACAAAGCTCATTTATTTCTAGTGCTTGAAGCTTCTTGACTTCTAAAATTGCTTTTGTTGCTATTGAATCATTTTTCAATCTTTTCCGGATCTTCATAACCTTTTGGGTTTTTGTTGGCAGAGATACTAGAGAGGTTTTCTATTCCCTTCTCTGGACTTAAATTGTTGTTCTCCATCTGCAGACCACACTTTGGGTCCCCACATGGTCAATAACAATCTCCCTATTAGGAGGAGCAGAAAGTTTCACAGGTAGTGAGTTCCCCTTCTCTGGAAGTAATCAAGCAGAAACTGGCTGCCCGTTTGTCAAAAACGTCACAGGGAAGATTTTTGCCTTCAGGAAGCCTCGATGGTTTCCAGGGCCTCTTGTTACAGAGACTTCCAAGGCCTATGGCTATAATCCCGAGACCCGTGATACTGCTCGTCTCAAATGGCCGTGGCGCAGACAGCGAGGGAGCCGTCTCAACAACTCCCATTTTCCGTGATTGAATAGCATTCCCCTTGCACGCAGATACCGAAAAATGAGCAGCGTCAAAT
This sequence comes from Antechinus flavipes, assembly GCF_016432865.1. Lineage (NCBI taxonomy): Eukaryota > Metazoa > Chordata > Mammalia > Dasyuromorphia > Dasyuridae > Antechinus > Antechinus flavipes. Next base: position 24,665,516 of record NC_067401.1, on the reverse strand, counting down.
TGTATCAAATCCTATTAGCTGTATCTCTGTGGCCTCCTGGGTCTAGGATGAGGCCCAATTTGTAGTTCACCCTTAAAGCTGAGTAATTGAATCATTTCTATTAGCACTGATTCAGGCTTCTCGGATGATCATTTCTGGAGACAATTGTAAATTGATGACTTATTGTTGAGTGATGGTTATTTTCCTCTCCCCCTGATGTGTGTGTGTGTGTGTGTGTGTGTGTGTGTGTGTGTGCAGTCCGGACCTATAATTTCACCTGTGTAGGGAACTTCCAGTAATAAAACTCTATCATGCTGCTCGATGGCTTCCCAGCATTTTAACAGTGTTCACTCAGAAGTTGTATTTGCTCAGGGCCAATAGGAGTCAGAAGCAAGACTAGAACTCAGGTCATCCTGATCTTCAATTAAGCTCTCTGCCCATACTGACACATACCTCTCCTGGTCACTGACGGTGTCAAATGAAGTGATTTTCAAAATAACCGTCCCACTGGGCAGTTATTGCTCCCAATCTTGATCCAGGAGAAGAGAAAGAAATATACTTCTCACCTTTCACTGGGTTAAAGATGGGGAAATAATTATGATATAAAAACAAAAGGCGTTAATAAAACAAACCCAAACCAGTTCTGAATTGGTTTCAGGGAAAAAGCATTAAAAAAATTCACCTTCTTGGTCTTTAATGAATTTTAAAGATTTGAAGGCTGATACAATCATTCCGAAGGGCTTATTTTTTTAAAAATTATTTAGAACTTAAGAGAAAAGAAAAAAAGCAAATTAGAAAAAGAAAGACAGAAAAAGGAAAAAACAAACAATAAAACACTGTCATGGGCCCAGCAGAGCATTAGGAAGGATTCAAAATATGGAACAACAAATTTCCATTTCAAGAAAATATATATAATAATATAAGACATTATATTCATATAGTCCATCTTTGGTTCTTTTTAGGTTATTTTTGTGTTCTCGACTGTGTACTTCTTACTTTGTTTCCCCTTTCATCCCCTCTACTGCCCCCGAACAGGCTATAGTTAATCATGGATATATATATTTATGTGTATGTGTGTATGCATATGTGTATGTATGTATATGTACATAGATATATGTGCGTATAAGTATATAGATATCTGTGTATGTGTTTATACACACACATACACACATATCTATCTACATACATACATACATACACTTATATTTGTATAGGGCTTATAATGCCCCAAATAGCTACCAGCTTCCCACCCTTTCCACAATGATATCCAAAGGGAAACAAGCAACATGAAAGATTTAGCCCAACTACATGAGAAAACCTTCCTGAGGCTGGTCAGGATGAATTACCTAGAGAGGTCAAATGATTTCCTCTTTCTGAGATTCTTTTTGGGGGAAGAAGGGAAGATTTTGGCTAAAGGCAGGGGAATGGATTCAGTGAGAGCCACTTAAAAAGCAAGGATTCTGGTGTCTGTGTTGGACCATCCTGGCCTCCAGTCCCTCATTTGGCCCAAATTTCTCTCCTGTGGTTATGATCTCATCAGAATTCAAACCTCAAACAGTTGTTGATTGTTTACAAGCTCAGAGGCAGAAATGTTTTTAAAATGACATTCTGGTCTCCGGTCCCTTTTTGGGCGTGTTCCTGGGGTTGTGGGATGGTTCCCTTTTTGGAGAGGGGGCAGGAGAGAGATGGATGGGAAGCTTCACTGTTATTAAATCAGAGCGCTGCTACGACGACACGGGGCCACTCCTTCCTTGTTATATTTTCCTGCCTTGACTTCCATGATCCCAGACTTTCTTAGGTCATCTTCCTGTCTTTTGGATTATCCATTTTGTGTCACCTTCCCTGGAGTCTTTTCCTGTTTCCATCTGGTGAACATGGACTTTCTTTGAGGCTTTCCTTTTGGTCCTCATCGTCGCTCTGCAGTTCCATAGTTTTAATTTTAAGGAAACTGTAATTTTTGCATATACCTTTACTCAGTGGCTTTTATGTCTACTAGAATATAAGCTTCTCAAGGATAGTAGGAGTATGTCTCACTTATCTGTGCATTCCTCTCCATGTGTGAACATTGTAGAAACCCAATGAATCTATGCTGAAAGGAGGAAGGAAATAAGCATTTATTAATGTTTAGGCCATGTCCTAGACACTGTAATTAGTGCTTTACAAATATGTTTTCAGGTCTCATTTTCTTTCCAAGAATTTTCAAGCACATCTTTATTATTCAATGTTCATCTTTTTCCTTTATGGGTAAGCTTTAGATTTGCCACCTGAGCTACATCCTGAGCTCCACTGCCCTTTGGAATACGTTATTCCAGTCCGTCTTACATTTTTTGGTGGGTGTAAAGTATGTTTGTGTTATTTAAATTTTGTTGTCATTGTTTGGTCACTTTTCAGTCACATCCAACTCTTTATGACGTCTTTGGGGGTTTTCTTGGCAGAGACGTTGGAGGGGCTGCCATTTCCTTCTCCAGCTCATTTTACAGATGAGTAAACTGAAGCAAACAGGGTTAAGTGACTTGCTCAGCATCACACAGCTATCAATTGCCTGAGGTCATATTTGACAAGGTCATATCTGACTCTAGGCCTGATGCTCTGTCCACTGTGATACCAAACTGCCATATTTTAATTTCCTTTCCATTATATTTGAATATATGTCTCCTTATCACTTGAAGGACTTATTTCTAAATTGAATTGTTACATTTAATAATTATGTGCTTTGGGTTGTTTAATGGAGATGATTCATGGATTCTTTCTATTGGTATTTCATTTTCTGTATTCACAAGTTCTGGGCAGTTGTCTTGTATTATTTCTCAGGCTTAATAGGATATTGCACATTCTCCCTCGTTCACACACCTTGTTCCGTCATGTGGTTCCCACTCCAGTTCCTCTGTTGCTCAGTTCTATGACCCAATACAACAGTTCAGAGAACTGCCACGCTGGCATTAGTTTGCGTCTATAGTTTGGGTCTCTGATGCTTGGGGAGGCAGGGTGTGGGAAGAATCAAATTGTCGTCATGGTACCAGTTGTTTGTTAAGGCCCAAGCAGATTTCTGAAACGTGGACCTGGAATTTCTACAACTTTGAAGAGAGAGAAAAGACAGAGTCCTTGGATCAGCTACTACAGGGATGGGGTTGAATGGACTCGGTGTACATGTCAGTTGATTAAAATTTTTTCTCTTGGGTTCCTACTGACCTAGATCATGACCACTGAAACGGCTTTATCTTTGACATAAAACTTTTGTTTTGAAGTAGTTTGATATATTATGATCATCAGAGAAAATGCCTAGTACTCGGTTTTGTTGGTCATATGACTCAAAAGTTTACAAGTATACTCTTGTTTGATCATAACAACTTTGGTGGATAGATGCTATGATTATCCCCATTTTATAATTAAGGAGACTAAGACAATGTAAATCATTTCTCTGGGATCACATAGGTAGGAAGTTATAAAAGCTGGATTTGAACTCTGGTCTTCAAGTGCCTGCACTACCAATATAGGAAGCCTTATCTGGCAGAGATCAATGGATGCATGAAAGGAGGGATAGAAGGATGGATGGATGGCTGAATTCATGGATCATGGATAGATGGATTGTTAGATGATAGAAGGATGGACTGATGGATGAAGAGAAGGATAAATGGAGGAAAAGAAAGATGGGACAGATGGATGAAGAGAAGGAGAGATGAGGGATAGAAAGGTGGATGGATGAATGGACAGAAGGATGGATGAGTGAATACATGGATATAAGGAAGGATGGATAGATGGATAGAAGAATAAGTGTATGAATGGAAAAATATATGGATAATGAATGAATTCATGATCTCTGGAATCAAATGTAAACCCTCTGGTATTTGAAGCCCTTCACATCCTGATTCCAACCTGCTTTTCTACCCTCTTATTCACTTTTTTTATCTGACTGAACTGACCTTCTGATGGTTCCTTCTACAAAATCCCAAAAGATGGGATTTTGGATTTCCTGCCATATTTTGATTTCCTTTTCATATATATATCTCCTCGACTTGTTTTTAAATTGAATTGTTAAATTTAACAACTACAACAAACAGCGGGGATCAGGCTATCTACCATGCCCGCATTGTCATACTCCTCCCCTTCATTTCTTCGAGTCCCTGGTTTCTGACAGTGCTTAAGTAGCTTGTGTCTGGTCCTCCACGCAACCTTTCCTGGCTCTTCCTGGCTGCTGGTACCTCCCCCTCCCAAAAATCACTCTGTTGTTGTATTTCACCCAATAGAAGTAAGCCCACTGAAGGCAGGACCTGCTTCATGTTTTGTCTTGGTATCCACATTTTCCAGCATATCTGTTTGTTGTTTAGGACTGTACCACTGAGTTCTGTGTTATAGGGAACTCCTCAGTGAGGAAACTCCCCTCTACTGTCAATCAGTAAACATTTATTAAGTGCCTACTGTGTGCCTGGCACTGTGCTTAATTCAGGGAACACAGATACAAAAATAGAAAGAGTTCTTGTCCTCCAGACTTTGATGGGGGCAGACAGGATATAAAAGAGACATGAAAGAGAAATGAGGATGGGAGGAAACAAGGGAGAGAAGGTAGGTTCAAGAAACCCCAAAGCATTGCCTCTGACTGAGAAAAGGGGAGATACTGTTAGCTGAGCTCCGTCCTTAACTGGGGACTTGGGGTTCGTGGCCCCAGAGAGGATTGGGATCTTTTAGTATGAAGCTTTCCCAATTAGGAGTTTCCTGGAACTTGGTTGGAGGGAAGCGGGAACAGTCTGTGATTGATGGGCTTAAAATAGGGATTCTTAATCTTTTTTTGTACCGAAGACCCCTTTGGCAGCCCAGTGAGGTCTGTACACACTTTCTCAGAAAAAAAGTCTTTAAATGCATAAAATAAAATATACAGGACTACAAAGGAAGACAATTATATTTAGATGCAATTAGAAAAAAATATAAAACAAGATTGTGGACCCCAGGTCAAGACCCCCATCTTAGAAAGTTGCCTAGCCCAAAGGTTCTTAAACTGTAGGTCATGATCCCATCTGGGGTCACATAACTTAATGTGGGGATCACAAAATTATGGTTTATTATCAGTTAATGACTTGTATACCTACTTTATATACCATGGGTCTCTTAAAATTTCCCAGGCAAGAAGGGGATGTGAATGGAAAAAGTTTAAGGAGTCCTGGGCTCAAAGCCCAGTGTCTGTCCACTTGCCTTGTATGTAATCAGTCTGAAGGGTGACATGGCTGACGGACGCTGAGCCAACCTTTCAGCCTCTGATCTTGCTGTTGGAACCCTGGGGTCTCAGTTTCCCTTCATTTGACCCACTCCAACCACTCAGAGTTCACCCCCTCTTCTAAGAGACTTCCAGCCTGACCGTCTGTTCATCCTCTTGCAAATAGAGTCTATTTTTATCAAAAACCTGCAGAACAAGCTTTTTTTTCCTACAAAAAGGCGCCCGTGGGGTTCTGCACGTCCCAGCATGCCCAGATGTCAAGTTAGTCGGCAGCGGCAGTGGCCTGGGTCACTCTGAGACAATCTCTGCTTTTCCTCTTTCCGGGTCAGAAGCATGTGAAGGGAGATGGGTCAAGGTGATGGTTCTGTGCAGTCTTGGGCTTCCTCAGCCTGGGAGAGAGTGAAAGGAAGGAAGCGTCCGATCTTGATAAGGCCGAGGGAATGATTTCCCTCAGGCTCCCCCGGGGTCCCCCTGCCATCATCCTCCCATGGACTTAATGGACTAGACATCTGGTTTTAATGTTATGAAAGGGACAGCGCCGGTCACATCCCTCCATGGCCTCTCTCTGCTGATTTAACTTTAAAAACCATTCTAGAAATGTAAAATCCAAGCAATCTTTCCAAAGCAATCTTCGTCTATGGCTGAGGCCCAAAGTGAGCTCAGTCGGGTGCTTTGAGATCCCAAACTGCAGAAGATGGGACCCTTGTGCAGCTGGGGCAGGGACCGAGCTCCGTCTGACCGGGGCATCCCCGGCCGATTTTTTGTGGGTGTGCTTTATTATTTTACTAGGCCTTTTCTTTCAAAGTCACGTCCACTCCCTGGGAACCCTCTCTTGTAATTAAAAGAAGGAAGCAACTTGACCTTGAAGAAGAAAGGAGAAAATGTACTTTTGTCCTTTGTTTGCAGGGGTGGGGAACTGGGAGTGTGGAACATTTAAGATACTGCCAGTCTTGGTTGATGTCAGCCAGTTATGCTGAGTTTATTTTTTTTTACCCTCTATTTTATTCTTTGTTACAAGGACTGAGTCACCGGATTGGGGAGGGAGTTTGTGGGAGGGATATATTTTAAAATGAGGATGATGTTAAAAAACAAAAATGCTAGCTAAAAACGTTTTTAAAAACAAAGAAAAACAGTTAAACAAAAGCGATCACTAAAATAACCATTCCTTGACAATGCATGCGGCATTCTGTCCCTGTAGGCTCCCACTTCTTTATTGAAAGGAAAGATGTATGTTCTGTCATCTGAGACTGAGGTTCATTCATTTGGAGGAATTCTAATGTGTTAGAATATTTGAAATGTTACGTTTTGATTCCCAGAAGCAAAAATGAAGGGGATGACTTGTAGTTTTCTGTCTGTTTTGTCTCTTTTTCACTTGGCTGACAAATGCTTCCGTGGAGATGTTCTCATCCAGGCAGATTGAGCAGGAGACCCTCGGGTTGGAATCCCACTTCCAACATTGGCTAGCTCGGTGACTCGTGAACTATCAAAATCATTAAAGAGTGAGATCAGTATAAAAAAAGAAAAAAGGGCCCACATGGGCAGAAATGTTGGTAGCACAGCTTTTTGTAGTGTCAGCGAACTGAGACAGTCGGGGAATGGCTGAATAAGTTATAGGATGTGATTGTAATGAAACAGTAAGAAACACCAGCCGGCTGGTTTCAGAAGGGCCTGGATAGAGTTACGTGAACTGATGCCGAGGGAAGTGAGGAGAGCCGAGAGATCGTTGTACACGGCAACAAGAAGATTATGTGCTGGTCGGTTCTGATGGATGTGGCTCTTTTCAACAATGAGGGGATTCAGGGCAATTCCAATAGACTTGTGAGGGAGAGAGCCACCTGCACCCAGGATTGTGGGAACTGAGTGTAGATCACAACAGTGCATTTTCACCTCTTTTGTTGTCCTTTGCTTGCTCGTTATTTTTTCTCGTTTTTTTTCCCCTTCTGATCTGATTTTTCTTTTATAGAACGATAAATGTGAAAATGTGTTTGTTATGTGGGATTATTTGCTGTCTAACAGAAGGGGGAGAGGAGGGAGAGAGAAAAATTTGGGGAAAAAAAGAGTGAGATCAAGAGGAAATAATAGGAAGGGGCTACTGAATGGAAGCAGGGTGGGGGGAACCTTCAGATTCAGCCATGTGGAAGATGAATTGGAGAAACCCTAGAGAATGGAGGGGTGGATGGGGGAGAGATGTAATGAGACCAACAATGCAGTTCACAGCCCTTCTATATTTGCTCACGCTTTACCACTGACTCTTTCCCACCTAAAATGAAAAAGGTCTGGGCCGGGGGAGAGGGCAGCCGCCAGACGTCTAGGGGTCGCAAGGTAAATGCTCAGGAGAGAACGGGTATTTCCCAACCCCAAACTTCACTGATGCAGCTGTCGCTGTGGATGTCAGGGTAGCAGATAAAGGTCATGATGGGTCTGCTTATGAGAGCTCTGAGATGCCGGGGGACGCCCCTCTCAAAAAGGGAGCAGCAGGGGATGGTGGTGGGATCAGAGACAATGAGAGTGAGACCGTGTGCCCCTCGGGGTCTCTCGGGCTCAGGCCCGGGGCCCCACTTGGGAGATTGGCGCCCTAGACTCCAGGGATGGCTCCCAGGGGACTCCCCCATGTGGCTCCCTCCCAGGTTATCATCTCGCTCTAACTGGGTGTCGCCAATTCTACAGGCCACTTCCTGCTCCTGGAGGCCGTTACCACATGTCCCCTTCACAGGAAATATGAAAATACCCATATTCACACTGTTTCCCTCCTGTGCGTTTCCACCCATGACCTACATGTTCTGAAGAGAAGGCCCAGAAGGAGCACTTCCCTCCTGTGATGTCCCTGGGAGATCTGCCTGACCTTGGAGGAACAGACAGAAAATTACACGTACAGAAGGAGCCAACCTTGGCCCCCGAGGGAGGGACCTCCCCCTCCCCAGCTTCCGGGCAGGGCTCGCTCTCCTTATTTCCTTCCCCACCAGGCTGGGACAGAGTCACTGTGGGCACTCACCTTGAGGCTGGACTAAGGGCCTGGCTTTCTCCCCGTGCTTAAAGCCCAGACCTGAAACTGGAAAGGAAATGCTCAATGGCAGAGAAGCAGCTGAGTCTCACTTAGACCCAAGCAGCTCTCCACCTGTCACTTAAAATGGCCTAATCAGGGGCCCTCAAACTTTTTAATAGAGGCCAGTTCACTGTCCCTCAGACTGTTGGAGGGTCTGACTATAGTTAAAACAAAACCTTTGTTTCACGAGCCTTTAAATAAAGAAACTTCATAGCCCTGGGGGAGGGGGATAAACGTCCTCAGCTGCTGCATCTGGCCCTCGGGCCATAGTTTGAGGACCCCTGCCCTAAATGTTAAGGAGTTGAGGAATTTTAATAATCCCACTTTAATAATAATCCTAGCAGCCTTTGGCATTTTTGTAGCATTACAAGTCTTTATAAATAGGATCTTATTCTATCCTCACAACAAACTCTGGACAGGATGGTGTTCTTATCGTCCCCATTTTACAGATAACAAAACTGAGGTAGACAGGAGTTAAGTAGTGCACCCAGAGTCACACAGCTAGTAAGTGTCAAGAGGCTGGATTTGAAAATAGGGCTTCTCGAATCTGGGCCCAGAACTATATCTTAGCATCTTAACTGCCTTTAAAACTAGTTCCCTGCAAATTGTACAAAAATCAAAAATTATTGTTAAAAAAAAAAAAGCCCACCTAGAAGTAGGGGACAGAGGCTGAATCCAAGCTGGGCTTGGGAAAGAAGAAAGACCCAGACTTCCTATTGTTTCCTTGACCCCTTGATCTCCATGGGCCTCAGTTTCCTTATCTCTAAAATGGGTCATAGTAATAGTCATCATATCTGTCTCACAGAGTTCTTAAGTGAGACCATGGAGGGAAAGTGTGATTATTATTGATAGTGATGGTTAGGAAGGCAGTTAGAATCCATCAGGATTTTCTGAGGGAGAATCTCAGAAATCAATGGAGTTGCTACAAATGGTAGGGATACGCCTTATACAACTCTCCCCAGAACCTCGTATCCCCATCCCTTTCTAGAATACTTGGAGGGAAGGGAGGAGTGCTGTTATGTTTATTTCCATAGCAGGGGAGAGCAGGAGCGGGGGCACAGGGGCTCACGGTGGGGAGCACAGGGCGCACATTGTCCCAGTAGATTTCCCAGCAGCCCTGGGATGTGGGTGGAACATCACCTGGACACAGTAATTAAAGATGACCAAGAAGGTCAAGGCCATTTCAGTTGACAGGCAATTTTTTAAATCTATAGGTCAAAAAAAATAAAGATAACAGGATGAAAACTGTTATATCAAAATAAAATTCGAATATCTGCTCGTCATTATTTGTACTTCAATAAGGGCACCTGCACAGGTAGGAGAGATTAGAGTAAAATTAGTATTTTTTTAATGGCGTCACTTGACAAAGACCTATATTTACAAACTGTGAATAGTGCTGCCCTCAGCTTGTATTCTGCTTGGGATGGGGGCAGGGTTCAAAGGTTACTGCTAGGGAAGTACAAATTCTCTTCAAGATCAGCTTCTCTAAGAAGCAGGGCAGATCTGGTGGTAGGAGGGGACCCCCGAGGTGGGCCGAGGGTACAGGAGGTGAGGAGGGGCTGCACATCCGAAATCAGCTGGAAAAGTTGATCTCGGCCCCATAATTATTGCCATTCAGACATTTTTCCAGTCATGTCTGATGCTCCTTGACCCCATTTGGAGTTTTCTGGGTGAAACATCGGAGTGCATTGCCATTTTCTTCTCCGTCTCATTTGACAGATGAGGAAACTGAAGCAGATAGGGTTTAGTGACTTGCCCAGGTCATACAACTAGTAAGTGTCTGAGGCGAATTTGAGCTTGGATCACCCCGACTTCAGGCCCAAAGCTCTGGCCATTGTAGCACCTGGCTACCTTGAGACTTAAATGTCAGACTGAAGATTCCACATTTTATCCTAAAAATAATGTTACTATCCCCATTTTACAAGTCAGAGTGTAGAGGTCCAGATAGCTCAAATCACCGTCCCCAGACCTCAGCGGATGTTGCAAGAAGCCCCCCCGAGCTTCCTTAAATACCATCTACGTGCCTCATTTAACCCAAAGGCCAGACGGGCCTGAGCCCCCGTAAGGCAGCCGCCAGACCCCCAGCTCCCAGGTCAGCGACTTATGTCCCCCTAATATCCCTAACCCGATCAACATCTGTCCATTAGAATAGTCTGTGGATTGGATTCAAGAAAGGCTCCGTGTCTGCCCCTCCCACCCCCACTGCATAATTAACTTAGACCGATGGGAGATTTGCGGTCTGCCGAGATAAAGGCCCCTTCTGGGAGAAGTGGGGGCGCAGCAGACAAAGGCCTTATCTCATCCTAGTCCTGTTTTTGTGGCTGATGGATTCCAGGTTCATGGCTTAATCTCCCCCATTAGCGTACAGGAGTGATGGGTGACGGGCCGCTCACCAGTTGGCCCTGGACTTCCTGACTCACTAAGTGTGTCTCCAAACCCAGTTATTTCCTGATTTATGCCTCTATTTATCCCATTTATAGAGGGAGATTTGTTTTTAATAGCCCTGACTCGATGAAATAATCGTGCCCTCAAATTGGAGCAGGTCCATTAAGGTCTTAGAGACCTGAGGAACAAAACAGCTTGTCTCACCCTCTGTCAACTTTTCAGAAATTCAACAAACACTCTGAGGCAGCAGCTAATTAGCCTTTGTGTCGGTTCTGGAGCCCTCCCCTCCCTTCTACTGGCAACCCTGTCCGACAGGCAAGTCTCCGCCGATCGGACGCAATTCTAATCCGTTCTGCCTTTTTCCTCCGGTTCAACTGTTTGCTCTCCTTTTCTTTCCCTCGCCCCCCAACCTTTCTACCCTTTGCCCCTTCCCATCCGTTTCCCTTCTCTTTTCCTCATCCACACTGGGCTAGGTGACTTCTAAGAAGGATCGTGCTGGCAAATATTTAACAACCAGCTTTCTGTTCTCCAGATATGCTCAGGACGTGCGGTTTCATGTTTAATTTATGTTACTTGATGTGTTGCCCATCATCTCCTTAAGTACTAGGCTTAAGAGTAATAATAATTAATAAATATATAGAAATAATTTTATTATTTCTATATATAGTTTATAATATGTAAAATCTATAGTATATATTTTTGGTAATATATATAAAAATATACTATATATAAAATATATATTTATATACTATAAAATCATATATAAATAAATAAATGAAAGTTAAAAGATAAATAAGTAAAAATAATAATAAACGCTAATCAAGCTGCGGTGGATTTGTAGATTTTGCTGGCTTCTGGGGTGTCATTGTTCACACCGGGTTAGCTTCAGCAGCTTCCTTCCTGCTAGAAATCGAGGGTCTTTGGCCCCATGGTTCTGCAGGAAGCATTATCGGTTGCCAAGATGAGGAAGATTTGATCCTCGCTTTCAGTGAGGGCATAGCAGGCAAGGGGAAATGAAACAGCTGGGAGAGCTGTTAGGAGGTAGCTGAAATTCTGGGGGAGAGGTAATGGGAAAGGCTGGAAAAGAGCGTAATGGAATAAAGATAAGGGGATGGATGAATGTAATAATAATAATAATTAGTAATAGTAATAATAAAATATTTCTCAACAGTTTAAACACTTATAAAATTGTTCCTTAAACTCTGTGTAATTGTAAAAAACAAGCTTGTCCCTGGAAAGGAGACGAGAAAAAAGTATCCCCCTCCCTTCTTCACAGAAGTAAAGGACTATGGGTGTGGAGCGGCGCTTATATGGTCAGACTAGATTGATGGTACCTGGATTCGTCTTGCTGAGCTGCCTTGCCCTCACCCTCTCCCTAGTTATATCCTTTGTTATAAAGGCGGTTCTCTGTGGAGGGAAGTAGAACAATAGATTGGAGATGAAGCTGATGTGAAAACAAAAGATAGCAATAAAATCATAACTGACAATCGCTATATAGTGTTTTAAGGTTTGCAAAGCACTTTGCAATTTTTATTTCACTGGATCTTCATAACAGACCTGTGAGGTAGGTGTTATTATTATCCTCATTTTAGAGATGGGGAAACTGAGGCAGACAGGGATCAAAAGACTTGGCCAAGGTCACACATCTAGTAAGTATCTGAGGTTGGATTTGAACTCAGTTCTTCACTCTAATCCCTCTGTCTCTTAGCTGCCTGTTTTTATTTTTAATTTTAAAACCCTACATTCTGAAGGGGTTGTGTTGAAGCCAGCTTGAACCGGCTCAGGAGAGCTGATTGTTAAATTTTCAGTATGAGTATTTACACCTTGGAAATCAACAAAAGCTACAAATTAGGACTCATCTTGGTTGTTCTGCTAATTGTTTGGACTTAAAGAAAGTGATGTTAATAATGTTAATAATTAAAATTTAGAATGTTAAATTTTAAAATGTTGATAATGCAGACTAAAGTTAAAAGTATGTCATGTATATAGGATTCTCCCCATCCCCCCCCACACACACCCTTGTTGGAGAGCCGATTGTTAAATATTTACCAATATACTACTTTAGTTGTCTGGACTTAATAAAGTGATGTTATTAATGTTAATAATTAAAATTTAGAATAAATAATTTTAAAGTTTTAATAATGCAGATTAAAGTTAAAAGTATGTTGTGTGCAGGAAACCCCCCATACACACACACCACACACATCTTTATTGGAGAGCTGATTGTTAAACATTTACTAATATACCTCTTTAGTTATCTAGACTTAAGAAAGTGATGTTAGTAATGTTAATAATTAAAATTTAGAATGTTAAATAATTTTAAAGTGTTAATAATGCATATTAAAATTAAAATGATGTCTTGTGTATAGGATTCCCATCACCTCACTCCCACACATCTTTGCTGGAAATTAGGTTGTTAAACATTTACCAATACATCCCTTTAGTTATATAGCTCCTGTCACTCCCATTCCACAGATGAACAAACTGAGACTCAGAGAAAATAGGATGGGCCGTCTTACTGGGAGAAAAAATGAATTTCTTTTTATTCTTGTTGTCCCAACACTTAGTACAGTGCCTGGCACACAGCAGGAGCTTAGTAAGTTTGTGAGGCATTATTTGGTAGTCACGGGGAAAGTCTGGTCCCTGAACAGGACAGACAATCTCACATTAAGGAAGGGCTCCATTTCACCGACAAATGCTGCAACTCAGACTCGAGCAAGCTATGTCAAAAACGTAGGCTGTGAAAGGGACTGAGTCTGGCTGAATCTCTCTGAACCTTCATCCCCCCTCCGGAAAGCTCAGCACTCCTGTCCAGTGGACAGCACCTGCTCCTGTCATGTTTAGTGAGACTCACTGGAGATTTCAGTCTCCACAAAGCTTTTCAGCCCTTCCCTCTGGAATGTTAGGGAGATCTCGAAGCCGGATAAACGAAGGCTATGACTATTTAATTTCATGTGTCCATCTCTTGTTTAGGTTTTAATTTCATGAATACTTTTTGCTCTTGTATCGCCTTCATTTCCAAACATATCCCTTTCTCCTCCCCGGAGAACTATCCCTTGTAACGACGAACAAAAAAAGGAGGAAAAAGCAGCTTGGCAAAACTAACCAACATATTGAGCAAGTTTGACAGTATATGCCCTGTTTCACCCCCATAGACCCCCGCCTTCTTCAGTGCTAGAATGCTTCATATATGCTTATTGACAGATTAGCTGACAGCAGTTCTTCCCTTCAATGAGCTTCCATATTAATGAGATTCCTTTTAAGTATGGATGATGGCCATCCATTATCTGCCTCAATTTCCTCATCTGTAAAATTGAGTAATATAGGAAAATATGCAAACTTTCTTCCAGGCTCGCTGCCAGAGGCAAATGAGAGATCTGGTTTCAGCAGCCAGAAAGGCCTCTCTAAACATATCAACCCTTCTCCTTATGCTTGCTATGACTCACTCCCTCCCCACCCTGATTTTCAGAGCTGTTACCTTCTTCCTTACTGGGGATGCACAAAAAGGGGGGCAGCTGTTCCCTTTCCAGCATTTCCATTAGCAGTGGAAAATGAATTGTGGAATAGACCCAGCAACTGTCAGCCCTGGGGGTATGAAATATGGTGGGGAAGGAGGCTGCCAGGGACCTCCAATTGGTAGAGAACCAGGGCTGCAGGTGTCCAGGTGTGGGCAGCTGTGAGGCTGGAGGAGGACCCGCACCCCCACCCCCCAATACCTGGAAATCTGGCTCTATCTTTGGCTCTTGGGGATTCTCCCTTTGGAGAAGATTTGGAACTGTTTGTGTTTGGGGCCTTAGAAATTCAGTCAGGTCATGATAGCCTAGGAGAACTCTTTAAGGAGGGAGAATGGGGCTCAGTCTTCCAGCCTGCGGACGAGTACGTACGTGCCTTGTCTGGGGGGAGGAAGAGGAGTCTGCCCTTGGCCGGGGGCCGGGCAGGAGGAACTGCTGAGCTCAGTGGCCTTCGTGTGAATCTGGCAGGCGAGGATGAAGCGTTTTCAGGCCCGGTGATCTTCCAGAATTGCCAGGGTTGCTATACAATAGCTGTATGTTTGTGGCCCGTACCTTTGGCGCCAAGATTTGCATGTGAACGTCTAATTGGGCAGGGAAATGCAGGGCCTTCTCTTGGTGGAAAAAAAGAGGATTTTAAGAGACAGTAGAATATCCCAGATCTAGGAGATGGGGAGAAACCATCCTGACCAAAGCCCCTTCTTTAACAGACAAGAAAAGTGGAAGGGACTGGCTCTGGTCAAGAGTGGATGGGATGGGAACTCGGGTCACGGGATGGAGTTTGAGGAAGTGGTCGTCGGTTTGGGGAAGGGTCCCTGGGCGCTGTATCCTAGGAGCATGGATTTAGAGCTGGCAAGGACCTTGGGGTTCATCTAGCCCTGCAGTTATAGGATGGGCAGGGCTAGGCAGTCCAAGGGAGTGACTATTGACTTGCCCAGTGTGGGGAAGAGCCCCCTGGGATTGGGACTTGGGTTTTCCAGTTCCAAGCCCAGTCCTTTCCAGGTCTTCCAGACCCCAGACCAAGCATTCTGACTATGGGACTCCCAAAAGAAGGGCAGCAGATTTGAGCCGAGTTACAGAACTATGATTTGGATTATGGATTTCCCCCTTTCTTGTATGACTCTTTGAAATGCTCATTGGAAATTAGCTCTTCCTGTTTTCTAACTTGAGATCTCCAAAGGTTTCTCTCTGAATGGCCAACCCAGAGAGCACCGCAAGGGGAGACCTCTCTCTGGTTTGAAGCGGCAGCAGAATACGGAGGCCTGGGTGATTCAAAACAAGGACAAAATCCGGGCTCTGGGCCAGAGGCTCCCCACCCTTGGGCTTTAAATAAATGTTTACATTTTGGACGAGCCTGTCCATAATTCACCTTGTGCCTTACCTGCCAGGAGAAAGTTGCCTGACCTGCTTGGGGCCAAATTCAGCTACATCAGTCAGGGTTAAGTGAGCAAAATTTGATTTTGAAGCTTCCCCCGTGGCCCTGGAGCTCATCCTGGATGTCTTGTTATTTAAAGTTTCCACTCTAAAATATATTGTAAGGGCTTCTCTCACCCCTCCCCAGCTCCCCCACATTTGAAACTGCCTTTCCCTATCTGACCCCAGCAGGGTCTGCGTATTGTCGCAGAACAGGGAAGTTGAGTCCAAGAATATGGTTAATGGTCCTCGCTCTGGTCCTCGCTCTGGTCCTCGCTCTGGCCCTCGCTTCCTGTGGAGCCATAGGAATGCCACTTAGTTATGGTTCTATATGGCTCTGTGCTCCAACTTAACGATGGCTTTTTTAAAAATTTAATTAAATTCATTTTTACTTAATTACATGTAAAAATAATTGACATTCATTAAAAAAAATTTTTGAGTTCCAAATTCTCTCCCTCCCTTCCTCTCTTCCCCTCCTCGAGAAGTCAGGCAACTTGGAATAGGTTAAACATGTGTAATCATGCAAAATATATTTCTATATTAGCCATGTTGTGAAAAAGACAGACTAAACACAAGAAAAACAAAGTTTAAAGGTTATATTTCAATCTGTATTCAGACACCATTTGTTGTTCCTCTGGAGATAGATAGCATTTTTCATCGAGAAATTGTCTCGGATGATCACATCGCTCAACAGCGTTGCTGTTATTGTATAAAATATTCTCTGGTTCTGCTAAGTTCACTTTACATCAGTTTATGTAAGTTTTCCCAGGTTTTTCTGAAAACATCCTGCTCTTCGTTTCTTAGAGCAAAAGAGTATTTCTGCTTTTAACCATGACCTTCTAACAACAAAGGCTGCGCTCGGCCTAGCCTGGCCCATCAGACAAGTGAATTTTCTCCACTGCCCCTGTTCAGGTGCCTCACCTTTCCCCTTGAGTCATCATCCCTTCATCCCCACCCCGCCATGGGGATGTGATGACACCATCCAGCAATCTCTCCAACTGTCGCATTCATTATTCACCCTCCATATCAACATTGTTGATATGTTACCTTGGAGTGGCCCGACCCAGTGATTAGGAGACAGTCATCAGACCCCAAAGAATTAGTTGATAATTGGCATTCAAGACCAAGGAGGAAAGGAGGAGATAGTCCAGTGGGAAGGCAGGAGCTCCTCGCAAGGGAATGTAGTACGGTAGAAAGTAAACAGAATTTAGTCAGTTTGAATCATAATTCAGGCACTAACCCGTGTGACCCTCAGGGAAGTCAGTTCATTCCGGTGGGCCTCAGCTTCTGATCTGCAACATGGGAGGATTTAAGGTCTCACCAAGTCCTCCCTTTGGGAACTTGACAATTTAGGGCTAGAATGTGCTTAGAGAACATTCAGTCCTTCCCCGAACTCAGCATAGGGTAAGACAAGAGCCCATTAAATACAAAGGCACTGAGCCTAGGCTGCCTTGACCTTGGGATCCCAATCTCCCAGGCAGAGTCTGGGTAAGAGCTCCAGGGGCAGCTGGGTGACACGGTGGAGCGAGCCCCAGCCCTCAGAGTTCAAATCCAGCCTCAGACTTTTCCTAGCTGGGTGACTCTGGACAAATCACTTCACCCTGCTTGCCTCAGTTCTTTATCTGTCAAATGAGCTGGAGAAGGCAATGGCCAACCACTCCAGTATCCTTCCTAGGAAGATGCCAAATCGGGTCACGGGGAGTCAGACGGGACTAAAAATGACTGAACAAAGTTATTATCAGAATAGTTCTAAAACAAGTTCTCAACCCCTTTAGTCCAGGATAATGGTAGGATTGCATCATACTTTAAGGCTGGTAAAGCACTTTACATCTATTATCAAGTTTGAGTCTCATTGAGACAATCCTGGGAGATAGGTATGAAGGGTATTATCCCCATATGACCGATGAGGAAACTGAGGCTCAGAAAAGTTAAATGATGTTATCATTTATCACACAGCTCATGAATCTCTTACCTTAGTAAGATTCAAAGGGAGGAGAGCCTTCTTGACTCCAAGCCCAGCACTCCACCCAATCTGACTCTGTGTCCAGAGACTCAAAAATATCAATAACCTGGATCATCCCCACTTTACCATTCCAAGCCTCAGTTTCCTCAT
Organism: Antechinus flavipes; assembly: GCF_016432865.1. Classification (NCBI taxonomy): domain Eukaryota; kingdom Metazoa; phylum Chordata; class Mammalia; order Dasyuromorphia; family Dasyuridae; genus Antechinus; species Antechinus flavipes. The sequence continues at coordinate 24,647,868 of NC_067401.1, read as the reverse complement.
CTGAAAACTGGGGCTAATAATAATAGCACTCTCCTCACAGGGCTGTTGGGAGGATCAGATGGCAGACACTGTGTAAAGAGCTTCGGAAACCTTGGAGTTACACAAACCTCTGTCCTCTCCATCATTGTGATTATTTTCCTGTCTTGGGACCGTGGGAGGCTCCTACCCCAACCTGGACCCTTTTCTCACCCGTCTGTCTCTGGTTTTTCCCTCCCACAGAACATCGATATCACCAATTTCAGCAGCAGCTGGAGCGACGGCCTGGCCTTCTGCGCGCTCCTTCACACCTACTTGCCGGCGCACATTCCCTACCAGGAACTGAACAGCCAGGAGAAGGTAAGTCCCCAGCGGGGACCCTCCACCCTGCCAGAATGTCACCAGAGAATAAGCGAGTTAGCTCCCGGGGGGGTTTGACGGACCCAGATCTCATCGGCAAGCCTAGAAGGCCGTTGGCTGCTCTGTGCTTCGCCCCCAGAGTCCTGTCCGCAGTTCACACTGTTTGAGTTCGTTCATTCGGCACACATTAAGTGTGTGATGTATACAGTGTCCCGGACAGCCAGGTTAGGGAGGGTAGAGGGTCACCCTTAGAACCAGGAACATCTAGATGCAAATGCTGTCTTCGGGCACTTAAAGAGAACGGTTGTTGTTTCCAACAGGCAATGCTAATTTAGGAAAAATAAATAAGCGTCTCTGTGTGTACCACGCACCCCGAAATTATCTTCAGCTTCAAGGGTTCCATGGGAAGAGGTAGCTTAAAAAATAGATTACACATATATTACATATATGTATGTGTGTGTATATATAAATTATATATTATATAATTACATATTTAATTTTTTAATTTTAATAATTATATATTATATATAATCTATTTTTGAGCTAGCTCTTCCCATATTGATAGATAGATATAGATATATAAATATACACACATACATACACATATAAGACACTAAACACAAATTGTAATATTCAGATATTTTATATATTTATTATATATGATTATACAATATTCAGATATTTTATATCTGTTAATATATAGTATATTAAAGTATAGTAATATATAGTAGTATATACCACTTTTGTGATCTTGGCAAAGAAAATATTAAATAAATCATCCTACTTTGTGAGTTTGGGATATAAAATAAAGAAAGAAATGAAAAGAAACACAGCATAGCAACAACAGGGAATTGGAGAGACCAGGAAGCCCAGGGGGAGGAAGTGGGGGTTGACAGCAAGGTAGCAAGTCTGGATGTCTGGGAGGGGGTGGCGGGTGCCCTCGGGCGGCCCGGTTTTGTCTTTATGTGCTTAAGCTGAACAGTTTTGCTGCTGGCTTTGTGCCTTGACTTCCACAGTTCTGGGGTCTGGGGTTTCGTTGGTGGGAAGATTCCCTTCTCCAGGGCAGATTGCAGCTCATCCCACCTCAGGAGATCAGAGAGCCATAGCTCAGGTGATGGGAAGTCAGAGGTCATCCTCGGCCAGTTGTTCATTTTACAGATGAGGAGACAGATATCTGTGGAGATGAATTGACTTGCCTGAAGTCACACAGATAATAAAGCTCCAGAGTCAGGATTTATTGGGGGGGGTTTTCCCTCCTTGTGAGTCAGGATTTATTGGGGGTGGGAGGAGTTTCCCTCCTTGTGAGTCAGGTTTTTCCCTCCTTGTTTTCAGTCAGGATTTGAACCCAGAGCCTTTGCCCTTCCCCCACCTTTCCCAAGCCAGTGCTCTGTACCACACTGAGCCTGACCCCCTTCAGCTCCCAACTATAAACCTAATAAATGGTAAAAATAAGTAAATAAATGAACGTAATGCCATCTCCAAGCTTCACCCACATCACTTCTTGCCTCATTCAGTCCCACTCTACCTCCCTCACTGCCAGAACCCAGCCAGCCAGCTCAGACTTGGGGTCCCCGGGGTGCTCCCATTTTCTGAGGCACCTTCCCACTCGCCCAGCGGCCCAGTGCCTCGGAATCTTTACTGTACACCCTGAACCGCTGCTCTTGTCTCATGTGAACCTCAGCATCCCTTCTTCCTCCAAATGGCTCCTTTTGTCCAACAGACAATAAGATCCCCGATGGCAACTCAGTCAACTAGCGCTTATTAGGCACCTACTGTGTATCAGGCCCTGGGTTAGGGACTAAGGATGCAGAGAAAGCCCTGGCTCCCACGGAGGCGGAGGAAGGCGCTTTGCAGAAGGCAGGATTTAAGTCTAGTCTTGGAGGGAGGGCAGGGAGGCAGCCAGGTCCTGGGGAAGGAACCCTGGGTGAGGAGGCTCCTGTTGGGGATTGTACGATTGTTGTTCCCCCTTCGTTTGATGTGGCGATGTGGAGACCAGGGCACAGATGGGGCTGAGGAGTCCAGGCTCAGCGCAGCAGTCCCAGCCTGTGTGTGGCGGGGCTCTGGGTGGGGCATCTCCTGTTTCCCTTGGGCTGCCGCAGTTCTGCTTTGCCCGTGGGGCGCAGCGCCATCTTTGGTTTGGGCGGCATCTGAGCCGATGGTTGTGGAAAGAGATTTGAGGCCGGAGTCAAGGAGACCCACCTGTGGGCCGTAAAAGTGCTCCAGGTGCGAGGTGGTCCCTCCCCCCCACCCGAGAGAGTAGTGTCGGACGGGGGAATGTTTAAAGGCAGAAATGACAGTGGAAGATGGAGGAGTGAGGGAAGGCCGAGCAAGGTTCTGGGCCGGAGCCGGTCGGGCCGGGCTGCCTTGGCAGAGACCGCTAGGGCTGGCTTACTGGCTCCATTGCTCAGGAGGGGTTTGCACTGTCCCGCTCCACCTGGGAGACTCCGCCTCCGCGTGCTACAATGTGGCACCAATGAGATCGTCCGTTTCCTGCCACTTTCTATCCTTCCTCTGGCCCCGCCGTGACTCACCGCACGCTCCCACAGGCTGACTCACTGCACCCCCCTGACCCTTTGTTGGCCATCTCCTGCCAACATGGCGCCCGCGCAACAGAAAATTAAACACCGGCTTCCTGTCCCCGGCTTATTTATTTTCCATTGTCAGCTGCTACATTGTAGCTACTTGTACTTCCTCACACTCACTCTCAACCTGGCAGGAAGCCCACCCCATCCATATGGACCCGGAGCCATGGGAGGGGAGGGAAGGTCACGGCCCTAGTTCCTCCCTCCGAGGGGGGATTTCTTCTTTCATCCTTCAGGCGTCCGATCTCCCAAAATAGGGACGGGGAGTTCGCTGCAGGGCCGAGATAAGAGCAGGGGGCAGCGCGAAGCCCCCGGGAGCCCTGGGAGCCCTCGGCTCTGAGAGAACACGGGCTTCAAAGCGTCCCCGCCCCGCAGGAGTCCGGACTGATGCTGGGAGGTTGGGGAGAGATTAGCCAGATGCTCCCGCCTCCCCCCACCCCCCTTAAAAATGGCAGCTCTCTATTTTTAGAGTTCCCATGTCTTATTGAAAATTAAGGGAAGCGGCCAGAGCAAGTCGGTCGTTAAATGGCTTTAGTGAGGAGTATGTGAAAAAGCAGTGACCTGGCCTGGGAAGGAGGATGTCAATGAATATCTGCGTGGAGTCAGGAAAACCCGAGTTCCAAACCTGCCTTCCTTGTCAAGGTGTTTCTTTATCTCGGTTTTCTCCTTTTCGGGATAAAATGAGCCAACATTTACAGTGCATTCTCAGCTCTCTATAAATCCGAGCTCTTCTTCTTATAAATGAAGGAATAAATGAACATGGACTCTGACCTCTTACACTTTATACTTGAGTTGAGAAAATGACACACATGTACATAGAGCACCCAGAGTCAGGAAGAACTGAATTGAGATCCAGCCTCAAACCCGTAGTGGCCGTGTGACCCCGGGCAAGTCACTTAACGCTGTTTTGCCTCAGTTTCCTCATCTGTAAAATGAACTGGAGAAGGAAATGGCAAACCACTCCAGTATCTCTGCCAAGAAAACCCCAATGGTGTCATGAAGAGTCAGACATGACTGAAAACGACTGAACAATAAGAATGTTGAATAAATTTATCAATCTATTAGAGTTAGAGTAGAGATTTCATCATGTCCTTTCCCTTGCTCAGTTAACCCTGGTAGCTCCTCCAGGGCTTTTGGCATCCAACCCAAACTCTTCTGTTTGGCTTTTCAAGCCCGTATTAGCTGGGCTCCAGCCCACTTTTCTGGGCTTCTTACATAATCCTCCCCTTTGGCACTCCATGGTCCACCTGGATCCCCCATCCCTGGACTTCTCTCCCCTCCCCCTCTTCCCTCTAGCTTCCTTCAGATCTCAAAAGACCCACGTTCAAGTGCTGCTTCTGATATGGTGCCTGAAGCAGTTTGGTAGAGGGAACTTCCTCACTGTGAGTTTCCTGTGCTGATGAAATCCCAGGTACAGTCCACAAAAGCAATAGTTTGACTATATTTATCTGCGTCCACCCCTCCCCTGCCCCCCCCAATAGAATGTAGGCTCCAGGAGGTCAGGGGGTATTTCACTTTTGTCCTTGTGTCCGGGCTATCTAGCCTAGTGCCTGGCACAGAAAACAAAATTAGTAACTATAAGTTGATTGACCGATATAATACAAAGCTCAGAACGCTAATCCTGTGAATATAATGGAGAATGGAAGCTGGTGGGAGCCAGAGATAGGGTTTCTAGAAGGACCATGTTGCTAACTGCTTCCTGAAGCTGAACTCTCTCATTCTGGACCTAAAGGAGGAGGGAGTAGGACAGAATGGAGAGCAGTGCGGGGGTCGGGAGGAGGAGGAGGTAGCCCAGTGGGGACTCAGAGGACGAGGACTATCCATCCCCTCCCTGAGTGTCCTCAGGCAAGAGATTCAACCTCTCTGAAAAATGGGGGAATGGAACTAAATAGCTCTTGAGACCCCCTTTCGAATTCTGTGATCTTGTATCTCCTCTGGATCTTCTTCGTGAGCCTTGGAGCCATCTAACTCACCTGCCATAGATGGAATCCAGAATCCAGGCTAGTCTGTATAGAAGGGACACTGGACTTGGGAAGCAGGAAAACCCAAGTCCTATCCCTGCCTCAGATACTTTGTGATTTCTGGAAACCATTTATCTTTGATTTTTTTTTTTTTTAATGAAAGGACTGGACTCAATAGCTTCTAAATTCTCTTTCAGTTTTAAATCTAAGCTAATGAATAAATGAATTAGCCATTTTGTGTGCCAGATATTGTGTTACTTTCTGGGGACTTAAAGGTAACGATTGAAGCAATCCGTGCTCTCCAGGAGTTTATATTCTATCAAATGAACGAAGTGGTGAACGGATACATGAAGTGAGTGGTGTACTACCTCTTGTGTTCCAGGAGGGGAGCAGTGGAGGCAGGCTTATTCTATGTTGGGTTGAAAACCTATTAAAAGCAAGATGCAGAATCCGAGTGGATTTTGTCCCATTTTGGCCACTGACAGTCCCCAAAGCTCCAGGGTCCTGGATAGCTCCTTACTAAATGGAATTAATTGACCCAGGCATTCTGGACATCTGCATCAAATAGGAAAGTTCAGAAAGAACTAGCAGCCTGTCTTCTCCCATGACTTAAAAGGAAGATACAATCAAAGGGTGTCAGATACAATCAAAGGAAGGTTTCCTTTTGTTTTGAAGTTTGTTTGCTTGTTTTATTTTGTTTTAATAAAAAAAGAGAGAGAGAGAGAGAGACTATGCTTTGCAACAGACTTCCCGAGTGAGGCGAGACCGTTGGGGACGGAAGAGAAGCCTAGTTTGGGAGTCGTGGGGGGAGGAGGTGCAGTCTGGTCTGGCTGCCTTTCCTTTCTTCCCTCTAAAGCTGACCACTTGCCCCATATACATTCTCTGCCTCAATTCTTCCTATTTCCCAAAGTGCCCCCCCACACACACACAATCATCCCCTAGCATTCAAAGTCTTCAATCCTTTCCTTTCCGTGGGCTTAGTTCCAAAGCCACGCCTTCTTTAGCCTAATCCTTAAGGCAAATTCTAGTCCTCTAGATCTCTCCATTCAGAGGACCAGAGATGAAAAACTGCCAGAGATCTTATCAGTCATCTGATCAGCAACTTTATTTGATGGAGTGACTTGGCCCAAATCCTCCAAGCAGTAATTATTAGAAGCAGGATTTCAACCTCGATCAAGGGCCAGGGCTTTTTCCATGACCCTTTCCTCCCATCCTTCCTCACCTCCCCCCATTCATTTATCTTTGAATAAGCCTTATGTTTTCCCACTCCATACCTTTGTTTATGCAGGCAACTCAGCTATCTTGATAGCTTCATTGCCCTTACAATTTTTTCAGTATTGTTCCAGTGAAAATTCTTGTCCCCTTCTGCCCCTTCCAACTCTACCAAATACCCTCATGAAGTTCTTAAAAGACTAGGCAGCTAAGATAGCATAGGATATAGAAGAATGGGTCTGCAGTTAGGAAGTTCAAATCTAACCTCATTTTCTTCCTAATCTTATGACCCTAGACAAGTTATTTGAGTTTTTCTCATCTGTAAAACTGAAAGGGATGGACTTTATGTCCTCTGGGGTCCCTGCCAGCTCTAAATCTATGATCCTGTGATCTAGCTCTAATCACCACACATCTGACATTTTTTATTTGACATTTAGTTGTGTCTGCAATCTCTTCCATCTAAATACTACCTCCCACAGTCCAAAATCCAGTTTTCCCACACCCTCTTATCCCTCTTGATTGACCTCCTATAAGCCATTCTTCTTCTCCCTTTCCCCAAAGGGTGGCCCAACTTATAGGGCCCCAACTCTCCACATCTGCAATTGCTTTGGTGCATTGGGTGCCCTCTACATCTGAGATTGCTCTGGTGCATTGGGTGCCCTCTACATCTGAGATTGCTCTGGTGCATTGGGTGCCCTCTACATCTGAGATTGCTCTGGTGCATTGGTGCCCTCTACATCTGAGATTGCTCTGGTCCATTGGGTGCCCTCTACATCTGAGATTGCTCTGGTGCATTAGTGCCCTCTACATCTGAGATTGCTCTGGTGCATTGGTGCCCTCTACATCTGAGATTGCTCTGGTGCATTGGATGCCCTCTTTACATCCGCCATTACTTCAGTGCATTGAATACCAATAGATCTCACAGGCATCTTTCCGCTCACTCGCTCATTCTTGCTGCATGACTACCCCATACTTCCTTTTCTAATTGTTTATCTCTGATATGCAACAGCTTTAACATTGTTAGATGTGCCATATTTCACTAGCTGTTCTACCCAATATGCCTTGCTCTATTGTTCTAAAGACAACTTAACAGCTTGTCTTCTTTGAGGACTCTGGTATGGCCATTTCTTGCAGTCAAAGGACATCATCAAATATATATTAGTTTCAAAAAGATTGGTCTGGGGCAGCTAGGTGGTGCAGTAGATAGAGCACCAACCCTGAAGTCAGGAGGACCTGAGTTCAAATCTGGCTTCAGACACAACACTTTCTAGCTGTGTGACCCTGGGCAAGTCACTTAACCCCAATTGCCTCAACAACAAAAAAGAAAGGAAGAAAAAAAAAAGAAAAAGGTCTTTGTTTCTGAGATAGTTTTCTTTTTTCCAAAAAATTAATATTTATTTTTAACATTTATTTTTTATGATTTTGACTTCTGAATTCTCTCCTTCCCTCCTATCCCTCTCCTACTCATTGAGAAGGCAAGAACTGTGATAGCAATAAACATGTGAAATCAAGTGAAATGTGTTGTTGTACAGTTTTCCAAAGGCAGTATGCCTTGTTCTCTTCCGCCTGCTGAATTCTGGGCCTGGCTTATTGTCTTGTCTGATAAAAGAGATAATCCTTTAAAAGTGCTTAGCACAGAATAGGCCCTATGTCTTCTCATGCATCTACAGTGTCTATCAGGGCGTATATACTGACAGATAAACTTTCATAGTTTTCCCACCAGATATGAGATATCTGCATCTTCTGCATCTCAAGACCCCTTTACCTCTTTCCCTTTGGTCTCCTTTGATGAAGAGGTGATGCTTCCCTTTGGCAAGGATCCCACACTTCTTGTATGCTTGATCCCTCCCCTCCCATCTCTTGTTTATATTTTCTCTCTCTCCCTTCCTACTGGCTCCTTCCAGGCTGCCCTCATGCAGCCCAAGGCTCTCTAAATCTTTGGAAAATTTTTGCTTGATCCTAACATTTCTCAAACTATGGTCTTTGGGAGCAGGGACACATTTGTGTCTCTCTGTGCCTAACACAGGGCCTAGTACGTGGTGGGTGCTTAGCTAATGCCTTCTGAGCAAGTAAATTAGATGTATGTGCTTAGACTGGCTAAGAACACTACTATCCTCTAAATCTCCAAGTTCAATTTCATGATATTAGAAGCAAACAATTGTTTGATTGCCCTGAGTACTTGAGCTATCCATAGATAGCTACCCCTTAATTCATTTTTTAAAACCCCAGAAAATCCTAAATTAGTTCTAAACAGAAATTCTGGGCTATATAGTGGAAACAACCCTGATTCTGGAGTTAAAGAATCAGTTTTGAAATCCTTCTACTGCTTCTGTGACTTTGGCTAAGTCTTGGAATCTCATTGGACCTCAATTTCCTTATCTGTATAATGACAGGGTTAGAATAGGTGATTTCTGAGGTCTCTTCCAATTAATCAGTGAGTAATTTATTAAGTACCTACTATGTTCCAGGCCTTATGCTAGGTTCTGTAGGTACAAGTATAAATAATAAAACAATTTCTTCCTTTCTAATGGGAGAGATTACAAGAATATAGAAATTTTATTTATATAATATATATAGATGTATGTATGTTACCTCCTTGGATGAATGTGCATGGCCTCCCATAAGCCATTCTTCTTCCCCCAATGTAAGGACCCCAAACCTCTATATCTGCAATTGCTTTGGTGTTTTGGGTATCCTCTCCATCTGCATTTGCTTTGGTGCATTAGGTGTTCTCAACATCTGTGATTGCTTTGGTACATCGGGTGCCCTCTACATCTGCAATTGCTTTGTTATATGTGCATATACATACATATTTGCACATATATACACATGTCTAGAGAATAACCATAAATATAGAGTTTATTATTGAGTCATTTCACTCATATCTGACTCTTCATGACTCCATTTGGGGTTTTCTTGGTAAGAGTGATTTGCCATTTCCCTTTCCAGCTCGTTTTACAGATGAGGAACTGAGGCAAACAAGTGACTTGACCAGGTCACAAAGCTAATATCTGAGCATAGATTTTAATTCAGGTCTTCCTGATTCCGAGCCCAATACTCTATCCACTGTTCCACTTCAGATATGAAATTAATAAATACAAATATATAGATATATTCCTATAAATCATCTATAAAATAAGAGAATTGTATTAGATGGCTTCTGAAGCTCCTTTTAGCTCCGGAGCTATAATCCTAAATCAGTTACTTTTAACCTCAGTTTCTTCTCTGTAAAATGAGGTGGTTGTTGGACCAGAGGGTTCTCCTAGTTCCAGAGGTAGGATCTTATGATTCTCCTTTGCTAAAAATTGTTCCAGGGTTCAAGTCAGACTTTTTCTCCCGTGCACTAAATAACGAACACAGAGAGCAGCAGTATGTCCTTGGAAAATGGTGGCCAGTGACTTCAGTTACAGCCAGTGGCCTGGCTCCATCCACCAATTGTGGCAGCAGCTCAGATGGTTGTTTCTGCTTTGTGCCCTCGGCCATGGCAGTGGAGACCTTCCCATGGTAATGAGGGAGGATTAGAGGAACGACATTTGGCTCCTCGTGCCCCCTTTGCTGTCAAAACCCATAAAAATCATTTTTATAAACAAAGAACCAGCCTCTCTCTATGGTGGTCCACGATGGATACTATTTCCAAGTCTCAGAGTCTGGCTCCTAGTGGGGGCCTGGACTGGCTACTTCTTTGTTCAGCATCGACTTGGAAAACACCAGTTGGTTTCATTACAGTCAGACACGAGAGCCTTGGGAAAACCCTCTAGCCTTTGGTTTAAAAACATTTCCTCCCTCGCAATGTCTATTTATTTCTCTCTCTTAACTTGGTCCTTCCTTCAGGGCTCAGCTCATAGACTGTCTCCTACAGGAAACCTTAATTCTTCCCACTTAAGTGACTGAATGTAGATTTACCTGCTTCCATGTTATATTCCCCCTGGGAGAACGTAAGCCCCTTGAGGGCAGGCACTTACATAATTGTCTTTGTGCCCTACCACTTGGTGCAGCACCTGGCACATACTGGGCACGTAATAAAAGTTAAATTTTATGGGATGGTTCTCAGAGGGGAAGGGAGAGGGAGTCATGGGATACTATGGTGAGATAAGTAATAAAAAATGAATTTAGTTAACTCATTAGTCATCGAGAATGGAATCTCCCCAAGGGCTGGGACTATTTAATTTCCATCTTTGTATCTCCAGCATTTAGTACAGTGTCTGGCACATACTAGATGCCTAATAAATAAGTGCTCATGTACCCTACAGGGAAGCAAATGATGAACAAGACTTTGAATTTAAATATCGAAACCAATGGGAACTTTGGGATGATCACGATTAAATACATGTTAAATGCTAAACTTGAGAAGAAAAACCAAGCAATCAGAAATAACAGAACGATGAACTGGGAACAATAACTTCAACTGGGGGTACTAGCACAGGATCATCTCAAGAGCCAGCAAGTTGTCATGTAATAAAGATAAGGTCATCTTCCTGAGTTCAGATTTGCTTTAGACAGTTAATAGCTCTGTGACTTAACCTGGTTTGCCTCAGTTTGTTCATCTATAAAATAAGCTGGAGAAGGAAGTAGCAAACCACTCCAATATCTCTGCCCCAAAAAACCCAAATGGGGTCACGAAGAATCAGATATGACCAAACAAATAATGAGTAAATAGTAGTTCATCTAGATTTCTTATCTGAATTGAAAAGATCTCTGTCCTATATGATTGCACGGAGAGTTATTTAAGAAACCTTTGAGAGTAAAAGTGTTATGTGTATTGTTGTGTCTATATGGAATCAATTCAGGGGTCCTCAAACTACGGCCGGCGGGCCAGATGTGGCAGCTGAGGATGATTATCTCCCTCACCCAGGGCTATTTAAAGGCCCACAAAACAAAGGTTTTGTTTTTACTATAGTCCAGCTCTCCAACAGTCTGAGGGGCAGTGAAGTGGCCCCCTATTTAAAAAGTTTGAGGACTCCTGCATTACGTGCTCAAAAATGATCTTTGCCATTGATATTAAGCTATAAATGCATGAACTGGGCTATCTAAATATAAGAGGTAATGAACTGCTCTATATAATAAAGTTTTTTACATCTCAAAAAAATAAAAATAAAAATAAATAAGTGCTCACAGATTTAAAAATGAATTTAACCAATTCATCAGTCGAAGAGAATGTAAGCTTTTTGAGGAAAAGGATCGTTTTACTTCTGCTGTTGTCTCCTCAGAATCTAGTGCAGGGCTCACCACCCGACAGGTCTATACAAATGCTTCTTACTTCGATATGCTCCTGATTGGGAGCTGAATGTTCTTCCTTAGAGAACCCCAGAATTGTGATGTTATCAACCCAGAATATGTAGTTCTAGGGCCATGTACTCCGACCCTTTCATCTTGCAGGTGCAAAAACTGAGATTCAGGGAAGTTAATTAAGTGATTTACTCAAAGCCACACAGGTCATCATCCTCAGAGGTGGGATTTGAATCCAGATGCCAGGCTCATGTAGGTTTTTTTTTTTTTTCCTTTCCAGCCATTTTTAGAAACATGTTTTAAAGGTGTAGAACTTGCAAAGAAATTCCCACCTCCATTTGGGGAGCCCAATGGCAGCTGGATTTTGTCATCTACTGAAGCATAAAAGCTCATGAACATGTATACAAATACACGTACGTGTATTTGCATGCATTTGTGAAGGTTTATGTGTTTGGGGAGTGGGTATGTGACAGTTGTCACATCTCTGTTAAGCTGCCATTATTTTTTTAAAAAGGTCAAACTGAAGTTTTCTGGTTTAAAAATTATTTTTACATGCATTTATAATCTGTCCTTCCCACCGTCTTTGCAACTAAACTAACAAACAGAATTTAAAAATAAAGCTCTCATATGCATAGTCTAGCAAAAAAAAATTCCCTTATGCTTGAAAATATATTACTCCCTCTGCATTTCAAGTCTGTCGCATCTGTGCCAGGAGCATAAGTGATGTTTCATCTTCCCATCCCTCTGGAGTTGAGGTGTATCAGTGCATTAGCCAGAGTTATATCTTGCAGAGTTTTTTTTTTTTATTTTCTATAAGGTTGCTTATTGCATAAATTGTTTTCTCCCGGTTCTGCCCACTTTGTTCAGTCTCCATCTTTAGAGATCTTTCCAAATAAAAGTTCCTTGTTGAGAAGAATCACTGCAATCCATGGGAAATTTGAAGGGAAGTAAATAATCATCTGGTCTCTTATTCAGAACATCTGATTAAATTGTGTCCTGTCTCTTTCGGGGGACAGTCAATCAAGAAGCGTTTATTAAATGCCTATTATGTATCAGGCATCGTGCTGGGTACTGGGGCTACAAGTACAAAGGACAGAAAAATTCCTACTTTCTGATGGAGGAGACAACAAGGATCTATACAGGGATGTGCAGAATACGTATAAAAAGTTTAAATTCGAGGTTGGTTGGACAGTCATTGTCTTTGGGTTCCCTGTGGCGTTTGTGACTGTTGGATTTTAGAGAGGGTCAGTGGGGTAGAAGTTCTACTTTTTTTTCAGTTGATGACATCCATCCATCTTTCTCCTTTTTCCCCATCTCCAGAAAAGGAATCTCTTACTGGCTTTCCAAGCTGCAGAGAGTGTCGGCATTACCCCCAGCCTGGTGAGTATCTTCATTGGTATCCTTGAGATGGGTTTAGCAGTGACCTGAGACGAGGGGGTCTATATATTACTGGAAATTGAAATCTCTCTTGCAAAGAGGCTCATTATTGACAAGCCATAAATTTAAGGCTTCCCATTGGTTGGACGCCATTAAATCCCAAACTCATCTGTTAAGCTATGGCGATCTAAGAATTTAGCTTGGGTTAGCCATGCACAAGAGCTGTAGGGGATGGGCAAGCACAGATGGGTTGGGGTCTGTTTTTGGGTCGAGCATAATTAACATCGGCGAGCTCATAGGCCCATTAAAACCGGGAAAGACTATGGAATTGGAAGCTGGATCCTATCACAAAAAGCATTAATGGACTCTTCAGCCCTTTTCTCCACAATGCTAGGTCTCCAGTGAATGAAAGGAAGCATGCAAGCATGAATGTCCTGCCTAATGAGCCCGAGTCCAGTCTAATATCGAGCCCTCTGACACAAACAACAGCTCCCATTCTCTCTCCCCCAAGTTGTTTCTTCTTCAGGCTCTGCATGGGATCAGAGATTCAGGGCAGTAAGAGCTTTCAGGGGCTTCTGTCATCTCTAGCTAGTTCCTTCAAATGGGCTTCATGGGGCATGACCTTGACCTTGACATCCTGGCCTTCCTGGTGGTGCTTTCCACTAAATCCCAACCTCGGCGCTCATTCCATCGTAACCATGAAATCCTTTCCCCAGAAATCTGGTGTTTCCAGTGTTCTGTGACTCTCAGCCCAGGAAGATGAGAAACAGAAGGAGAATGATGAAAGGTTTATGGAGGCTCCCTGACTGTGGTTTATGTTTGTTCATACCCACTGAGATGAAGAGTTTATGAACTTCCCAAATTAGGAAAGCCAGGAGATCATGAGATAGATCACAGATTAAGAAGCGGATCTTAGAGGCACCTAAGGGACCTGCTGAATCATTTTACACATGAGGAAACCGAGGTCCACAGGAGCACAGGGATAAAGGGTCAGAGCTGGAATTTAAACTCACGTCCTCTGCTTAGACACCAAGAATGTTTTCCATGCCTGGAGCTGAATTAAAGGGGAGTAAAAGGAGCCACGCCGGCTCTCCAGTGGCCTAGAATGGAGCCGAGAGCAGTACGGCAAGATCATTCCTTTGTGACTTTGGAGAAGTCGTTTAAGTTGGGCCTCAGTTTCCCCCTGTGTAAAATGAGTCCTTTTCACTTCAGGAGTCCGTCTGCCAGGCTCTCACTGCCCTTTTCCATCCTGACCCTACAGCTTATTCTTCCTCCTACGGCCTATTCTTCTGCATTGCCAGGGAACAGGTTAGTCAAGTACATCGTGGAAGTTGTTTAAACAGCGGATAAATGGCACATTAATAGGGCCCCGACAGGCCTCCCAGTGCCAGGTAACAGACACAGAGCGTTGCGCAGTTTTGTTTTATATATCACACGATGCTTTGTTCCTGCCTCGTTTGTCCACCAGCTTCCTCCTGGCTATTCTTTTGTGAATATTCTGAAGAAGTCCATCCCAAATTTCCTGTCCACTTTTGGAAGTCTCGACCAGAAAATGGCTTATGGATCCCTTGTCTGCCCTCTCTTCCTCCATTCAATCAGTAAGCATTTATTAAGCACCTGCTGTGTGTCCTGCACTGTACTGGGCACTAGGCTACGAGTGCAAAGAATGAAACAATTCCAACTCACAAAGAACTTTTATTCTAATGAGAAAAACTCTTATTCTTCATTTTCTCCTTCTCCTCCTCTTCTTCTTGTGTTTTCTTCTTCTTCTTCTTCTCTTCTCCTTTTCTCTTTCTCCTCTTCTTCCTCCTCCTCCTTCTCTTCCCCCTCCTCTTTCCTGTCTTCTTCCTCCTCCTCTTTTTCTCTTCTTCTTTCTCCCCTCATCTTCCTTCTTCTCCTCCTCCCCCTCCCTTTTTCTCTTTTGCTGCTGCTTCATATTTTTCTTCACCATCATTTTCTTTTCTTCCTCCTCTTTTCCGCTGTCTCCTTATTTTTCCTCTACTCTTACCTCTTCCTCCTCCTTCCTGTCTTTTTCTTCTGCCTTTCTTCTTCTTCTTTTACTTTTTCTTCTCTTTTCCTCTTCCTCTTCCTTTCCTTCTCCTCCTCCTCTTTTTCTTCCTCCTCTTTTTCTTCTCTTCCTCTTCTCTCCCTCCTCTTTCTTCTCCTCTTCTTCCTCCTTCTCCTCTTCCCCCCCTCCTCCTTGTCTTCTTTTTCTCCTCCTCCTCTTTCTCCTCCATCTTCTTTTCTTTGCCTTCCCCTTTTCCTCTGCCTTCATTCCCTTTTCTTCCTCCTCCCAGAAGACGGAGGTTCTTTCATTTCCGTTTCTGCGCCCCCAGTACCTAACACGATTCCTGGCACATGGCAGGTACTTAATGAATACTTGTTGGTTGACTGAGAGATTAACCAGCCAGCCCGGCATGGTCCTGTCCTACGCCTCCAGGGACCAGACCATTACTTTCTGGCCTTGTCCTGGTACCCGCTGGCGGCTGGCAGCTCTTCCCACCTCATGGCATTTAATAACGGATGAAGGCCGGGCTGCAGAAACAAAAGGCCGCCCATCTGGTTCACATCTAAAAGGGCCCGGCCCAGCCCTCGTTAAATAGAGCGGGGGCCAGTCCTTGCCTCTGCCTTTGAAGGGGAGCAGCACCTCCTGATCCGGGAGAGGAGCATTTTCCGCTGGCTCAATTGTCATCTCTCAGGGACTCGCTCACCGGCCTGAACTTACACGCTTGAGTGGAGCTCTGCTCTCCGGGATCTGATAGGGCAGCCTGAAGAATTCTTAGGAAGGAGCATCTTTGACCTCCGCTTATCCAGAGCTCCTGGGGTTCCTTTCCAGGAAGGAGGAAGCGTGCCCCGGTTTGCCCCGGCCCCCTTTGTCTCCCTCTGTGCTCTTCCCCCTCCTCTGTCTCTGACTCTGTCTCTGTCTCCCGCACAGGAACTCAGCGAGATGCTTTACACGGATCGTCCCGACTGGCAGAGCGTCATGCAGTACGTGGCCCAGATCTACAAGTACTTTGAGACCTAGACCCATCAGGAGGAGAGAGATGGAGGAGGAGGAGGAGGAGGTAGAGGAGGAAGAGGAGGAGAAGAAGGAGAAGGAGGAGGAGAAGAAAAAGGAAGAGGAGGAGGAAGAGGAGAAGGACCAAGGAAAAGGGAACGCCACAGAAGCACTCGATCACTTTATAAAGGAAACAAAAAAAGAAAATTCTCCATCCTGTTCCACCAACCAACCAAGCTCCTGGTTCTGAAGCAAGATTCTTTGGTGGTCCAGAAGGAACTGCAGAGAGAGTGAGACAGTGGCCAGCTACACCCGCCCTTCCACAGCATCGACACACGGGCCCTCCCCCACGCCTGCACACATGTGTCACACACACACACACACACACACACACACACACACGACCACACAAGGAGATCCGGCCACGTCCAAGGCAGAGAAGGTTTCCCTTCCACGGGATGGGTCTAAAAGGAATAACTTCATTCTAGATACCAGCGGTCCCTCTGGGACCCGGGTCCGTTCTGGCTGAGCAAGCCCAGCTTCTAGGTTCTAGTGCCCCGTGCTGGGTCTAGGGCCGCTCTCTGCCCCGTCGACAGACTGCCCCATGGCGGCGGGGGTCCTGTCAGCTCTCAGATCCCTCACACACCCCCGCCTTACCCGCTTACCCCCCGACCCCCGCCTTCCCAACACTAAGCTCCCTTGTTGGTCTCCCCCTGCCCCTTGTCCTTCCAAAATGCAGAACCTGCCTTTGTGCACAGTCAGGACAGATGGACGCCAACTTGGGGCGGGGGCTTGTTGTCGGGAGCGAGATTCCCAGAGCCCCGGGGAGCACGCGCGTCCTGCGGCTGCGACCCTGTGCCGGCAGCCCCCTCCCCGGAGCCACACGCATATACCCGGGGCCTGGGCGCCTTTAGAAGGCGGCTTCCTTCTCTGGTTGTCTCCTAGATGAAGCGAGAGCTGGACTAACCGGCTGTGTCCATGCACAAGCCCCTCCCTGTCTGGGAGAGCCCACCCGCAGGGCTGCTGATCCAACACCCCCCACCCCCTGTGCACACACAGGCTCGCCTGGGACCCCGTCTGCGGGCAGAGCAGCCCGTCCCCCGTGGCTCATGAGGCCGCCCAGCTCTGTGGGGTTTGAGGTGCCCCCAGGGGAACCTGGGCAGGTTGTCACTGAACACGAGGTCCAGTTTCCTGGGGTCTCTCCCACATCCTGGCAAAAGGAAGCCGGGGGCAGGATACGGGAGCCGCTGGGAGAGGAATCGGGCCGGGGGCTTCGGCTCTCCTAGAACGTAAGGCAGAGACACAGACTTTTAGGGACCCACGGGGTTTTCTTGGGGAAGTCTCATCCCTTATCCAAGAGCCCCTCATCTCCCCAGTAGGGTTAGGGACAGGGGCCCGTTGGTGGATGTCCTGAGCGGGGAAGTTCATCAGGAAAGCGTAAGGACGTGGCGCCTGCCGCGCAAAGACTGAGCTCTGAGCGATGGTCCATCTGAAAGTTGAGATAGGTTCGGTGTTTAGCGAATTGAGATGTCTGGGATGGGGGGGGCTGTCACAGCTGACCCCCTGAGCTGTGTAGTGAGAGAGGGGCGTAGGCGAGGCCCCGTTAGGAGTTTGGGCCCTTATTAGTTTATTCTGAGACGGCGAAGCCCTAGTCTAACCCGTACGGAGCTCTAACTGCCAGTGTTGGGTTCTAGAACAAACCCCATAAAGTAGCCTTCCAACCCTCCCTGCTGGTCCCAGAAAAGACCCCGGAGCCAACTCTCCAGTGGGAGCGGAACGGAGATAGAAAACATAAGGACGCCGGCCCAAGCGGGAGGGGGGAGGGGGAGAGACTCCAGGACACTGTGCAGCCGCTGCGGGGGGAGAAGCAGGATGGGGTAAGCTAGAGCCCCCTGACCTTTGGGGGGAGGGGGACGGAGAAGTGTGCCTTCTTGTAGCTTCCTAGTCTAACCAGTTTCCCTGGTTAACTAACCAATGTCTATGCTGTTGAAGGAGTGAAAATGATGTCAAAATATAAATGTATTGAATTTTACAACTGCGTCATCCTTTGCCATCATTTTAAGTTGTCGCATCCTTTAAAGCGTCTGTGCCCTGGGGCCCAAACCCCGCTTGCCCCGTCCTGATTCTAGCCCTGCTCACAAATAGGTGCGTTTGGTCACAGAGGGACAAGGATAATTCAGTCTAATCTCTCCACGCTGGGGGAGATAACGGAGCACACATCCTCCTGACAACGGGCCAATCACGTGGGGAGGCTCCGCGCCATCCCGATACAGAAGGGGAAGGCCCATCGCTGGAGTCCTGATTCTGGCTCCCGACTCGGTGTTCCCAAAGGCCCTGCCTCCTCCCCGTTCCGGGTCTGGGGGCACCGAGGAGAACACGTTTCTCATTGTCTTTCCCAGAGACATAAAAACAGAGTTGGAAATGACACAGACAAATGTCTGGTAACGATCATGGCCCCAAACACTCCCGTTTCAGCAGGAGACGTGTTTGGACCGATCTCCTTTCCCCTTCCTGATGCTTGTACGAATGTGCCAGGCCCTCGGCACGGCGCCCTCCCGGCCCACACCATCTAGAGCCTCTCCTCGCCTTCATCACCTTCTGGGTTAGTGGAGAGAAATGGGGGGTCCGGACGGTGGGATCGAGCTCTTCCATGTTCGATTTCATGTTGAGGGTATTTGCCTCTAAAATTGGATTGGACCAGGTGACCCCCACGGTCTCTTCTGGCGCTAAAATTATAAACTGTAATTTCATTGGCAACAGGAACTCCCAGACTAGAAATGCCCTCCTCCAAAACTTACCATCCTTTTTTTTTTTTTTTTTGCTGAGGCACTTTGGGTTAAGTGACTTGCCCAGGATCCCAGAGCTAGTAAGTGCTAAGTGTCTGAGATCAGATTTGAACTCGGGTCCTCCTGACTAAAGAGCCTTCCAATCTTGAGAGAGTCTGGGGGATGCTACGCGGTCACACAGCCAGGATGGGTCAGAGACGACCCTTGAACTCTGGCAATTCTAATTCAGACCCTGACTGGTAAACAAGGAAAAGCCATAGTAAAGTCCTTTTTAAAAGGTCACACCTAAATATCAGATTATCTCCCCCTTGGGGGGGCATTACATTCTGCATCGGGCCATTGGTACAGTTCTTCCCAGACAGTTCCCCTCATTGATGAGGAAGGGGGGTGGGGTATCCCCAAAACTTAGCTTAGGGCATTCCTGCCGGATCTTGATTTCATGATAACATGTAATAGCTGGATTTTAATTTCAGTTCTTATTCATCTATAAAATGAGGAGGTGGAACTAGATTTCAGTTTTTAGATCTCCATCCTATAAATCGCAAATCTCCTCCGGGCTCAGTTTCCTCATCTGTAAAATGGGTATGTTGGACCTGATAGATTCTGAGGTTCCCTCCCAGCTCTTAGAGCCGTTTATCTGATCTTTGTTGACCCTCATCCAGGAGACAAAGGTCAATCCCCTCTGTGGCACCCATGGGTAGAATTAACCTTGTCTGCTGTGCGATAGCATCAGCTTCAAGCAGCAGAGTGGAGAAGGGAGCTGGGACTCATCTTCTGGGAGGTGGGGCTTTGTCCCTGACGCCCCTTCCTGACGTGCAGAAGGAGGGAGCTTGTTCTGTTACAGTTCCCCTCTCTGGGCAGCGGGGTTCTGTGTGCGAATCCTCGGCAGGGGGTGCCGGGTGCAAATCCTTGCTCTGTTCTCATCTCTCTGCAGCATCTCCATTCTCACCCCAGCTTTGTGGAGGGGGGGCTGCTCTGATCCTTTTGCAATTGAGAAAACTGAGGCTGAGACTGGTCGGCCTCGGATGTGCTCCTGCCCTGAATGATCTCGACCGAATTATTTCAGCTCTCAGGGTCTCAGTTTCCTCATCTGTAAAATGAGCTGGAAAAGGAATCGCAAACCCCCCAGTATCTGCAGAGAAAATCCCAAGGAGTCAGGATGGAAAACCCGACTGAATCCAGTGTGATGCTGGAGATAAAATGACAGAAATGAGCAGTTTTCAAAAAGCTTGTGTTCTAATAGGCCCACGGGTCTATACTTGTATTTATACATTGATTAAAAAGGACCCAAAGTTGTTAGGGAGGGAGGGCACCCCGCCTGTATTTGTATACATGCACAGAAGATGTATAAAATGGACACAAAGTTGTCCCGGGAGGGAGGGCAGCCCGCCCCCACCGCCGCATCTCCCATCCCCTGCTGGAGTGGGAGGGAGGACTAGGAAGATGTTTCATTAAGATGGAGCTTCTGCATCCTTTCCAGCAGACCTGCGGCCACCCAGGACGTTGGTGGGTCCCAGAATTCCCGTGGGAAGGGCCTGAGAAGCTGTGGAGCCCAACCCCTCATTACACGGGAGGAAACAGTTAAGGGGCTTGCCCCGACCCCGACGTCAGTGGCAGGGCCAGGGTTCAGGGCGGCGTCCCCCGATTCCACGGCCGGAGTTCCAGGGGTCCGTTCCCTTCCCCGTTCTGCCGCCCTGACATTTCCATTCACGTCACATCCCAAGGAAGCAAAGCTGTCGCACAAGCGGTATTTTAGGGACCCGGGAGCCATGTTCCTCCCATCTCTTGACCTCGGTGTGCGTACAGACATGGGCCGCCTCATGCTCCCTGATGGGTTGCGAAAGGGACTTGGAAGGAGACGCGGGCGTTCTGTTCTGGGATGTTCAGCCAAAGCAGGACTCACAGGGCCGTCCCAGGGCAGCTATTAATACAAAATTAGTATTAGTAATAATAAATCCTGAGCTCGAAGAGATAAGGTGGACGGTGAGGTCACTGACCGGGGCCCGGAGACTCGGAGTCCACCAGATGAATGAAGAAAGGGCATGTAGGGGTGTGACTGAGGAGGGGCAACAAGTGGGGTCCAGGGGCTGGAGCTTCCTGGAAGGCTTAGGTGGTTTCCTGTCAAGGAGCTGATTAAACAGGATGTGGGGGGCAGGGATAGCAGGAGTTCCTGGGTGTGGGAGATAAGTCACCAGGAAGCAAGTGGAGCCCAAGGAGGTGTCCGTATGCGGCCCTTCCTCACACCCCATTCTACCCTGCGCTACTCCGCAGGTCAACACTCAGCCCACTGCCTGGTCCTTAGTAGGTGCTTTATAAATGTTTGTTGATTGATTGACTGATTCCTCCCTCAAAGGGAACCACTCCCTCTCCCTCTCCCCCCATTCAGAGAACACAGGATTTCCTTGAGCAAGATTTTCAACCCTTTTGCAAATATCTGAGCAAGGGGTGATTGGGAACGATTCAAACCACATAAAGCAAGAGGACCGCCTTACTCTTGCTGTTTCCTTATCTGCCATCGTAGGCAGGGCACGATGGGAAAGGGGTTGGCTTTGAAGGAAGAAAAGCCTAGATTCAGGTGATCCTTCTAATACTTCTGATAGTTGTGAGACACTGGGTAAATCACTCGGGATTAGGATTGGAAATTAAGTTCCTGGAGAGCTTAGAAGTCCCTCAATGTTTGCTAAGTTCCTTAAGAATAGCTAAAAATGCAATTATAATAACTACCTTTGATATTTGAAGGCTTACCAAGCATTTTACAAGTAACCCATTTTATTGTGATGACAATAACCCTGGGAGGTAGGTGCTATTATTATCCCCATTTTATAGATGAGAAAACGGAGGCAGAGAAGTTTAGGGACTTGCCCAGGATCATATGGCCAGTAAGCTATCTGAGGTCAGATTTGAACTCAGGTTCCCCTGACTACAGACTCAGAACCAGAGGCTTCCAGTCATGAAGGCAAGGATCGTCTCTTCCTCAATATTTATATATCATTTAGTATGATGCCTGGCACATAGTAAGTGCTTAATGAGTGCTTTTTTATTTATTCATTCATTGGACACCTAACGTTCTATTCCAATATAATATAAATCCCTTAATGGAAGAGACTAGTCTAATTTTTGTTTTTCTGTCCCTGAGACTACAAACAGTGAGGGGTATACAGTAACTGCTTAATAAATGCTTACTAGATTGGTTAGTAAATTACACATGGGCAACTCATCATCTGCATTGGTGGAGGGAGTTACCACGCTGGGAGTTCCTATGTTGACTTTGAGTAAATCACTTCCCCTCTGGGTCACCATGTTCTCGAATGTGAAATGAGGGGAATGTATTTCTAGCCCTAAGATCCTGTATCCTTAGTAAGGAACCCACCAGACTGGAATCATCTCATAGGAGACAGAATGGGACAGTCTGTGGAAGGAGGGGAATTGAGGGATGTGGGTTCAAACCCTCGTATCTGTGCCTCAGTTTCCTCATATGTAAAATGAATGTGTGGCACCTGGTGACCTCAGGCTGCTCTAATCCATGAACCTGCCATCTCCCATCACTCCCCTCTCCGGGAAGGGAAAGATGATGCCCACTGATTGCAAATGCTTCAGACCTTCAGTCTTGCAAGGGCAGCTTTTTGTGGCTCAAGCTAAGAGAGGGATAGTGTGTGTGTGTGTGTGTGTGTGTGTGTGTGTGTGTGTGAGAGAGAGAGAGAGAGACAGAGAGAGAGAGACAGAGAGACAGAGACAGAGAGACAGAGACAGAGACAGAGACACAGAGAGAGACAGAGACAGAGAGACACAGAGAGACAGAGACAGACACAGAGAAAGAGAAGGAAAGAAAGAGACAGACATAGAAGGGAAGAAGAGAGAGAAAAAATGAAGATTGTGTGTGAGAGACAAAGAGATGCAGAGACAGAGATAGGAGAGAGAGACAGACTGAAAGATACAGAGACAGAAACAGAGAGACAAAGAAGGAGAGAGAGAGACATAGAAGGAAAGAAAAAAGAGAAAATGAGTGTGTGTGAGAGAGAATGAGAGAGAATGGTGTGTGTGAGAGACAGAGACAGAGAGAGACAAAGAGACAGAGACAGAGAGACAGGGAAGGAGAGGGACCGAATCAAAGAAGGAAAGGAGAGAAAAAATGAGAGTAAATGAGTATGTGTGTGAGAGAGACAGAAAGAGAGGCAGAGAGACATAAACACACAGATAGACAGACAGAGACTGGGAGATACACAGAGAGATAGAGAAATAGAGATAAACAGAGAGACAGAGGCAGTGACAGAAGGAGAAATAGAAGAAAAAAGGAAAAAATGAAAGAATGAGAATGTGTGTCAGAGAGAATGAGTGTGTATGTGTGTGAGAGAGACAGAGAGACACAAACACACAGAGACAGAGACAGAGGAGAGAAACTGAGGCAGAGAGTTACAGAGAGAGACACACAGAGAGACAGAAACACAGAAGGAAAGAAGAAAGAGGGAAAATGAAAGAGAAAAAGCGTGTGTGAGAGAGAGACAGAGACACAGAGAGGGAGACAGTGCCGGAGGACTTTGAAAATCGGGTCTCCGGGAGGACCAATCTGTAACGATGGTTCTGCTGTCACCCCCCACACTTCCCCCACCTCCCCGAGGTCCCTCCCGGAATGCTGAGAGGGAGACAGCCCCGGAGTCCCGGCCGCGCGGACACATCTGCCCAGTTCAGGAAGAGTCGGTAGTTTGTCGGGGCCGCCCGCGCCAGGTGGGGACCGAGGCCGGAGGCCGCGCCCTTGCAGGTGGCGGGCGGGGATGCGGCCGCCCCCGCCGCTCTCACCTCTCTGAGCACGTGTTTGTTTAAGGCACAAACCGGCCGGATTTCGCGGGGCGTGGGGGGGGGCCTTCCCCGCCCCAGCCCGAGCCGCGCTGAGTACCTAAGGCTGCGCTAACGCCGTCCCCGTCCGGGGCTGGAGCGCGCTGGGCCGGGCAGGCTTCGGGCGCTCCCATAAACCATAAGCGCGGAGAGAAATCGTGCGGCCCCGAACCTGAGCATTCTAACCGACGCTTTGTTTCCGAGGCCTGGGCCCATCCCCTGGGAGTCTGTATAGCGAAGGGCTAATGAAAAGCAGGGTGGCTAGGGGGCGCCACAGTGCACAGAACGCTGGACTGAGAGTCAGAAGACCTGAGTTCAAATCCAGCCCCAGACAGTAGATGTGCGAACCTGAGCAAGTCACTTCCCTCCATTTGCCTCAGTTTCCTCATCTGTCAAATGAACTGAAGGAAAAAAATGGCGAACCATTCCAGTGTCTCTGTCCAAAAAAAAATTTAAAAAAATAACCCAAGGGGATCACGAAGAAGAGTTGGGTGCGACCGACAATGCGGCCAGTTTTCACCCTGATTGCAGAGCAGACACTTTAGGCCTGAGCTATTCACAGGCTCACAGCCTGAGGGCTAGATGGAAGTTAGAGACCCTCCAGCCCAGCCCTCCCCCAAGTCATGAGGATCATGATCAGGATTTGAACCCAGCTCCTCTGACTTCCATCGTACCACGCTAGCTGCCAAATCAGTGACCATTCCCCATAGAGCTTTCCAGTTACTGTTATAACTTTTAACAATAGTAATGCCTCCTCAGTCTGCTGGGCAGATGTACATTTATATTTCTCATTAGTGGCAACTCCTTTCTTCTCCCCCTCCTCTTTTTCCTCCTCCTCCTCGTCTTCTTTTTCTTCTTTTTTTTCTTCTTCTCATCCTCTTCCTCCTCCTCCTCTTCCTCCTCTTCCTCCTCTTCCTCCTTCTCCTCTTTCTTCTTCTTCTTCTTCTCCTTCTTCTTCTTCTTCTTCTCTTCTTCTTCTTCTCCTTCTCCTCCTCCTCCTCCTCCTCCTCCTCCTCCTCCTCTCCTCCTCCTCCTCCTCCTCTTCCTCCTCCTCCTCCTCCTCCTCTTCCTCCTTCTCCTCTTCCTCTTCCTCTTCCTCCTTCTCCTCCTCCTTCTCTTTCTTCTCCTTTTCCTCCTTCTCCTTCTTCTTCTCCTTCTCCTTCTCCTTCTTCTTCTCATTCTTCTTTTCTTCTTCCTGATCTCATTTGATTTTTATTTTATTTTTTCAATTACATATAAACAACACATTTTAAGATTTGTTTTTCAAAATTTTGAAACCCACATTTTCTCCCTCTTTCTCATCCTCCTTGAGAAGGCAAGCAATTTGACACAGATCATACACGTGCAGTGAGGAAAACATTTTCATATTAGGGTGTTGCCGAAGAAAATGGAGACCAAAACAAGCATAATAAATGAAGTAGAAAAAGAAGTAGGTTCCAACGTGCATTCGAACATCTTCCATTTTTCTCGATAGGGGATGATATTTTTTAATCAAAAACCTTATGCAATCATCTTGGATCATCGTATGGCTAAGAAGAACAAAGTCATCACAGCTGATCATCTGGTTGTTCTCATTCTGCTCATTTCACTTTACACGAGTTCGTGTGAGTCTTTCCAGGTTCTCATCCTGCCCATCATTCTTTTTATTTATTTATTTTTAATACTCATTGCTTTATGCATCATGTCGGGAGAGAAAAATCAGAGCAAGAAGGGAAAAACCACGGGAGAGAAAAACAACAGAAAAAAGAGGTGAAATAGCATGTGTTGATTTGCATTCGTCTCCTTGGTGCTTTTTCTGGACGCAGATGGTGTTTTCTATCCAAAGTCTATTGGGATTGCTTTAGGTCACTGAAGCACTGAGAAGAAGCAAGTCTTTTATAGTTGATCACTGCCCATTCTTGCTGTTATAATGCACACTGCTTTCCTGCTTCTGCTTCTTTTGCTCAGCATCAGTTCATGGAACTCTTTCCAGGCCTTTCTAAAATCAGCTTGTTCATCTTTTTTTATCGAACAATAATATTCTATTGCCTCTGTTAGCCATTCCCCAAGGAATGGGCAGATATCTACTCATCCCCCAATTTTTTGCCACTACCAAAAGGGCCGCCACAAACATTTTGGCACGTGTGAGTCCTTTTCCCTTTTTTATGACTTCCTTGGGATACAGGCCCAGTAGAGACCTGCTGGGTCAAAGGGTCTGCACAGTTTGATAGCCCTTGGACATAGTTCCAAATCGCTCTCTGGAAAGGTTGGATCAGTTCACAATTCCACCAACAATGCATCAGTGTCCCGTTTTCCCACATCCCCTCCAACATTCATCATTATCTTTTTCTGTCATTTTAGCCAATCTGAGAGGTGGGAGTTGTTTTAATTTGTATTTCTCTAATCAATAGTGATTTAGCTGCTGATCATTCTTTATAGCACAAGAGTTCTCTCCTACAGTTATATTCCACAACTTGTTCAGCCCTTCCCCGGCAGATGGGCCTCCCCTCAATTTCCAATTCTTTGCCACCACAAAAAGAGCTGCTACAAACATTTTTGCATGCCCAGGTCCCTTATCTTTGATCACTTTGGCTATAAACCTAGTAAGGGTATTTCTGGGTCAAAGGGCATGGACGGTTTTATAGCCCTGTGGGCACGGTTCCAAATTACTAGGAGATGAGCTCCATCTCCTAGATACCACAGCCACGCCAGATCCCAGTAAGTGAGGAGCCGGCATCAGACTGTTCGTCCAGAATGGCCTTTTTCTTCTCCCCATCGTGAAAATCCAGCAGCTTCCCGTCCACATCCCAGCATCCACTAGCTGGGAACAGGAGGCACCCACAGGGGGTGGTGGGAAGGGCAGTGGATTTGGGAAAACAGGCCCCCAACCTCCAAGGAGACCTCGGAGGCCATTTCATCCCAAACATGGGAGGGCCGAAGACCCGAATTCCGGTCACCACTCACTAGGTAATTAACTGCGGGACCCTGGCCAGGCCATCTCTTTAGGTGTGTGGATAAATCCTTGTGGTGAAGGGCTCACCAAGACTCAGAACTGGAAAGAATCTTAAGAGATCAACTAATGCAAATTCTCCGTTTGACAGACGGGTCCAGGGGCACACGGGAAGTCAATGGCAGAACTGGGAGTCAAAGGCAAGTGTCGGGAGGCTAATGTAGCACCGCTCTCACCCCCAGGGCTGCCTCCTCCCTGCCTGTCTTATTCTGCTCGCAGGGGCCGGAGATCCAGCGAGGGTTTATGTCTTGTCTGGCGCAAAGGTTATTAACCTGAGAACTTGGCCAGGAAGACAAATTGCATCTATTTTCACTAACCTCAATTGAAATGGAATGGTTCATTTGATTCTTAAAAACAACAAAAACCTGCTTCTCAGCAGGGGTCCGGGGCGTCTCCAGATTGCCAAAGGGGCCCCGACCCAGGACAGATTAAGGAGCAGAATTGGTACCTCCTGGGGGTGGGGACCAGGGCTCACGTTTCCGTCACCTAGCCTGAGGGCCGCAGTCCTGCCAGAGTAATCCCATCCTTAACACCCAGGGAACAGCCAGGCCCTCCACACCGCCCTCTTTCTCCAGCTCCTCGGGCCTCTGGGAAGGAAAATGTCAGCACATGGACAAGAGCCGCGGGGAGCAGATCCAGGGACTCTGGCTCAGTGGTTAGAACAGAGGACTTGCCATCAGGAAAACCTGAGCTCAGTCATCCTGGGCAAGTGACTTCACCCTGTTTTCCTCGTTTCCTTCATTGCAACATGAGCTAGAAAAGGAAGCGATGAAGCCCTTTAATTCCCCTGCCGAGAAAATCCCACACACGGGATCACAAAGAACTGAACCATGCTCTAGAGGCTGGGCTGTGTGCTAGAAATATGGAGGCAAAAGGGAATCAAGCCCTGCCCTCGAGGAGCCCACGTCCTACCCGGGCAATGAACAGGATACAGAGGAACAAGATAGAGGCGACAATATTTCAGGGTAAGAACAATAACCGGGAGGGGGCAACGGGGGAGGTTCCCTGAAGACAGCTAAGCTTCCACAAGGCACAGGTGAAGAAGAGGAACAGTGGAGGGACATCCTGCGTTCCTACGGGGACCTTTCTTTTTGTCAATATTCTCCTTGGCACAAGGGGATGCCTCCGTGTCAGAGTGTGAGCCCTCCACATGCGATGACCAGTTTGTCTGGGCTGTGGAGTCCATGGAAGGGAGAAAAGGATCAAAAGTCTGGAAAAGCGGGCTGGGAGCAGATGGCAAAGGCGTCTAAAGGCCAAAGAGAGAAACTTGAATTTGATCCTAGAGGCAAGAGGAAGGCAGAG